>NC_057796.1:425409679-425719708 GCF_018294505.1 Triticum aestivum
CTTAGATGAGATTCTTTTAGCATTGTGCACTCCCCAGCAGTTTCTACCTAGCTCCGCCAGTGCAAATAAGCCCTTAGACATGATGGTTGAGAAGTGCAGGTCGTACACCGTGCAATGCATCAGGTGACAATCGTGTGATGGTTGCAGCACAACACAATATCGTTCGATCTGTCTGGTGCAAATCACATGCTTGGACATATTGATAATTGTAACACCCTGGATGCAGCGACGCTAGGAGAAGCGCCGAGACCATGCCAAGGCTAAGCGTGCAACAGCAAAACAATAAGAAAAGAAGAGCAGCTGAAGGTGCTAATTGATGAAACTGAAGAAAGTGCAGGCAACACTTGTGCGGGAAAGGTCACTGGATCCAAAGAGAAAGAACAAGATGGTGGGCCCCACAAGTCAAGGAGACCAGCAGCCTCATCCAAGTGATACGCCTCGCGAGGAATGGATCACATACTGACAGTGGGCCATTGTTGTAACTTGTAAGTGTGTGCAAGTTGTAACATAAATGTCTTCGATTCGTCTATTCTCGGCATCAGGTTGGATCATGAAACTGAACCGACGGACCGTGACAGACGGGCGCGGCGTGCCGCTGCGCGGGTTAAGCTAGATTTTTTAAGAATGCAAGCAAGATCCATACATACATCGATGCTGCTCAGGTACTTCTCATCCCCATGTTCCTGTTTTCACTTCCAAACTAAAAAGGTGGCGGAGTGGACAAGTTTGCACGGGCCTAAAGTGCAAGCTCGAGCTGAAAGATGCTACGAGTGGGTCAATTTGGAGAGAAAACTCATATCTGTATCTTCATTTATAGAGTTGTAGGAGTAGTTAGCAGGAGACAAAAAATACTATATTTCTTTACAGAGGGAGTACTTCACTAGTTTTGGATGGAGGGAGTAGTAATTAATGTTTCACCAACGTGTTGAGAGGATCAGTAACTATGTAATAGTTGGACCTAACGTAAAAGGTCCACTCTCCGCCTTCCCCTTACATCACTCGCTCACTATCGGGCATATCATCTCTCTCGCTCCTCTTTCTTTTTGGCAAAAGCTAGCGCTCTCTCTCTCTCTCCCCCCCTCCCTCCCTCTCCGTTTAGATCACTACAGTAATGATCTAAACACTCTTATATTAATTTACAGAGTAGTTTTGTACGGTACTCTTCAGGCTTTGCTCTTTGCTTCACTTTTATGTCACTTTTGATCTCATTGTTTCCTTAACTCATGGTTGAGTGCATACGTTCGGTCCTCTTTGAACCCGCATGGGTTTGTTCTTAGAGGGTCTCCCATGCCGTTAAATATGTACTCCCTCCGTTTACAAATATAAGATTGACATGAAGAAAAACAAATACTTTTGTAGCTCATCATTTATTGGCAAGTATAGAAAAATAGATTTGCCAGCTACTTGTTTCATGGCTTTAATTTAAGCTCCATGCAAAGTCGTAGGCAACACCTAGGATAAAAGCATGTCTGAGTCACATGCAGGGAAACTTGCCACGTGTGGTTCTTGACACTGTTATTAGAGAATTTTAGAAATTATCGGAATCCGGGGAAGAAAATATGGCAGGGAACAAATTTCTTATGATTGTGAACTGGATAAATATCCTTGGAAGCTAATCCCCTGGAAAGTGCGGTAGTAGCATCCAAATGTACAAATGTTGTGGCAGGGCCGGTCAAATCAAGAGAGGGAATGTGATGATTGGGGTTTTGAATAAGATAACCTTTGCATTTTAGATTTGGGTCTTTTTTGTATTTCAAAATAATGAAGAAGTCAAATAAGAGGTGTTCAACTTTTTATGATTCTGGCATAGAGCTATTTTGCCACTCAGGGTTTTATTTGAAATCCAAATTGAAATGCCTCAACTTGACAAATTGGCGGGCTCTGGCAGGACAATTGATTATATTCCCCAATTCATAACTACTCCCTCCGTTCCTAAATACTTATAAGTCTTTTTAGAGATTCCAATACAAACTACATACGGATGTATATAGACATATTTTAGAATGTAGATTCACTCATTTTGCTCCGTATGTAGTCCGCATTGGAATCTTTAAAAAGACTTATATTTAAGAACAGAGGGAGTACAAAAGTAAGAGGTCAGAAATCTTGGTATCCAAAGGTCCCTAAAGGGCATTCATTGCTTGCTCCTTTTGGATATTTCAATATGGACTACATACGGGCTGAAATGAGTGAACAAACACACTAAAACATGTCTATATGCATCCGATTCAGAAAAAAGTACCAGCAAAAAAATAGAACATATTATATTTGTGAACAGAGTGAGTACTCACTTTGCAAGTCGCTGGCACACACCAGTGCAAGTGCAATAAATATTTCAGTTTAGGCACGTAATGGCAACTCTAAACTCTAAAGGAACTCCAGCAGACATGCCAAAACACACTGTGTTTCAGAAAAAATCAGGACACCACTATATATAGCACTATAAATCATAGAGAAAGCAGCAGATGCAACATCTGCCGGATTTCCATACAGGCACACAACTATCTGTCTAAGCAAGTGATACAAACAAAAATATTCGGCACGCGCCAGAGTGCCCAGAGAAATTGAATATCAGGTGTAAGCAATCATAAAACTGACAAGCGTCAAACTTTGAAGGATCAACATTGCCCTACGCTCTGGAGGCCTCAGAATTAACTCTTCCTGTGTAAAACTCTGGCACAGGATAGAATGGACTGGCGGGAATCAGACTACGATGCAGATACAAGCTGGGCCTTTTTCTGTCTGACAAAATTTTGGACAAATATCTCCCCCGCGCGGTAAGACGACCGGACCTGAAAAAGTACGAGAATACAAAAGTGAGTTCCTGTAGTTTGCTAACAGCAGCAACCACAAAACTGCGTACGATTCCACCACCAATAACTAACAAGACAAGGGCTAGCTTTTTCTTTTGTGTGGTTTCACAAGCTGGATAGCAGAGAGGCATGTTTTATCGAGGATGCAAAACAACAACAGTTTCCCTGTCTGGGTGAGTGGGCATTGGTAAAAGTTTTGTCTTCTTTATATAAACACTGGTATTCCTTGTCTCAAATATTATTATCTAAGAACATAACCAGCTATATGCAATGCTTACCAGAGGTCCGCTAGCAACATACACAAATCCTAAAGATTCTCCATACTCCTTCCAGAAATCAAACTTCTCAGGAGTCACATATTCTCTGACTCTCAAATGTCTTTCTGTTGGCTGTATAATCAAGGAGATATGGGTGTTACAGCATTTACAAAGGCAGCAGGGTAATATTATAAACTAAAAGGTACACTGTAAAGTCAATAAATATTCTCCTCAAATAAAAGGGCTAAACATCAAACCTGTAAGTATTGTCCCAAGGTCAGAATGTCAACGTCAATGGCCCTCAAGTCAGCCATGGTTTGCTTTATCTCCTCATCTGTCTCACCTAGACCAAGCATGATCGAGGACTTAGTCACCATGCCCTTTTTGCAAGCCTTTGCTTGCTTCAGAACCCCTAAGCTCTGATCATATCTGTACAGATAACAGACTGGAAATAAGGAAACAGTTACACCGCCAGATGCTAGTATGATGACATTAGTGATTTCCCTTCTGTGATTGCTTCTAAAATTATCAGAGAAGATGCAGGTTTTGAAATTACAGGTGTCATGTGACCAAATCATAGAGTACTGTAAATGAGTGTGACGAACTCAGAGGAGGGTATTGACGATATAGTGATTTAGAGGACTCTCCTAGTTAGTATGCACAATGGTGGGGGCACAATAGACTGAGCAACATACAGAAGAAGTCAGAGAAGTGCATTACCCTGCTCGGGGATCTCTAACTATTCTCTGCATACTCCTCACAGTTTCGATGTTGTGCGCATACACATCTAGACCAGAGTTTGCCAGAGACGCAACTGCCTCCAGGTCGCCTCGAAAATCCGAAGTTAGACACTCCACCAATATCGTAGGCTTCAACTCCTGATCAGAAGACCCAAAACTATCACATGGTAGATTCACTAACTTAATCAGCAAGCTAAGGCGTCAGGGACGAACCTTGAGAGCCCTGACTGTTTCGGCGAAATGGCCACTTCCACCATCAGGGATGTCATCTCTGTCCACACTTGTCAACACAACATAGTCCACTCTGCAAAAACAGCATTCCTCAGATCACATCATCTTATCGAGTTCTTAACATGCCGATAACTGTCAGCGATCGTACCCCCAACTCGCAATCGCGATGGCCGTTTTCAGAGGCTCGAGGGCGTCGGGCGGCGGAGGCTTGTTACTGGTCTTGACGGCGCAGAACCGACAGCCCCGGGTGCAGGTGTCGCCGAGGAGCATGATGGTCGCGGTGGCGATGCCGTCCCCTTCTCCGCCGGCGCCGCCGCCTCCGTTCCAGCACTGCGGCAGCAGCAGGCAAACCATCACCAAATCGCTGAAAGCATTCACCCGGGCCACAAACACGGCGGCTCCGTGGCAAGAGGATTGATTGGCTCTACCTACCTCTCCGATGTTGGGGCACTGGGCCTCGACGCAGACGGTGTTGAGCTTGAGCTCGCCGAGCGACTCCCTGAGCCGGGCGTACTTGTCCCCCTGCGCCGCCCGCTGCCGCAGCCACGCCGGCTTCCTCGCGTCCGGGTCCCTCCCCGTGAACGGCGTCGGCGGGGCCCATCCCGACGCCGCCGACGACGACGACGCAGGCTCGCCGTGGCATCTCACCGCCGGCGCCGGCCGGGGCCGGGCGAGGAACCTCGCGCCCGCGGAGCCCCGCGCCAAGGGGGGCGGGGGCGGGGGCGGAGGCCGGGCGAGCGAGCTCTGCATTGTGGCGCGCGGAGGGATCGAGGCCGGCTGGATTGAACCCTAGGGCGCCATCGCTGCCGCTGTGTAGCGCGGCGCGGGGGCGATGGTTCCGAAGCGGGGGGGAGAGGGCTCTTGGCTGTGACGGATTTGCCCCTGAGATCTGCTGCCTGGGAGGCGGGTGATGGGGAGGGTAGGATGGGTACTTCGCGGGAAGACGGCGATCGCACCAAAGCCTCGCCGTGTTTTTAACTGAATGAACACAGGCTGAGTAGTGGTTGGTAAGCAGTTTTTGACCTTGTGTGGTGGTGGGTGCGATGGTGGCAACACCGTGCCGTGTTGGACGCCGGCGTGGCGGGTGGGGAGAAGGCGACGGCGGCTCTGCGTCGAGCTCCGGGGGAGCTCGCCGGCCGGACCAGAGGACGAAGGTTTCGGTGACGGTGACAAAATCCGACTGCGGTCGAGACTTCACCTGTGAGTAGTAGCCTGCTGTTGCTGTCAAAGTTCATGCCATCTTCAGTCATTTGCTCTGCCTGCACATGATAACAGCGTGCCAAATTCACCTGTACATACAAATTTCCAGGAACAAAAGCCCGGTTTTGCAGCGCAAAGCGAAAGAAGTTCGCCCCGTACATACAAATTCCCAGGAACAAAAGCCCGATTTTGCAGCGCAAAGCGAAAGAGCATAACGCTAGATGAAAAAATGATGCAACAATAGGAAATGAGAGGAGACGCAAATCATAACCAAGCTTACAAATAAGAGACCTCACACACATATGTGTAACCATCTCATATCTCACCAATGCATATAGATAGAGCAGACAGAGCTTCAACACTGCCACCACTCACACAAGAAACAAGATCCCCCACCCCACCCCACCCCTCCACCACCAAGAAGCAAACACAAGACAGTCTGTAGAAACTCTACTTGCACAGCCATTGCCACCCCACACCACCTTGTTTTTCACCGGGAGAAAATAAGGGTTAAAACTAGGTTTCCATCTGGTCCATCACTGCACAGTTACAACACAGGGTACATACATGGACAATCTGTCATGGATATATAGCCATCAGGCGGGGAATCATACACCCACCTGAAGAAGAATGCTGGTTCTATTAAATTAACCTCGATCCTAGTCACAGCCTCAGGAACGCTAACTTTCGACACGGAGCCAACGGAACTTCTCCAAGCTCACACATCTTGCGAAGCAGGAAGCATGTCTATCTGTAATCACCATCTGAAAGACAAGCAGCACATGTACTTTTAACCGGGAACAGGTTTGGAAGTAGTAGAATGCCCGCCCCTAGCGCCGGAGTGGTTGTAGCCGCTCACGGGCATGGATTTCCGAGCAAAGTCAAGAAGCATCTGGCGTTGTTCTTCGCTGGTGTGCGGAAGGCTTGCACGCAGTAGCTCGACGGGCATCTCCCTGCTGACGGCTTTCGAGGCTTCAGGTCCAGCCATTGAGTTGGATCCCTGCATGCTGAACCTCTGCAGAATGCTCCCGTACTTGCTGTCGCAGTATTTCGTCAGAAGCCCAAAGAAGGCATCGAACGACGCCTGCCAAAGCGAACGGGTTGACCTGCTGTAGTTGGCTGCAGAATGGGGGTCGGCCAGTAGCTCAGTTGCTCTGTCCAGTACTGATTTGATGATTAGAGCAGCACCATCACCAGCTGAGCTGCCAAGAGGGCGGAGAGGTGGCTGTTGCGATGAGCAGACAACAGCGGCGAGGCAGGCGCTAAGGGCACTGAGCTCCATGTGATGCACGCAGGAGGACACGGTCTTGGCAAGACTAACTGTTGTTTCTGCAGCACCAGAATCTGACGGCAAACCCCCAAACAAGCTCCTAAGATGCCGAAAGATAGCCATGCAAACTATGCGGGTCAGCTCACTTCCAGGGGCAAGAAGTCGGAGATACCGTGCCAAGAGCTTGCGTCCTTTAGGGAGAGAAACAATGCGGAGAAAAATAAGGTCATCCGTCGGGGCCAATCCAGATGAATTGCCAGGTTTGTTGGGGCCAAAAGGGTCGACAAGCTCAAGTGATGTAGCTAAGCCTTCAAGGAGGACCTGCCGCCTTCGCCTCAGTTGGAAGCTGCTGTCCTGTGCCTGGCTAGACTGTAACACACGGTCAATATCATTTACATCTAGAAGAAGACATATACCATCCTCAACGGTAATTCTGGCTGCCAGCATTGGCTCTTTCTCCAGTGGCCTCGTAGATGACTTGTGACCATCACCAGATGCAGGAATATCAACTTCAAGAAGAGGGCGAGGCCTACGTATGGAAGAGAATGACACTCTTCCAAGAGAATCAACCTTCAGGTATGAATGCTGATCACCACCAGACCTAGACTTTGAGTGGGAGTCTTTTATTGACGCGGGGGAGAAATTCACCTTCTTCTGAGAATTGACAGATCTTTTGGCTATACAAGCTTGGTGGTAGTAGTCATCGACGTAAGGATCACTGCTGTGACTGCCAGAGTGCTGCATTCTTAAAATAGTATCAATCTCTTCGGATGACATATACTTTGATCTGAATTTTGTTCCTCCAGTGTCAACATTCTGGCTAGCTGTATCAGATTGTTGTTGAGAAAAGCGTATACTGTGTTTTCCTCTTCCTGACCTTGATCTCTTGTCCCTTGGTGAAGGCACACTAGGAATATGATCAAACCTGCCTATTATCTCTGGGGAATGATGGTGATACAAGTGAGGCTGCATGTTTAGGTAATTGTGATGAGGCGGTTGAACTAGTGACAACCTCTGCTGCTGCTGTTGCTGCTGAGAAAATAGCAAAGAAGACATTGAACTGCCCGGAAAAGATAGTTGTTGCTGCAATAAACTGGGCTGTAGATTAAGATGCTCAAAAGCATGCGAACCAGCTTGATTTGGCCATTCGTTTTGCAGCAAGTTGTTTGCGTATAGATCTGCAGAAGTGTAAGACATGCTTCGCCCCAACCGCAGTCCATGAGGTAGACCAGTCATGTTATATGGAGAACCAGTAAGTGACGAACTTGGAGAACCCATTTGGTAACCAGCACCAGGTGATGGAATGCTCGAGTGCCGCGTAAGACCTTGTGCAGGATAAGATAATCCACCACCACCTGGTGGAGGATAGGATGTAAATGAAGGAGATCTATGTCCCAGAATAGGTTCACTGGAGCGGTGTTGTAGTGGCTCCAGGGGATAGGATGATGTTCGGCTCAATGGTTTTGACTCTCCAAACTGAGGCAAATACTGTGGCTGTGGACACAATTGTTTGCTGTCTTGAAATTCATCGCTGTCCAGTATATCATGATCCACCCAATTCGAGAACTCTGCTTCCTGGGCCCAGTCGGTAGTCAAAGAACCTAAAGAAACACGATATTTAGCTCCGGAATACAGAAACGAAAATCTGGACATGTATATGGACAATATTTAGGGTTTGATTATCATCTTCCATATTAAACATGTCTAAATAAGGTGGCCAGCGCAATGTTAAGTATATCTATGTTTAGACTACATGTAACATGAAGAAACTTTTCCAATATCAAGCTTCAGTAGTAACTGGGGGCAGAAATGCAACTTACTTTCCCTGGAAATTGATCGTCTATCACCAATAACACCAGGATTCCTTGTTCCACCAATACTTCGGTTCAACTGAAGACAAGACATTTTTTTTCAGTAAGCAGTCCATGAGAAATAAAAAGGGGAAAACATTAGGTGGCCCATGAAAGGGCCTATACTCAGTTTTAACTCACAAGGCTCAAAGATCTTGACAATGTACTATACCTATTCCATTTATTTTTAACATATTAGTACATTTCAACTTTGGTATTTAGATATGTAAGAATGCAATCCGGATTCATGCCATATTTTGAACTTGAGTGACCGATTAAATCTGGGCATATGGTGTGTTTTATCCACTTATATATGAATGGCTAAAACTAGAACTTGTGTGACCGATTAAAAAAATGTGTTTTATCCACTTATCCTTAGCATATAATAACTCAGAGTACTCCAAAGTCATTTTCAGGATTGCATAATTTGACACAATAGATCATCTTTTTCACAATATATTAGTTGACCATATATTATGCTCAACGTCTTATAATACTTTACAGAGGGAGTATTTTAGAAAGACTCATGAAATAGTACAGGAAAATAACTGCATTGAGCATGAAGTAATAAGCCTTCAAGAGCATAAAGGGTCATCCTGGACATACTAAATCGTTTGAAACTACAGATAATTCAATATATTATAACCATAGGTATGAAATATAAGACCACCAACTGAAGTAATCAAGTTAGATATAGGCTGCTAACCTTTGCGAATGTGCTTGCAAGATCATCAATTTCAGACAAGTTACTCATGCAATCAATCTGCAAAAACATAAGAACAAGACAAATTTTCATCATGAAAAATAGAGGGAACATGACTACAGGAGTCAAAAGAAAGCAAGGCTGAAAGAAGAGCGACCAAAGTTACACAGTAGGCAGGAAAAAACTTGCAGAATAAGGAAATCTAGAAATGATTTATGAAGCAAATTGGCAACGTTAAACATGAAAGTGGTGGAAATTGAGCTACTTCAGAATGTAATGTCGAAGGTTTGATAGGTCAGTCCTATATCATTATACTTGCTACGAAAGTCTATATTGGGCGATCAACTACAAAGAAAGAAAATAAAGCATTTTGATCTCCAGACAAGCCTAGTAGCTACAGATTCTTCATTCCAGTATAATAGCTACAGCCTATAGGCCTACGCACTTATAGGCACTGACTAGAAGTAAAAACAGTTAGGCAGAATACGCTCGCATTTGCATCATGAAATACTGCAAGGTGTCACCTAAAGTTCCATACCAAGTAGCAATCACTTTAAGTTGCACCTGGTTACCAGATCTGCTCAATAAATGGATATGGGTACTCAAATCTAAGTCCAGATGGCAAAAACACTGATGGTGTTTGTGTATGTGGTGGGACATAGTGCAGAAGAAAGAAGGAATTTTATTTGATCCAAAGACGCATCCTACCATCACGTCCCTTTCCTGATGACAACAGCTCAATTTACATTTCTCAGTACTGAGATATTATTATAAAGAACGCTCATAGTTGACAATAAATCCTCCATGTTCTAAAAATACACTTTTGTTCAATCAAGTCCTAACCAATAAAAAGACACAAAAAATATGATGGTTATAACACTTATGGATGCAATTTACTATATGTTTTCTTATCATCTTAAGTATTAAGTCAAGATGTATCCCCCTCTAAGACTAGAGTAAAAAGGACGGAGCTATCATCCTACTGCAGAAAAGAGCACCCACTCATGAGTCATGACTCATCCAAAAGTAGCAATCACCAATAAACACGGTCAGGACTGTGCGAAACATGCAATGCACATAATTTCACAGCTTTCAAACATTAGCAAACACCAATACACAAAGAGAACTTTAGGAAGCATGCAGCAGTGCAGCACACAATCAATAGCAACAGGGAAGCCGGCTTCGCGGGATACTACCATCACGTCTTTTACAGCTGACAATAGCCCAATTTACATTTCTCAGTACTGAGTTATTATTATAAAAGAATGCTCATAGTTGACAATATACCCTCCATTTTCTAAGAGAACAATTTTGCTCAATCGAGTCCTAACCAGTTAGAAACACACACAAAAATGATTTTCTTAGGTACATTTTGTGGAGATCATAACGCTTAGGGACACAATTTACTACTCCCTCCGTCCGGAAATACTTGTCGGAGGGACTATGTTTTCTTATCACATTAAATCAGATGCAATCCCCTCCAAAACTAGAGGGGCAGTTCTCTTGACCTATTGCATCCAAAGTACACAATTCCTCCTTACAAGAACAAAAACAAAAGGCAAAAATCGAATGTACTACCGCCGACCAGTACGTCCAAAAACAACAAGCTATCATCCTGCTGCATAAAAGAGTATCCACTCAGACTCATCCAACAGTGGCAAGCACCAACAAACAGAGTCAGGACCGTGCGAAACATGCAATGCACATAATTTCACAGCTTTCGAACAGTAGCACGCACCAACACAAAAATCAGGGCTCTACGAAGCATGCAGCACACAATCGATAGCAACAGCGGAAGCCGGATACAAAGTCGGTGAGAGCCGCACCTCTTCCCCCACAGGAGACAGCTGGTATGCCCCATCATCGTGCCCACCGAAGCCGCCGCCATAGCCGCTGTCCAGGCCGACGTCATCCGCCATGCTGCCGCCGAGCTCCAGCCCCTCCAGCGGCGCCTTGCCGAAGAAGGAGTACTGCCCCGAGTCGAAGCGCGAGCTCTCTGCAGAGGAAGCAACAAAGAAAAACACATAAATCTCCATTGGTGCCACGCGAAAACGAGAGAATCTGCCCAGGCCGCGCGCGAGGGACGCGAAATTCAGCGGAAGCACGCGGAGAAGCGCCGTCTGCGGCACGGATTCGACGGTAAGGCCGCTGAGTTGCGAGCCCAGGCAGGCGGATCAAACTCAGCAAACTACAGCCCACCAGAACATCACTGGGCAGCGCCGCAGCGGAAGGAATCGCAATCACCTGCGGTGGAGGCCGACGAGGATGAGCCACCGCCGCCGCCGCCGGCGTCCGCCCGGAGGCCCCTCATCGCAGGCAGGGAGCGGGCGGCGCTGCTAGGGTTTGGATTCCGGGGGCGGGCACGCGCTTGGGTTTTGGATCTGGGGGAGCTGCGAGGCGGAGAGGGGTACAGCCGAGGAAAGCTCGCTCAGTAGACGCGCCTTGGCTGCTTTACTTCCCTCCCCTTCTCTCTTGGCCTTGGACTCGACAATAATCTTTAAAAATATAAGCCGAAAATGATAGTTCCAGCATTATTTATATTTATTGATAGATATAGATAGATAGATATTGATATATGGCGTGCTGGTGTGGAGAAAGTTGCTGCTGGATGGCACCAGAAAAAACTGACGGAGTGATTACAGTGATGAGAGGAGACTTTGGCTTGGCGTGTGTGCTACTCCATCTGCCCCTTTTATGGCTCCTTTCCGCGCGTTGATGCGGCGACGTACCTCATGCCTCCATTCAAATAGTGTAAAGCTTTTTCTCTTGGCCTTGCTTGCTTTGCCGCTCGCTTATGATCATTTGCCACGTTAATGGCGCCCTTTCTGTTGGTAACAACTAACAACTGGCAGAACATGATGGTACTATTTCATTGGCCCGGAGCTAGGTGTGTGCAATGGTTGTAGAAAAGGTTTTGCTGAGCATATATTCCCAAAGCAAAACTTATAGAGCATGGTCTCACATACACCAGTCATCATCATCATTTGTGTTGTCGGATGAAAGCAAGGGCCCGTTTGGAAAGTGGCAGGCAACCTTGGATGAACTTTGCATAAATTTGGTGCCCTCACAAATTTGAAATTATTTAGTTGTGTGTACAAGTGAATTTAAGTTGCCAATAGAAACTCAAAGGAGGTTGCTCTCACGCTCTCTGTGCTGAAAATCATTGAAAACCACGAAAGCAACACTCTAATTGAGTCGACTTCTCTCTCAGTATCTCCCCACTTTCTTATCCCGTCATCGGTCCCCGGATCAAGTGATAGTGGTACCATCACCATCCCCAACCATTCGACCATCTCTCTGTGTGTGTATGTGTGTGTGTGTGTCATGCGTTCATGTGAGACTGAGCTCCCACTATCAGCCTGAACTCGCCATTGGACACATCAATTCCTTTTAGACCTAATATTTTAAAAACCAGTTGAAACTGGTGAGCTATGAGGTCTGATCCTCTTGAAATATTGTTTAGCCAAAATAATGTTTTGGCCCATTCCACTGCTCGTCGTTGTCGCGATGGATCTGTCGGAGCCCATCACGAGGTTCGTCGCCATGACGGACCCAGAGAAGTTGGACGGCAAGAGCATCACATGAAGGAGAGGGCGAAGAAGAAGGTGCAAATGTCCGCTCAAATAGGAGCTCCTCCTCCACAGCGGATCATCATGTCGATGCTGCCCTGACCCACCTAGTACAAGAAGTCGTACTACTTTGCTGCCTAGCAGTATATTTAGCCTGACACACAACAATCGCCACAACACTCTGCCGCTTCATTCAACTCTGGCCACCCTCCACCGTACACCATTGACTTCAACAGTGATTACGTGTTCACTGAGTCGTCGATGCTCGCCCGGTCGCGGTTGTTGTCCGAGGACCCTCGTCCGGCGATGTCCGGTCACTATCTTGCGGAATGCCTCTCCAAGATCAACGGCAGCCACCGACGAGGCGATGATAAACATGATCAACAACAGCGGCAACCGTGAGGACAGGCAAGTCGATGACAACTACTCACCATAATTGGAGCAAGATACGCCGACGGACACCCAACAGTCATATGTGCCCAATGCAGACGCAAATAAGAAGGGGTGATTGTCAAACTCGAGCAAGAGGATGAATTGTTGTCTTTGGAGCGGTTGGGCACAAGTGTTGATCCTCTTCAAGGCACGGAGCAAAAAGGGCTCGGCTTTTTGGCAAAGTGTGCACGATTGGTTTCATGAGAAAAAGCATTGCACCTCGGCAACAAGGAATTGATCAATGATCGAAATCCGAAGTCGCTAAGCACCAACGATACACCATTCAAGAGGTCGTCAACAAAGCATTGTAGTGTACATATGGAAAACTAGTGGCCAAGTAGCGCGTCACTCCTCGATCTCGTAAGTTTTGCATTGTTCATGGAAATCCAAAAGAAAAATATCCAACTCGAGGAGAGCGGACAGGTTTAGCTTGTTCATGGAAATCCAAAAGAAAAATATCCAACTCAAGGAGAGCAAGCTTGCGACCAGGCAAGCTTGTGAGTAGCAATGATCTTGTATGTGAAGGACGAAGATTTGGATTACGATGCGGGCTGGTTTGTTCAGGACTTGCACGGTATGATCGCACGCTTTGTGCAAAGGAGGGGGGAGCGCCGGAAGGTGAAGCTTTTTGCTCGGACAATTGGTTCTTTTGCTTTTGGGTTTGATAGTTGTAAAAACCTTGTTGCACATCCGATGCTTTTGATAGTAATTGCATTTGTTTGCAACTATTTAAATATACGGTCGAATTGCTATTGATATAGACAATTTGACAAAGAGAGAATGTCGGACAAGTATGGAAAATTTGGGAGACGTCGGTTGGATGGCTTCCGTCAGATCAGATGTTTGTGAACACATTTGGACGCGTATGCCAACATTTTAGAAGATCTGTTAGGTGATCTCCGTTGGACATGCCCTCATACTCCTCCCATTCTCTCTTCTTTCTTGACCAGCACGGCATATGGGTGGCCAAGGGTGCGTGTGTCGGTGGGGAGTGTTGGCGGGGGTAGGGCCCAAAGAGGGAATATGAGTAGTGTGGTGTTGTAGAAAGTGCCACAAATTAATATATACTCTCTTCTTCTCAAAATAAGTGTCTCAACTTAAGTATATAACTTTGTACTAAAGTTAGTATAAGTTGAGACACGTGTTTAGTACTCCCCCTTCCATAATGTAATGTGTATACATATTTTCAAAAGTCAAACCTTATAAACTTTGACCATATTTATAGAGAAATACACATATATTTAGAATACAAAATGCATATCACTAGAGACATTATGAGTTATATTTCATATATGTGTATGTGTGTGTAGTTTGTTTAGTTTGACTTATCAGAAATCTATGTTCTCTACATTATGGAACGAAGGGAGTATGGCATAAAACGGATGTCACCAGATTTGTCTTAAAAAAGTTAAGGGCATCTCCAATGTGGATCACCAAATTTTCACTCCCAAATATCCACGGACATGACCGGACGTGTCCCAAACATATGACCTAGTGTTGGCCATCGAACGTGATCACCAAATGCCCCTCCCCATTTTAAACAACATGAACATGAAATACATATGAAATTTAACAAAGTATGTTATATTACATGCAAAACAGCAAAATTTAACAAATTCGACGTAAAATAAACTAAAACCAATCTAAACCAGGCTAAGTGGCTAAGTAGTGGATGGTGACCTCGTAGGCATGGCCTCCGAGGCCACAGCACCACCCTGGTCGTTCGCACTGTCGTCGTCGTCACACCATTTTAGGAAGGCGCACCAGGCTTTGCGGCATCCTTCCCCAGCCGCGGATTCACACTTATGAAATAGACGCTCCACCTCCTCCGCCTCGCGCCGCCTCTCATCGACTCGTTGGTGGACTGTGCGCTCAAACTTGGCCAGCCATACGCGGAGGAGTTGCTCGTTGAGACAACGAGGACACCGGGCGTCAAACTCCACGATGGTCTTGGATAGGATAGATTGAGGGTCCACGCCTCCTCGAGCATGGGTCTGCAAGCACACAGACTAGCGATACCTGGGTCTTCGCGAATGCGACCGACTGGTGCGCCTGACGCCGCTCTCGACGTGCCTCTGCCCTCTGCCTCAGAGATGCATTTTTGCGCCCGATGATGACGACACGTCGTGTGAGCCGCCTCCTTGGATGTAGTAGTCGAATAGTCGATGCAACGCTACTGCTTTGGGGGGGGGGGGACAGAGCCCGCTCCTGCTTACAGGTGTCGGACGCCATTGAGTGTCATGGTGGTGCCCTGGTGGGGACGGTTGCACGTGGACACCATAGTTGCGTCTGTACAATGCGGTTGCAGACGACCGCGTCGAACCGTGGTTGATCAACGAGCAACGCAACATGATCTCCATGTGTCATGCAAACTCATCGTCCATTGCCGCTAGGGTAGCTTCTCCTCCTCCACGTTCGAAACCGGCTCATCCTTCATGGCGGACGGAGCCGAGGATGGAGATGGGCCCGGTGATCGCGGCTGGCACCGCGAACTAGCCGGAGTCCTGGCGCGGCGGAGGCTGGTCGAAGCGATAACCATCTACCAGCCACCACACCTGGGTCTTCTTGGCGCCAGTCTTCTTGCCCATCACTGTGACCGGTGGTGGGGAGTGTTGTGTGTGCGGTGGCTTTGGGAGGGGGAGTGCGCGGATAGGGTTTGGGGGCGTCCGGCTGGCCGGTTTTAAGAGTTGGAGTAGGCTTCTTGAGTGACGTGCCGACGTGATTACTGGTACGCAACAAGCCAGTCAAGCAGTGTGAATGCGTGAAGGGTTCTATAGTTGGTCAAAGGGGGTTTTGGGGTAGGTCCGGGGTGTCGGAGTTTGACGTGGCGGACGTCCGAAGTCCCCTAGAGCTACCCCCGATTTGGAGCCGACCTCGGAGATTTGAACGTCTAGACTAGTTCAACCTGTTTTGTGATCCGCATTGGATGGCTAAAAGTGTCCAGACCGTCCAGTGTGAACATTCGCGGGAGTTTTGGTCATCCGCGTGGAGATGCCCCAAGGCCTTCAGCTTTATGCTGAATGGCGACATAAAGATGGCATTTCTCAGTAATGCTGAATGGCCACATAAAGATGACATTTCTCAGTAGGGACAGAGCCCGCTCCTGCTTATGGGGTGTCGGACGCCATTGAGTGTCATGGTGGTGGCCTGGTGGGGACGGTTGCACGTGGACACCGCAGTTGCGTATGTACAATGCGGTTGCAGACGACCGCGTCGAACCGTGGTTGATCAACGAGCAACGCAACATGATCTCCATGTGTCATGCGAACTCATCGTCCATTGCCGCTAGGGTAGCTTCTCCTCCTCCACGTTCGGAACCGGCTCATCCTTCATGGCGGACGGAGCCGAGGATGGAGATGGGCCCAGTGATCGCGGCTGGCACCACAAACTAGCCAGAGTCCTGGCGCGGCGGAGGCTGGTCGAAGCGATAACCATCTACCAGCCACCACACCTGGGTCTTCTTGGCGCCAGTCTTCTTGCCCATCACTGTGACCGGCGGTGGGGAGTGCTGTGTGTGCGGTGGCTTTGGGAGGGGGAGTGCGCGGATAGGGTTTGGGGGCGTCCAGCTGGCCGGTTTTAAGAGTTGGAGTAGGCTTCTTGAGTGACGTGCCGACGTGATTACTGGTACGCAACAAGCCAGTCAAGCAGTGTGAATGCGTGAAGGGTTCTATAGTTGGTCAAAGGGGGTTTTGGGGTAGGTCCGGGGTGTCGGAGTTTGACGTGGCGGACGTCCGAAGTCCCCTAGAGCTACCCCCGATTTGGAGCCGACCTCGGAGATTTGAACGTCTAGACTAGTTCAACCTGTTTTGTGATCCGCATTGGATGGCTAAAAGTATCCAGACCGTCCAGTGTGAACATTCGCGGGAGTTTTGGTCATCCGCGTGGAGATGCCCCAAGGCCTCCAACTTTATGCTGAATGGCGACATAAAGATGGCATTTCTCAGTAATGCTGAATGGCCACATAAAGATGACATTTCTCAGTAAACATAGAACCTTTCCACGCACGTATCAGTTCTATTGCATACTCCGACCAACACAAATTGTGAAGTTAAGGCTCCAGAGTTTGGCACTACCTCTGTATCAAAATATAAAACGTTTTTGTAGGCTAAACTGATACGGAGTACTGACTTATTTTATTTTTGCAGACACATATTCTCCTATGCAATCATCATGTCTAGCACATTCCACATGATATTTTGTTTTAGGTAGTGGACGTTTCTTTTGCGTTTTTCTAATCTTTTTGTTTGTTAATGAATCCTGTATGGATCACTATCCCGCCCTGCTGAACTTGTTCAAAAATAATAATAATTTAATCCACGAGAGGACACAATGAGCAGCAGGATATGTAATGAGTACTGGTTGCAAAGCGTAGTTTTCTTTAGGATTTTACATTCATGGATTGCTGGTCTCTGTGATTTGTAAGGAAAGCGTACGAGAAACCATAGGAACAGGATTTCCCACTATTTATCCATTTGATCCAAAGCATTGAACCATAGGAAAAATGGAAGAACTTTTCTTTGGTTTGAGTTCTATATAGGAAAATCGAAGGAATTTTACAATCCGGTGAAATTTCTTTTTTACATTCCTATGCACAAAGAACAAGGCAAAATGCCAAAAGTGGCATAATATTATCTTTATCTTACCTTTGCATAAGTTGTAATCTTAATTTGACCATGATTTTCTAGGATTACTGTGTTTTTCCTATTCCTACGAATCAAACAACCAATTACGCACATTTATGCGTTTTCACAGTCCTCTATTTTGCAGATGTAACCATATCCTATTCATGTGGTTTTTAAACCCTGTGAATCAAAGAGGCAGTAGAAAAAACAGGTGAATGTAAAGGAATGGATCTCCACCGATAGCAGGCTTCACATCCCAGCTTGTACTGACGGGCTATGTTGTCGAGCCGATGTATTGCACTATGAACTCTCTTTCTCTCTTAATTAATGAATGAGGCAAATCTTTTGCCTTTGTTTAAAAAAATTAAAAAAAATCCCAGCTTGCCAGGGATGAGGGCACAAGTTCTACAGCTTACAAAATGGGATCCCTTTAGTTACACTGAAATAAAAATCTTCCAGCAGGTTTATCAAACACAAAATGCACCTCTACACAGCCAAAGGGAGCCTTCCATGTCCCAGTCAGATTTAGCTATGATATGTTTAAATAGCAATTTCATTTTTTTAAACATAGACCAATTACATTTTCTTTTCAGATCCTGCCAGCAAGCGAAATGTTGCCAGGATAGAAAGAATGACATGTCATCCTGACTTCTAGCTACGCAATTCTCATTATTTCCTATCCCCAGGAAAATATCTTAAAAAACAGAGATGATGTATGCCCGATAAATTACACAATGGAATAGTTGTAAATAGGCCAATCAACAAGCCGGAATAACATAGTCGTATGATCATTCCAGAAAACACAATTTACTACAGAGAAGTATTATTCTTCCTAACATAACATAACTTAATATGTGTGGGATGCAGTCTGAGCTCTGAAATCTTACAGATAATGAATAAATACATGTGAGCTTCCCGTTTTTCTATCCTGCCTCGCCGTAAATGAGAAGAAAAGAAAAGGCAAAAATAATCATCCTCTATTCGAAAATCTTCCCACCAGTTGAGAAGATCAAGAAAATGACTGAACTAAAAATACAGAGGTATGCTGGAACAAAAAAGACTGTTTTCCAGGTTTCGGAGTTCGTTAGATCCATGTTAGAGGCCTTTGCAGCCTCCAGAATATTTCCCGTGAGACCAACGCCAACTATCCCAGCCAATGTCCCAGCTGTATTTGAAACCCCCATCACTATGCCGGCGAACTTTGGAGCAACATCCATGTGATTCACTGCAAACCCTGCTCTTCCTAGAGCCAGAAAACCAAGGGATACAGATGAACAGATCACAGTCCCTGAGGGCGTCCCGAATGAAGGAAGGGCCATAAGTGCAACAGCCGAGACAACAAACCCAATGGTGTTAAGGAGCTTCCTTGTCTTGGTAACTGATAAGATCCTCTTTGTAATCAAGTGATCAGCAACCACTCCACCAATGTTGGAGAATATAAACATGTTGAAATAGGGAAGCATCTTTGACGATCCCATATCCTGGAGGCTGAGCTTAAGGGCCAGTTCGAAATAGGTAGGCAGCCAGTTCATGATAACATACAAGGCATAGTGGAAGGTGAAGTTGTTCACGACAATTGCCCAAACAGGTAGACTGAAGATAATTCTTCGCCATGGTATCTTTACAGTGCGAGGTGCAACAACCCCTGTTGATTGCGCCTTAATCTTCTCCCGAGATGCTACTTTTGGCATTGCCACTTTTGGAAGGTCAGTGCGAGGTGGCTCACTGGAGAACTTCAACCATATTACAGACCATGCTACTCCAAGTACTGCTTCGACTAAACATACAGATTGGGGTCCCATGTGCTTCACCAGACTTGGAAAAAACAGCATGCCACAAGCTGCCCCGAGGTACATCCCTGAGGTGGTTAACGACACTGAGCGAGAGCGCTCCTGCGGTGGCACCCATTGTGCCAGGACAGTGTGAATGGCAGGAAATATGAAACCTTGTGCTACACCAACAAAAAGGCGAGAAAGGACCAGAATGACTACTCTGTTGGGGTCCAGTGGAATTAGACCGCATATCAAAGACCATAACAGAAATGACAGCAGCAGAACACGTCTCCCTCCCAATCTCTGAGCTGCCCATCCACCAGGAATTTGCGACAGAACATAACCATAATAGAACATGGAGAGTATCAGGCCCTTGTTTGCTTGATTCACATTGATTGCATCAGCCGCAACGGTGTACGCAATCGAGAAACCCACACGCTCAATGTAACAGACATTTGTGCAGATGAATGTCAGCAACACTATGACATAACGCTTTGGGACCTTCATCCTCGGCATCACTAGTTAACTGGAGATGAACCTCAAAGTGTTGTAGCAGTCTCAATCAGGCCGCCACTTGCTGACCTCCCACGAATATTTACCAGGGTTTACCATAAACCTGTCTTTCTTCCTTCCATCTCTAGGGATACTAAGATCTGAAACAGACAAAACACTGATCATTCACCGGTATGAAACAATATGGGGCTTCTTCAGCCGTGCTTCATATGTCCATAGCAGTTTACTGATCTCATGAGCAATTTAACACAGGCAAAACACTATATGCTGCACAATAACTCAAGCTACCTGCTCAGTGTAGATGGAAAGACCAGCATCGCTCAGTTAGATGAATCAGGACTTGAACTATGCCTACCATTATGCAATGTGCGAAAAGGTTTGGAATCCTACACTATCATCAACTATGGTTGAAATGCAAACTGCAATTTGCAGGACATGTGGTTTTGACTGTCACAGCCTTTACATCCCAAAAGAACTAACTACACATTGGCAAAAATTCTAGAGATCCGAGTAAGCAGGCCCAAGTAGGTCGGTTCAAGATTTTCCCACCTCTGAGACAGATTCGCATCTAAAAAGATCCCAACTTGCGAGACCTTAACCGAAAACTTGCAGCATTCACCACCAACCTCCGGCGCCGCACCTGATCGCCCAGAGATCTGATACTCAAAGCCCCAAATCCTAACCAAAATTCGTCACACTCTCCAGCCCTTTGGCGCCAAACAAGCGCGAGGGTGGAGAAAAAGGGGGGAGAAAGCGTCGGGAGCGGGAAGCAGCGGGGAGCGGGCAACTACCTCGAGATCCCGGAGTCGTGTGGCGCCGCCTCCTGTGGGGACTGGGGTGCCCGGCCTCGCACTTGCCGTCGCGGGCGGCGACGGCGGGCAACGGAGGTGGAGGCGGGCCGCGTCGGTGAGTGCGATGCCCTGCTGCTGCTGCTGGGCTCGGCTGCGGCGGTGTGGTGTGGTGTGTTCAGTTTGGAGTCTCGTTTAACTTAACCGCGCGGAGGAGTGGAAATAGGAAAAAAGGGAGGAGGGTAGATCGAGAACGAGAGGTCAACTGTTCATCGGCACCATTCCCACCCCCCCTCTCGCCTGCGGGAAGCACGTGCGTAGTTGGGGAGATTAATCAAAGGGCAGTAATCTGCGCCGGTGTGCCAGCCGAAAGTTTCGGCCGGTCGCATCGCAGCCGCCCGATTTACCTCTGTATTAACCGTCAAATCTAATCCTCACCAAGTCAACGCAGCTCATCTCTTCCTTCGCTAGTGTACACATCTAGCCGCCATGGATGAGCGAGGCACCCAGACTCGAGCACCACCGGGCTTGGCCGCCCCCGGCGCCGGTCACCGCCCTCGCCACCGGTTGCCGCCCTCGCCGCCGGTGGCCACCTGTGTTTCATGCTGGCTCGGCGCATGCAGCAGCGTGTGCGCCGGTTGCAGCTCCCCCGGCGATGGTCGCAACTCCGCTGCGACGGTCGGAGTTGCGGCGGTGAAGATCACCGGACGCGCGCCCTCAAAGACGAGCTCACGTCTGAACCGAGGCAAGGCTTGAACCGTCGCACACCCTCTGTGTTGCAAACGTTGTTAAAAAAGCTTCAACCCCTGGATGGAAAAGCTTCAAGCCCTAGATGAAAAAGCTTCAACTGGCACTGCGATTCACGAGGAGATACAACCGCTGACGCAAAATGCTTCAACCTTAGATGAAAAAAGTTTCAACCAGATGATAGAGAGAGAGAGCTTTAACCAAGGGCTGCTCAAAACAAAAAAGTTTCAATCGTTTACACAAAAGCTTCAACCGTGGACGGAAAAAGCTTCAACCGTGTATGAAAAAGTTTCAATCGTTAAGAAAGAAAGCTCCAACCTGACATTGCAACCAGAGAAAAGTTATGTGTTGTAGCAAAACGTGACGCCGGTCGTAGCAAAATGCTATGCCGGTTGTAGCAAAATCTATGCCGGTTCAAGCATGTAGCAAAACTGCAGCGTTTTGTCATCTTCTTCCACCTCCAGCCGTCGCTGGTTGAAGCTTTTTTTTTTGCATCGGTTGTAGCTTTCCAGACCGCCCGTTGCAACATCAAGGGGAGTCTCCCATGGTGCTCCCAGCTCGCCGTCGAGCTTCTAAGCCATGGGTGACTTGCATGTGAGCTCGCAGGTGATGCCCCCTATCATGGTAGCATCGGTGCTCAGCCCCATCGCGCGCGCGGCCATGGCTTATGAGCTCGTCGACTCAAACCGTGGTAGCAAAAGCGACGCCGATTGTAGCTGAGTGGGATGCCGGTTGTAGCAAAATGTGACATTGGTTGTAGCACGTAGCACAAAACACGACGTCTGCAGTGTTGCTCGGAACAGCGCCGCCGTCCTCGCAGCTTGCTGTCACCATGCTCGCCATCCATGATGGCAGCTCTCCTGGGCACCAGTTGCAGCAGGAAACGACGCGGTTCCAGCTTCCGCCGAGGCTGGCGAGCGAGGACGGCGAACGGCGACGAGGACGGTCGGTGCGGGTGGCCACCGGCGATGAGGACGGCTGGCGGGGACGGCGAACGGCGACGAGGACGGCCAACTGAGATAGGGACCGGCGAGATGAGAGAGAGAGAGAGGAAGCAGCGCAGCCGCGTGGGGCGTTTAATGGCGAGCGATTGGTGGGCCCGTCAGCCTCGTGTCCCATCCACGCGGAAAAAGGCTGGCCATACGATAGGAGGGGATCGCACGGGTCGCACGCGACCGGCCGAGTGGTTCGGCCGGCGCCCCGGCCCCAAACGTTTCCCTTAATCAAAGTAGGAGAGAATATCACATGGAAAAGTTTCGCTGAAAACCTTGTGGAAATGATGTTTTGAACTTTAGAAAAAAACTTAAAAAATACGAGATGTTAAGAATGTGATGTTCAATTAGCATGTGAAATTTCTACGTTCAGACGCATTACAAAATCAACATTGAGTAGCGTCGAATGGTAAACATCACTATTTATTGCTGAATTTGTTTTTTTCATGGCTCGTAATTGGTAATGTATTTGAACTTGAAATTTCGCACGGCATTAGAACATCACCCTCTTAACATCCTGTATTTTTTTTAGATTTTTTTGAAACTTTCAAATGTGATTTTCACGAAGTTTTCTTTGAAACTCGGTTTTCATGTGATATTATCTCATTGAAGTAGTAGAGTATGCGATTGTGATGGTACATCTTCGTCGTAATAATATGATCTTTCATTTTTTTAGCTCTTAGTCGCACGGAAATTAAACGCAGATGTCATCGGGTGTACCTCGCAATCTTTTTTGCATTGTGGTTTCCTTTCTTTTCGGCTCACGGTGCCAAACTCGCTCCCACCTGGTCTTGATCTAGATGAGGGGTTTCCACCCATCATGTTCCTTATCGCTAGTTGTGGGCGAGAGATGGAGGTAGAGAGCAAAGAGGAGCACCACGGTGCTCACAGTCACAGGCGTGGGAGAGATTGTAGGAGTGTCTCCTTTTGCGTGCCCTGGACGTCGTGGGTGTGATTGTTGGGGATCGTAGCAGAAATCAAAAAATTTCTACGCATCACCAAGATCAATCTATGGAGTTTACTAGCAACGAGAGGGAAGGAGTGCATCTACATACCCTTGTAGATCACGAGCGGAAGCGTTCAAGTGAAAGGGGTTGATGGAGTCGTACTCGTCGTGATCCAAATCACCGATGACCGAGCGCCAAACGGACGGCACCTCCGCGTTCAACACACGTATGGTTGGGAAGACGTCTCCTCCTTCTTGATCCAGCAAGGGGGAAGGAGAGGTTGATGGAGATCCAGCAGCACGACGGCGTGGTGGTGGAAGTAGCGAGGATCTCGGCAGGGCTTCGCCAAGCTCAGCGAGAGGGAGAGGTGTCACGGGAGGGAGAGGGAGGCGCCAGGGGCTTGGGTGTGGCTGCCCTCCCTCCCCTTTTATATAGGCCCTCTGGGGGGCGCCGGCCCTGGGAGATGCAATCTCCAAGGGGGGGCGGCGGCCAAGAGGGTGGCTTGCCCCCCAAGCCAAGTGGGGCGCCCCCCACCCCTAGGGTTTCCAACCCTAGGCGCAGGGGAGGCCCAAGGGGGGCGCACCAGCCCACCAGGGGCTGGTTCCCTTCCCCTCTTCAGCCCATGGGGCCCTCCGGGATAGGTGGCCCCACCCGGTGGACCTCCAGGACCCTTCCGGTGGTCCCGGTACAATACCGGTGACCCCCGAAACTTTCCCGGTGGCCGAAACTGGACTTCCTATATATAATTCTTCACCTCTGGACCATTCCGGAACTCCTCGTGACGTCCGGGATCTCATCCGGGACTCCGAACAACTTTCGGGTTATCGCATACTAGTATCTCTACAACCCTAGCGTCACCGAACCATAAGTGTGTAGACCCTACGGGTTCGGGAGACATGCAGACATGACTGAGACGACTCTCTGGTCAATAACCAACAGCGGGATCTGGATACCCATGTTGGCTCCCACATGTTCCACGATGATCTCATCGGATGAACCACGATGTCGAGGATTCAATCAATCCCGTATACAATTCCCTTTGTCAATCGGTATGTTACTTGCCCGAGATTCGATCGTCGGTATCCCAATACCTTGTTCAATCTCGTTACCGGCAAGTCACTTTACTCGTACCGTAATGCATGATCCCGTGACCAAACACTTGGTCACATTGAGCTCATTATGATGATGCATTACCGAGTGGGCCCAGAGATACCTCTCCGTCATACGGAGTGACAAATCCCAGTCTCGATTCGTGCCAACCCAACAGACACTTTCGGAGATACCCGTAGTGCACCTTTATAGCCACCCAGTTACGTTGTGACGTTTGGCACACCCAAAGCACTCCTACGGTATCCGGGAGTTGCACAATCTCATGGTCTAAGGAAATGATACTTGACATTGGAAAAGCTCTAGCAAACGAACTACACGATCTTGTGCTATGCTTAGGATTGGGTCTTGTCCATCACATCATTCTCCTAATGATGTGATCCCGTTATCAATGACATCCAATGTCCATAGTCAGGAAACCATGACTATCTGTTGATCAACGAGCTAGTCAACTAGAGGCTCACTAGGGACATGTTGTGGTCTATGTATTCACACATGTATTACGATTTTCGGATAACACAATTATAGCATGAACAATAGACAATTATCATGAACAAGGAAATATAATAATAACCATTTTATTATTGCCTCTAGGGCATATTTCCAACAGTGATGACATGGCCGTTGCCACCATCGGTGACGGGCAATTCCACCATGAACCAAGCTCTACCTTGATGCAGCCACACATCGCCTCCCTACTCCCGTGCTCTTGCCTTCCTTCACTCCAACACCATGACATGCTTCACCTACAACTTCCCTTCCTCTCCTCCCATGCCATCGACTTTTCCCTTTCATGTCGCTCTGTCTACCATGTGGAGGCATCGAGCTAGACCCCTCGGGGCATGATGATTTGGATCATCTCTCTCTCTCTCTCTCTCTCTCTCTCTCGCGCGCGCTTATATCTCCTCTTTCTCCTTCGTATGATTCTTATCTCTCTCTGGGTTTTTCCTCTTTGAACTTCCATACAAAGGAGGCCAGGACCGAGTGCAGGCCGACGACTAGGACAAACAACTGGTGACTGGTACGTTCATTTTTCCTACTATTATTTATAATGTTTTTTGATCATTATAATACTTTGTGATGCAATTCTAGTGCCTTTTCTCTCTTAATTTGCAAGATTTACATGGAGAGGGAAATTGTCGGTAGCTAGACTTCTGGACCTGGAAAAGCTACATCGGAGATACTTATTCTGACAACTCCAAATGACCTGAAATTTCATGGAATTTTTTTATGTAACATAAAAATACTGGAACAAAGAAGTACCAGAGGGGGCCCACCAGTTGCCCACAAGGCAACAGGGCGTGGCCACCCCCGGGCATGCCCTGATGCCTTGTGGGGCCCACAGCTGGCCTCTGGCCCCCATCTTCTACTAATATGAAGGGTTTTGACCGAGAAAATATCAAGAAAGGGCCGTCGTCTCGAGGTGGAACCTGGGCAGGAGCACTTTAGCTCTCCGGCAGAGCAATTCCGCCGGGAGGGAGAAATCGACGCCATTGGCATCACCAACAACCCTCTCATCGTGGGAGGACCAATCTTCATCAACATCTTCACCAGCACCATCTCATCTCAAACCCTACTTCATCTTTTGTATTCAATCTTTGTCTCAAAACCTCAGATTGGTACCTCTGGGTTGCTAGTAGTGTTGATTACTTCTCGTAGTTGATGCTAGTTGGTTTATTTGTTGGAAGATTATATGTTTAGATCCTTGACGATATTCAATACCCCTCTGATCTTGAACATGAATATGATTTGTGAGTAGTTACTTTTGTTCTTGAGGACATGGGAGAAGTCTTGTTACAAGAATCATGTGGATTTGGTATTCGTTCGATATTTTTGATGATATGTATGTTGTTGCTTTCTTTAGTGGTGTCATGTGAACTGTTGGGGAACGTAGTAATTTCAAAAAAATTCCTACGCACACGCAAGATCATGGTGATGCATAGCAACGAGAGGGGAGAGTGTCGTCCACGTACCCTCGTAGACCGTAAGCAGAAGCGTTATGAGAACGCAGTTGATGTAGTCGTACGTCTTCACGATCCGACCGATCCAAGTACCGAACGCACGTCACCTCCGAGTTCAGCACACGTTTAGCTCGATGACATCCCACGAACTCCGATCCAGCAGAGCTTCGCGGGAGAGTTCCATCAGCACGACGGCGTGATGACGGTGATGATGTTGCTACCGACGCAGGGCTTCGCCTAAGCACCACTACGATATGATCGAGGTGGATTATGGTGGAGGGGGGCACCGCACACGGCTTGGAACAATCAACTTGTGTGTGCTAGGGTGCCCCCTGCCCCCGTATATAAAGGAGCAAGGGGGAGGCCGGCCTGGCCTTGGGGCGCGCCAAGGAGAGGGGGAGTCCTCCTCCTAGTGGGAGTAGGACTCCCCTTTCCTAGTCCAACTAGGAAGGGGGAAGGAAGGAGAGGAAGAGAGGGAGGAAAGGGGGGGCGCCGCCCCCCTCCTTGTCCAATTCGGACTCCCAAGGGGGGGGGCAGCCCTAGGCCCTCTCCTCTCTCTCCCACAAGGCCCATGTTGGCCCATTATATCCCCCGGGGGTTCCGATAACCCATCGGCACTCCGATAAATATCCAGTGACTCCCGGAACTCATCCGGTGTCCGAATATAGTCGTCCAATATATCGATCTTTATGTCTCGACCATTTCGAGACTCCTCGCCATGTCCGTGATCATATCCGGGACTCCGAACTACCTTCGGTACATCAAAACACATAAACTCATAATACCGATCGTCACTGAACGTTAAGCGTGCGGATCCTACGGGTTCGAGAACTATGTAGACATGACCGAGACTCGTTTCCGGTCAATAACCAATAGCGGAACCTGTATGCTCATATTGGCTCCTACATATTCTACGAAGATCTTTATCGGTCAAACCGCATAACAACATACGTTGTTCCCTTTGTCATCGGTATGTTACTTGCCCGAGACTCGATCGTCGGTATCTCAATACCTAGTTCAATCTCGTTACCGGCAAGTCTCTTTACTCGTTCCGTAATACATCATCCTGCAACTAACTCATTAGTTGCATTGCTTGCAAGGCTTATAGTGATGTGCATTACCGAGAGGGCCTAGAGATACCTCTCCGACAATCGGAGTGACAAATCCTAATCTTGATCTATGCCAACTCAACAAGTACCATCGGAGACACCTGTAGAGCACTTTTATAATCACCCAGTTACGTTGTGACGTTTGGTAGCACACAAAGTGTTCCTCCGGTATTCGGGAGTTGCATAATCTCATAGTCATAGGAACATGTATAAGTCATGAAGAAAGCAATAGCAATGTACCAAACGATCGTATGCTAAGCTAACGGAATGGGTCAAGTCAATCACATCATTCTCTAGTGATGTGATCCCGTTAATCAAATGACAACTCATGTCTATGGCTAGGAAACTTAACCATCTTTGATTCAACGAGCTAGTCAAGTAGAGGCGTACTAGTGACACTTAGTTTGTCTATGTATTCACACATGTACTAAGTTTCCGGTTAATACAATTCTAGCATGAATAATAAACATTTATCATGATATAAGGAAATATAAATAACAACTTTATTATTGCCTCTAGGGCATATTTCCTTCATGAACGTCAACTACATGACACTCCACCATACTTGGGCGTAAGGGAAGGCATTGTGGAGTAATAAGTAGATGATGGGTTGCTAGAGTGACAGAAGCTTAAACCCTAGTTTATGCGTTATTCCATAAGGGCCGGGTTGATTTGGATCCATATGGTTCATGCTATAGTTAGATTTATCTTAATTCTTCTTTCGTAGTTGCGGATGCTTGCGAGAGGGGGTAATCATAAGTGGGAGGCTTGTTCAAGTAAGAACAACGCCCAAGCACCGGCCCACCCACATATCAAATCATCAAAGTAGCGAACGCGAATCAAATAAACATGATGAAAGTAACTAGATGATAATTCACATGTGTCCTCGAGAACGCTTTGCTTATTATGAGAGATTGTTCCAGCGTGTCCTTTGCTATAAAAAGGATTGGTCCACCTTGCTGCACCTTTGTTACCATTGCTACTTGCACTCGTTACAAATTACCTTGCTACCAAACTATCGGTTACCGATACTTCAGTGCTTGCAGAGAATACCTTGCTGAAAACCGCTTATCATTTTCTTCTGCTCCTTGTTGGGTTCGACACTCTTACTTGTCGAAAGGACTAAAATTGATCCCCTATACTTGTGGGTGATCAAGACTCTTTTTTGGTGCCGTTGCCGGGGAGTGAAGCGCCTTTGGTAAGTGGAATTCGGTAAGGAAACATTTATACTGAGTGCTGAAATTTGCTGTTACTTGTCAGTATGGAAAACAATCCTTTGAGGGGTTTGTTTGGGGTATCTTCCAAAGCCATGGAAAGGATATGTTTTAACCAAAGTAATTAACTCTGGGTCGACAGAGAATTCATAATCCTTATTAGTAATAAAGATAGGTGAAGTAGCAAACTTAGGATCATATTTCATTCTAGCATTTAAAGATTTTTCTTTCAACTTGCATAGCAGCTTCTTAAGATCATCTCTATCCTTACAAGCAAGAAAGTCCCTAGCTACCTCTCCATCCATAACATAACCCTCAAGTATCTCAGGCAATTCATATCCAGGAGCACTAGTTCCAATAGGTGAATCATAATTTTCAGTTTCAATAATTTCATCAACTTTAGTAATTTCATCAGTTTCAGCATTCTCAATTTCTTTAGCTCTAGCAAGTTGTTCATCAAGAAATTCACCTAGTGGCACAGTCTTATCAAGCAAAGTACTAGCATCATCAATAGCATCATTCATAGTAGAAGTAGCATCATGAATTACTTGCGACATATCAGAAATAATAACAGGTTGTGGTGTTGCAAGCTTACTTAAAACAGAAGGTGAATCAAGTGCAGAGCTAGATGGCAGTTCCTTACCTCCCCTTGTTTTAGAGGGAATGATCTTGGTTTTATCATCCTAAGATTCTTCATATTGATCAACAGATATTTATCCCAAGTGACTCAACAAATATAGCTATGCTCCCCGGCAACGGTGCCAGAAAAAGGTCTTGATAACCCACACGTATAGGGGATCGCAACAGTTTTCGAGGGTAGAGTATTCAACCCAAAATTATTGATTCGACACAAGGGGAGCCAAAGAATATTTGTAAGTATTAGCAGTTGAGTTGTCAATTCAACCACACCTGGACACTAAATGTCTGCAGTAGAGTGGTCAGTAGCACAGTAGTATGGTAATTTGATAGCGGTAGCAATGATAGTAACACTAACAGCAACAGTAGTAGCAATTGTTTTGTAGCAGTTGTAACAGTAGTAACTTAGCAAGAACAATATGTGAAAAGCTCGTAGGCATTGGATCGGTGATAATGTTGGATAATATTCATCATATAATAGTCATAACCTAGGGTGACATAGAACTAGCTCCAATTCATCAATGTAATGTAGGCTTGTATTCCGTAAATAGTCATACATGCTTATGGAAAAGAACTTGCATGACATCTTTTGTCCTACTCTCCCGTGGCAGTGGGGTCCATAAGGAAACTAAGGGATATTAAGACTTATTTTTAATAGAGAACCGGAACAAAGCATTAACACATAGTGAATACATGAACTCCTCAAATCACGGTCATCACCGGAAAGAATCCCAATTGTTGTCACATTGGGGTATGGAGATCATAACATGTAGTAGGTGCATATAACTTGCAAGATCGGATCAAGAACACAAATATATTGGTGAAAACATAAATGGTTCAGATCTAAAATCATGGCACTCGGGCCCTAGTGACAAGCATTAAGCATAGCAAAGTCATAGCAACATCAATCTCAGAACATAGTGGATACTAGGGATCAAGCCCTAACAAACTTAACTCGATTACATGATGCATCTCATCCAACTTCTCACCAACCAGCGAGCCTACGAAGGAATTACTCACTCCCGGTTGGGAGCATCATGGAATTGGCGATGAAGGAGGGTTGGTGATGACGAAGACCGAAGATTCCCCTCTCCGGAGTCCCGAACGGACTCCAGACCTGGCCTCCCGATGAAGAACAGGAGGTGGCGGCGGCTCCGCGTCGTGAAACGCTATAATTCTTCCTCCCTTGATTTTTTTCTCCAAAAATTGGTATTTATGTAGTTGGAATTAGGGTCTGCAGGGCCATGAGGTGGGCACAACCCACCAGGGTGCGCCTGGAGGGGGGGGGGTGCCCTGGTGTATCGTGCTCACCCATCGCTGTCCAGCAAGCCTACGAAGAGATTACTCACTTCCGATGGTGAGCATCATGAAATTGGTGATGGAGGATGGTTGGTGATGACGATGGCGGCGAATCCCCCTCTCCGGAGCCCCGAACGGACTCTAGATCTGGCCTCGTGATGAAGAACAGGACATGGCGGCGGCTCCGTATTGTAAAACATAATGAAACTTCCTCCCTTATTTTTTCTCGAAAAATAGGAATTTATAGAGTCGGAATTAGGGTCAGCGGAGCCTCGTGGGCCCCACTACCCACCAGGGCGCGCCAAAGGGGGGTGACGCGCCCTGGTGCCTAGTGGGCAGCTGCCCCCCTCCAGTGGGTCTTGGTTCTAGTATTTTTCTTTTATTTCAGAATAATTCTCCAAAAAGTTTCCTCCAATTCCGAGAACTTTTATTTCTGCACAAAAACAACACCATGGTAGTTCTGCTGAAAACAACGTCAGTACGGGTTAGTTTCATTCAAATCATGCAAATTAAAGTCCAAAACAAGAGCAAAAGTGTTTGGAAAAGTAGATACGATAGAGACGTATCAACTCCCCCACGCTTAACTCATTGCTTGTCCTCAAGCAATTCAGGTAACAAACTGAAAGTGATAAAGAAAAACTTTTAGGGACTCTTTTGTTCTTGTGTCCATATATATGCTTAAATAATACCCAGGTTCTCAGCAAAGATCATGACTAACCATGCGAAGAATAACTCTTAGAAATTATATTCACTCATATCAATGGCATAATCAACTAGCGAGCAATAATAAAATATCTCAAATGTTAACACTTTGTCAAAACAATCATGATATAATATGACAATAATGGTATCTCGCTAGCCCTTTCTGAGACTGCAAAACATAAATGCAGAACACCTCCAAAGTTCAAGCAACGACTAAACATTGTAATTCATGGTAGAAGAGATCCAGTCATGATGCACACAACATTAACTATACACAATGCATAAGAATGACAATAGTGCTCTCAGGACTGGTGCTTGTTTGAGAAGGTGACGACTCAACATAAAAGTAAATAGATACCCCTTCGCAGAGGGAAGCAGAGATTTGTAGAGGTGCCAAAGCTCGAAGCTTAAATCAGAGATAAATATAATTTTGGGAGGTATACCTTTCCTGTCAATGTTACGACCAAGAGTTACCAATATCTTCCATGCTAAACATGTTAGCGGTGGTTCCCAAGTGGTAAAAGTAAAGTTTACTCCCCCTCCACCAACAAACACAAGCAATGGCTAGCCGAATCCTCAGGTGCCCTCCATACCAACAACAGTCCAGGGGAGTTTGTTTCATTTTATTGTAATTTTAATCATGGGACTGGGCATCTCGATTACCGGTCCCTCTCATGCAAGGACGAGTGAATAAACACTCATCATGAGAATGACCCGCTTAGCATGGAAGATACTGACCACCCCCTGTCACTCCATGAGCAGTACGGGCACGCAAAATAGATGGTCATTTGAATTTTTAGAGATGGCACATGCAAATTTACTTGGAACGGCAGGGTAATACCGCATATAGGTAGATATAGTGGACTTATCTGGAATAACTCTGGTTTAAGGATTTTGATGCACAAGCAGTATTTCCGCTTAGTACAGGCGAAGGCTAGCAAATAGGTTGAGAAGCGACCAACTAGAGAGCGAAAACGGTCATAATCATGCATTATGAATAATTAACATTGAATACTAGCATGAGTAGGATATAAACACCATGAACATAAATATCGTGGAGGCTATGTTGGTTTTGAATCAACTACATGTGTGAACATGTACCAAGTCAAGCCACTTGAAACATTCAGAGGAGGATACCATATCATCATACTACATCACAACCCTTTTAGTGCATGTTGACATTTAACATAAATCATTATCCACTCCTAGCTACTTAAGCATGGCATGATCAACTATAATCTCTAATTGTCACTGTAAACATGTTTAATCATAATATGTTGAATCATGGATACCGAGTTAAACGTATTTACAAAAACAGAAACAAGTTGAGTTCAGACCTGCTTTTCCCTGCCACAGTCACTTCATCAAATATCATCATTATTGCCTTTCACTTGCACGACCGAATGATATGGAAATAATAGTAGTGCAAGAGTGTTGTGGACTATGCTGGAATCTGCAAACATTTTATTCAAAGGAGAAGACAAAATACTATGGGCTCTTTGTCAGATCAACAATAATGCATATGAGTGCCACTCAACATTTTCATCGTGGTCTTCTCCTTAGTATGACTCAACAACAGAAAAGAATTTCAGAGAAATACACTGTAATATTTTTGGAGTTTTTGTTTTTTCTTGAAGAAAGCAAATTAAAGAAAGAAAAAGAAAAAGAAGAAAAACTATTTACACGGGAAAGCTCCCAACAGGCAAAAGAAGAAATGAGAAGTCTTTTTGGGTTTTCTTTTAATACTATAACTAATTTAAACTAGAAAGAAAAACCGAAAAGAAGCAAGAAATATTTTTGGATTTTCTCAAAGTTTTTTTCAAACACATAAGAAGAAAGCGAGAAAATAAATATAAAACGGATAATACAATGAAAGAGGATGAACATCAACAACTGGAATGAAGTGTGTGAACATGAATGTAATATCAGTGAGAAATACGTACCCCCCAAGCTTTGGCTTTCGCCTAGCTTGCACTACAAAAAAACCACTTCCGTGATGATACGCACAGTAGGTCACGTTTTCTGTCATGCATGTACATCCATGACAATTTTATGATAGAATCAAGATAGTCATACCTGTGCTGTTATAGAAGTGTTCCATGACAATACCAAAATTATCATCACGGAAGTGTCCACTTCCATGACGATAAATGACGCGTCATGGAAGTGGTTTTGTCAAGGGTAGCTGACATGTGGCATCCACCGTAACGGGTCACCGTTAAGCTATCGGGTTCCGGTTTGGATCCGATAACCCGTTAACAGCCAGGACCAGTGGGGATTTTCCACGTGTAAAATTCTGATTCATCGGTGTATCCACGTGTCAGCTCCACGTTGGGACATGTGTCATCCCAGCGAGTGGACGGGACGCGCCTATGGTACGTCGACACATGGCTCGGCCCAACAGTGGCCTGTTTAGGTTAAAAACCGGGCCTGTCAAAATAAGCGGGCCGACCCATTAGTGGCCACTTGAGTCAGGCCCATTCATAAGCACGACCCATACGATTTACACAGAATCAGCCCATCAAAGGCCCATTCTAGATTTGACAATTCCGGCCCATCGCCAGTTTCAGCCTGTTAACGGCCCGCTACGTCTTTGGGCTCAATTACGGCCCGACCTTCTTTCGGCCTGTTAGCATCCCATTATAGATATGGACCAATATGCCGCCGACACATCTTTCGGCCTTTTCCCGGCCCATTCTGTAGTTGAACCAACTTCTAGCCCGTTGTGACTTTCGGCCTTTCCTCGGCCCATTCTGTACATGGGCCAACTTCTAGCCCATTTTGTCTTTCGGCCTGTTAATGGCCCGCACAACAGTTGGGACTTTGACGGTGCCACCTGATTTTGGGTCCATTAGCGGCCCACATTCCGCAGGGCACAATTTCAGCCCGACGCGACTTTCGGCCTGTTAAAAGCCTAGTTTGTAAATTGGGCCTCTTCTGGCCGAAAAGACTTTTACTAGCCCGTGAAGTAAAAGGGCCGAGACAAAATTGACATTTATTTTGGCCTGCTAGAGGCCCGCGGGCCGTTTCCATTTATATGGCCCTATCGAGCTTTCAACCTGTTAACGGCCTGCTAAGAGCCATTGTTACGGTGGGCCACATCGATTGGGATCCACTAAATATTAAGTTGACCAGCCCAATTAAGGCCCGCTTTGACTACACATGTTTGTTCGTTCGGATGGCGTCTAGGTAATGTTTGGGCATGTTGGCCCCCCATTTCAACGATATAGCATATACAAAGAATTATCCTACTCTATACTATCGCCTCTAAAAAACCTACACTATACAATAAAGAGGCTAAGGCATAGAAACGAAGAATAATCCTACACTATACAATAAAGAAATTACAGCAGATTATATCCACTAGGCATTATAGTTCGGCACCAGTGATAATAAAGCGTACAAAAATAGCAAATTACATACACTGGGCAAATAAAGCTCATACATCATGGACACGCATCAACAGAACTTACCATTTGAACTATAATCTCTTCAGAAAATAGGATTGGCCAGATTCAGATAGCACAAATTTCAGTCTGCAAAATCTACAATTCCTTTGTGGTTACCTCAGTGTCTTGTTTCATTTTTTTGACTCCTGTCTAATACCTGCAACTCCAGTCTCAACATGTTGATTACATGTTGAGAATCATATACACGGTGTCTTGCCACCTCTAGTTGATGCTCGAGAACATCAACACATTCCAATTCCAATCCATAATCATCTGGTAACGGCCATGCCGCACTGCTTTCAGATCTTTGTGTTGATGTCACTTCATCCTGGAATGTTTCTGTAAGTACACCTGACTCGGGCAAAAATATAGTTACAACAGTGAAGCGAGCAAGACAGACTATCTTGTACATGGCAAAACAGGAATAACAATAATGTTACACGTCATGAAGCATAAGCAGGTGATATTTTAAAAATTATAAAAATGGTAGTCTGTGTAGCCCGCATACAAATATCTCTCTTAGCTCACCAGAGGAGCATGATGTTGGGGCCAAATCCAAAACACAGACATGTTACAAATTTAGACCACACACAGCTACTGGACATTATATATATATCTTGCGTATAAGTAAGCAAGCAGTTGGACATTCTGTAGCTCAATTAAAGTCTTAGAGAGCATAATGAATAGCAGAGGGATTCATACAAGCCTACTACAACAAGCAAAACTATGCAATCATTAGCCTCGTATAAACTAGATTGTGAGCCTCATGCAGTAATAGTTGGTTAATAGACTTGAAAGCTTCACACACACTTCACCAGAGTAATTAAATGGTAAGGCCTTTAATTATGTCAACTAATAGTTATACAAGTACCCAACATCAGGCATCATTGTTTGGGCATCTCATTAACTGAGGACAAATAAAGCAATTGAAAAGAGCAATTTAACTATGCCTGAAACAAACAAGCAATTGAACTGTTGAGTTGGCAGCATGCATACATGCACGCCTCAATAACATCCATGGCCTAGCTACATTTACTATATAAAGGAACAAGTAATGTAATATTGTTTGCCCCCTATGAAGTATCTCGACTAGTATGTAATCAAGATCCTAGTAATGATAGGGAAGCTAATGATGTGAATATGTGTTTGGTTATGACATTTATGACATCGACAACTCTACCATAGCAGGAAGCAGTTTCACACTGTTCACTACTATAAGATGTTTTAGATATTTAAAAGTAGACTACATCTGTAATGAGTGAACAAACACATTAAAATGTGTTTACATACATCTGATTTACAAAAAGTTAAAACATCATATAGTAGTGAGTGGAGGGAGTTTTAATCAATGACCCAATGACTGGGTTACAGGTGAAGAACCCTACGCAAGCACAATGTTAGACAAATAGGATGTCCTGGTAATTGTAATACTGTGACTTACCATAACTGGTTGAACAGGCTCAGCGCTGCTCCTCCTTCTCTCGCAAGGCTCCTTCCTAACATCTTGTACTTGGAAATTCTCAATCTTATCTTCATTGCACCCCCTCTGCAAGGTGACACAAACTAGTTACTGGTCTCCTTGGAAGATAAATATGCATACTTTCCAGTCTGTGAACAACACCATATGATGAGTTTATAACAAAACAACACCACATAATGAAACATGCCACATCTCTTGCACACAATGAAACTAGGCATACCTTCGAACTGGACCTCCAGGTACTCTTGGAGAGCCTAATTTAGTGTGCAGCCAAACCTTTATGTCACTTGTGAGTTATACAAGCCCCCACTACAGCATCCCTTAGTGTTTAAATCATTGACAAGCTCTGTTAGGTCAAGAACAACAAGTAATCAAAGTAAACAGTCCTAGTATGGCTGGCTGATACAAACAAGCAATTGAATAGATGTGTGAGCAAATCTTGCACAACACTGATTTACGTATCAAGAAAAGAAGCATAAAAGGAGGCTTAAAGACCATCACTTGACTGACGAGATTTCAGTGGCATTTAAACATCATGTGCAACGTATGAACTAACATAAACATTGCATATTTCAGATTCTATAATGAAATGCACATGTATTAGGTTATGCCATGTATGATGCCTAAATGTACACTATAGCAGGCAGGAGTGATTCATCATTGCACGCACAATTGAATTGCAGGTTAAGGGCCAGTTCTATTTCGCCTTTTCAAAGCTTGTTGTCAAAATAAGCCATAAAAGATGTAAAGAACTCGTTTTTGAGTTATGGTTTGGGCTTAACTTATTTCCCTTGGGGGGGGGGTGCTTCGCGTAGAAGCTCACTAAAAATTGAAGGGAAGGGGAATAGCGAAATGACTCTATTGTCTGCCTGTATTAACTCAAAATGCCACTGCTCACGCCCACATCACACCTGACCCTCAAGTAAAAACAAACACACAAGCATTCATTGCCCTGCCCGCTTGCATCTCCTCTCCCCTTTCCCTCTACCTCGATCCCCTGCCTGCAGTGTCGGGGTTATGATCCTGACAATGAGTACTAGGGGTACGAATAAGGGGCAGAGACTAGCTACGGCGTAGGTGTAACACTCGGTGTTTAACAAGTTCAGGCCCCTCACTCGGTGGAGGTAAAATCCCTACGTCTCGTGCCCTGAGGCTTGCTTTGATTTGATGGGTATAGTTACAGAGAGTTGAACGTGCCCGTCTATGGAGGGGGTGCGGCTTATATAGAGTGCGCTGCAGCCCCATGTCTCCCACGCCGCCAGGGCAATTAATGCCATTGAATGAGGCAGTTACTAGTGTAATGAGCCTATACTACAACAGTTACAGGTAACGGTAGCTATAACTCTATTTAGTGGATGACTTAGGATCCCTTGACCGTTGCAGCTCTCCACGACGCCTTCTTGCCTTGTACGTCCGAGTGGTTGATCGCCCGCTGAGTGACGTGTGGTTGTCCGAGTGCCGTATAGTCGTCCGAGTGATCCTCCTGATGAATGCATCCGAATGCTGGCACGGTCTAGGGACCTACCTATGATGGTGATGGGCCCCATGTGGGTCCCAAATGATGGGTCCTTGACCCTACCTGTAATAGGTGACCACATCATTAGCCCCGAATCGGTTGCGATTTCGTAGAACAAACAAGTCGACCCTTCGGTTTGGCCCGAGTGCCGCAGGGACACTTGGAATATGTTTCCGGACTGTGGTTTGTTATTCCTTGGGCAAAAACACAACGAATTCTAGACTTTAGTTTTACCCAGATGACCGGGTGTTGTTGATCGTCGAGAAAAAACCCGGTGGCATTCTTTTGTCTCTCGGAGGAGATAGACTAGGGGCCCAAGTGAGGGCATGCCATGACAACTCGAGCAGAGACGCCGGCGTGTGGTCTGACTCTCCAACGAGATGCCACTCCTTATCCCAGGGGAACACCAGCGCAGGCCTCTGATACGTCTCCAACGTATCTATAATTTTTGATTGTTCCATGCTATTATATTATCTGTTTTGGATGTTTTATATGCATTAATATGCTATTTTATATTATTTTTGGGACTAACCTATCCTATATACCTAAGAGATTCATCCCCACTATCATATTTATCTCAACATGCAGCCCATCCACATCATCAAGCATGCCACATCAGCCACTATCCTATTTATCTCAACATGCAGCCCATTCACATCATCAAGCATGCCACATCAACGACTTATAATGTACAAACTGCCACATTGTTTCTTTGGCTACTTCTATTTACCACCGCACATAACAGACCGAGAGAGCCATGCATCTCTGTAACGCATGCAATTTCTTCTCTTCTCTTTCTATATTTCTATACACCTGTTGGTCCAAAGTCCACTGTGGACTGCATGATTACGGCTAGCACGCATGCCGATTGCATCAACTCATGATCTTCTCCAGGCTTTTCCGTTCCACTTCCTCAACACCACGTCTATTATCTCTCCATCTTAATACAAGAAACTGAAAAAGGAATTGCAATAGTCCACGATCTTGACCCCTCGACAACCGGCTTCACTATAAAGGCCCGCCTCCACATTGCCTTGCCTGCACCTATGCACTGCGCCCAATCATCTTCTTAGTGGTAGCCAGCCTCAGATTCTGCTCCCATAGGTTTGACGGATCTCTGATCGTAGCCACACTGCAGGCACTCGCATTCATACTCTTCCTGGTCGCTTGCCTTGCCGCTGCTGTAGCTTGCACGTTCTGCTACTTGCTGTTGCCATAAAGAAGTTACGGTTGTTAGTCCGCCCCTTGGATCTGGCACACGCAGGCTGAAGGGTAGCAATCAGATCGTCGTCGTCTGGGGCTGCCATGTATTATCCTTGGTTTTTTCTACAGATGATGATGTTGATATTCCTCCTTTTTGGGTGTATCTATACGCGTGTCTGAGTATATAAGCTTTTGTAGGTACCAGTTCGCCACATCCACAAGTTTTTTTAAACAGAGGCAAAAGCTTTGCCTCATCTCATTGATAAAGAAGAAGAGAGTTGTCCGGTTAATTAACGGAAAACCGGACAAAAACCGTTACAACACGCCCACACAGAACACACAGGGCGACCTGGCAACCCACACAAGAACGCACACACGTCGGAAAGGAGAGAACGTCGTCGAGGTTGCAACCCGGTGCTATCGTCATCACACCTCCACGAGGGCGACTCAGACTCCAGCATCGACAACCATCGATGTAGCCCACACCTGAAGCAAACGCCGAGGCCTGCGTCGGCCAAAGCCAAACAGTCAACCACACACGTCGACAACCGGCAGCTCCGACTCCGTCGACGAGCATTGCAGGAGAAAAGCACTGAGCCAGCGCCAGAACCGACCACCCGCCTCACGTCATCGTCGCCGCAAGGGCCCCTCCTCGGCAGCTCCGACTCGAGAAAGACAATGTGAGGCTCGGCAACCCCTCGAACATGCCGGACAAGACCGACTACTAAAACTCAGCTGCAAACCAACTCCGCCCAAAGCCGCCATGAGTTCCGTTCATGTTACTAATGAGCCTCTCATGCAGGCCATTGGCCTGTTGTTTGATCAGTGTTCCTACCTCCATGGGTTTTAATTTTGTTTACAGCTGATACTTGAACAAGAGCAGTTACCTTCTCGTTATACAACTTTTCTGAAGGACTTAGACAGGTACACACTAGAGATTTTCATTTGTTTTTTTGTGCAATATCTTACTAACAGTTTTAAATTTTTGTTTCATGTAGTTGCAGACTGTAGTGAACACAATTTTTTACCACCATGACTCCTATGTAGATTATATAGTTTGTTTCGTCAGCTTTGATGGTCATACGGCATGCTACCTTACTTTTTAAAGTTGCATATACTAAACAAGAGGACTTGGCATCATTAGTACATAAACATGATATAAGATCAAGTTGTCCTACATCAAACAAATGTGCCATGTGTACAGTGAGATAACCTTATCTCCCCAATGTAATGCATGAAAAATGTCAAGATCTAATGATTTATTGGTAAATTGGAAATATTTATACCAATAAACATTGACACTATGTTACATTACTGCCCTTAAGTTTGCATTTAGTTGTTTATTTTTTACATTCTGAAGTGTAAGTCATCACCAAATATTTCACTTCATTCATTTTATGGTCTGATATATTTGAGCATCCAACTATCGCATTATTAGCCTAAGTATCATGTCACTTTGATACACAAATTAATATCGCGCATGTATAGCTAACATCAATCACAGCAACGTCAACAACAACTCCAATCATTAAACGATAATAATGCATGTTCCATACATGGTTCCAATCAAGACATATATTTGCTTTCATGATTTTTAATATTTATCATTGCATCAAGTCTCCTCTACAAAATCCCGCAGCAACGCGCGGGTTATCACCTAGTTAACCTAGAGCCCAATGCCAGTTTCTGTTTTCCCCTCATTTTTGAGTTTACAGAAAAGGAATATCAAACGGAGTCCAAATGGAATAAAACTTTCACGATGATTTCTTGGACCAGAAGACACCTACGAGACTTGGAGATGAAGTCAGAAGACCCACGAGGCGACGACAAGTTGTAGGGGCGCGCCGTAGGGGGGGGGCCTGGGCTTGTGGCCCCCTCGGAGGTCTCCTAACCCTAATCTTTGGCCTATATATTCCCAAATATTCCCAAACCATCGGAGGCATCCACAAAAATACTTTTCCACCGCCGCAAGCCTCTGCTCCCGTGAGATCCCATCTTGGGGACTTTTCCGACGATCTGCCGGAGGGGGATTCGATCATGGAGGGCATTGTCGGTGTCAAAACCGGCGGATCTCGGGTAGGTGGTCCCGAACTGTGCGTCTAAGGTTGATGGTAACAGGAGACGGGGGACACGATGTTTACCCAGGTTCGGGCCCTCTCTATGGAGGTAATACCCTACTTCCTGCTTGATTGATCTTGATGAATATGAGTATTACAAGAGTTGATCTACCTTGAGATCGTAATGGCTAAAACCCTAAAAGTCTAGCCTATATGACTATGATTCTGATTGTCCTACGGATTAAACCCTCCGGTTTATATAGACACCGGAGGGGACTAGGGTTGTACAAAGTCGGTTACAGAGAAAGGAATCTTCATATCAGGGCACCAAGCTTGCCTTCCACGCCAAGGAGAGTCCCATCCGGACACGGGAAAGAGTCTTCGGTCTTGTATCTTCACAGCCCATCAGTCCGGCCCACGTACCATAGTCCGGACGCCCGAGGACCCCTTAATCCAGGACTCCCTCAGTAGCCCCTGAACCAGGCTTCAATGACGAGGTGTCCGGTGCGCTGATTGTCTTCGGCATTGCAAGGCGGGTTCCTTCTCTGAATACTCCAAAATAGTCTTTGAACACAAGAATCGTGTCCGGCTTTGCAAAACAAAATACCACACACCACCACAGAGAGTATAATATTCCACGAGTCCAATCTGCTGACAACTTTTTGTAGCGTGATATCACGTCACTACCCGGTTATTATTTCGAACCATTTTTGGCCTGTCGCTCCATGTTTCGAGACGCGGTTTTATTGGCACGTCTTGTCGAAGCAGAGATCGTGTCCCCTTATTGCGGGATTCTCGTCAATACGGGCGTGGGTAACCCAACCGTTCGGTTGGCATGATTCCTTAGGAGTAGGCAGGTTTTAAGGCTTAGGAGGAGGCGTTTGATATTCATCGCTTTTATAAAGGGGCTAAGACTCGTCTTTCTCCTCTACGCCAATCCTTTCCTCAACCTCTCCAACCTCGAGTTCCATCACCCAAGGTTCAATTTAATTGCTTCGAGCTTCCCAGTCATGTACGGACCCAGACCCTAAGGCTGGTGGGTGGCTTCCTCTGTCACAGAGGAGGATATTGCGAAGCTCCGGGCGGCAAGATACCTGACCGCGGAAATTCCCCATAGGCTCCCTGCTCAAGGGAAGGTTATTCCTACTCCCAGATCCGGCGAGAGGGTCGTATTCATCCCCCACTTCCTCCGGGGGCTGGGGTTCGCTCTCCATCCCTTCGTTCGAGGGCTTATGTTCTATTACGGGCTAGATTTTCATGATCTAGCCCCAGACTCCTTCCTTCATATCTCGTAGTTCATCATCACGTGTGAGGCCTTTCTCCGCGTCCCCCCCACTTCGGCTTATGGCTCAATACCTTTAACATGAAGCCGAAGGTAGTCGAGGGGAAGCAAGCGGAGTGCGGTGGTGCTACGGTGAGCAAACTCACCAATATGCCTTGGCCAAAAGGCTCTTTCACGGAAACTTCCAACCTATGGCAGCGGGAGTGGTTTTACATCACTGAACCCCGTGGCACCAAGTGGGTAGCTACACCTGCGTTCCAATCTGGACCTCCGTTATGGATTGCATCATGGATTAATAAGGGGCTGGACCGGGGATCAATTGATGAAGTGCATACGCTGCAAAGCCGCATTCGGAGCCTCATTGAAAAGGACACCGGCCTTATCAATGTAATCCAAGTAATGCTAGTCCGCCGGGTCCTACCGTGCCAGCGATGGCCTCTCCGCATGTGGGAGTTCAATCCGGAAGGACCACGAACCCTTCAACACTTCTTCGGCACGACGCACAAAGGAATGTGGAAATTATTCTTCGGGACACGAAAGCAGTGGCCGGACACTACAGAGGAATCGGCCTTGACTGCGACCATCCGGATACCTCGGTAAGCACTCGACTCCCGAACATAGCTTAGTTAAATATCCCATAATAAGATACTGAGAAAACCATCTTCTTCCAGGGCTGGATAAAGAAGGCGGAGCGAATTAGGTGTTCGGCCCCTCTTCCCGAAGACTCAGCTAGTCCCGTGCTAACAAGGATGCTGGTCCCGGCACCATACCAGGTGCCGGTGAAAGAGGACAATGAGGAGAGCAAGAAGGCCAAAGGTGGCCTCCATTCTGAAGGTACACCAGACACTACGTCTGGGGAAGTTAGGGCTCCCTCTTCCGAAGACAAAAGAGAAGGAGAAGCTGACATCCTTTCTCCCCATGGTAAGAAAAGGAGCGCCTCCGAAGATTTGGAGGTAAAGGCTCCCAAGTGAGGGAAGATGTCCCTTTCAGGCGGTTCGGGTTCGGAAGATGGCGCTATCGCGCAGTTTCTCCGCAAGGACAAGCCTTCAGCCGAGTCGTAGGTGAACAAGGGTGTCCTAAGCATATCCCGTTCCTTTCAGGCTACAAGGGTAACATTTAATGTATATTTGCAGTCCGGCGCGCAGTCTTCCTCAACAATCCTCCTCCTCGGGGCGGACGACTTTGAGGTGTCGTCCCGGAGGATCTTTCCTGATCAACAAGTGGTGCGGGGGACAATGAAGACAACGCCCGAAGGCGAAACTTCGGTCGCCCAGGGCCCAGGGTGTGCAGCCTTAACAGGGATCAACCATAAAGGCCTCGGACTATCCGGTTTACAGCCGGAGACGACTCTAGAGTCGAGTAAACATATCCCTTCGAAGGGAGTCCACACTCCCGTAGCCGCTCCCAGGAATCCGGAGGCGCCGGATACAATGATGGGCATGTTGCAACATGCGTCCGTCTCGGAGGAACACCGTACCTTAATGAGTACGATGGCTGAAAGGATTCTGTCCACGAAAAGCAGATTGAATGAAGCCTTCATGGGCCTGCTAAGAGGCTTCGAGGTACGTACTGTAATATTTTCAATTGTGCTCTGTACGCAAAATGCACCTGTGTATAGATAGTAGTCCCTGAGACTCTGGTTGCTGCCCAAAGGGAGGCGATCAGAGGATCAAAAAAGATATGCTCAGGAAATAATCCAATTAATTGGAACACAGGCTGCTACACACATGGCGACTGCCCAAGCTACAGAGGTTGTATGTCTGAAGCAAAAACTTGAAGCTGCGGATGATGACATCATGCTTATTAACAGGCGACTCGACGAGGCGCAAGGTATGTTTTTTGGGGCAGTCAGTATACGTAAGTATGATATGACGCTGGGAATTGTGTACTGAGCTATGCGTAAATGCAGATAGTGCGGCCGCGGTTGAGACCCTTCGGGCTGAGCTTGTCCGGGCCAAGGAGCAAGCCAGGATGAGTGATGCGGCTGCCACGAAGGCAGCTGCTGAGCTAAAGGCCGAACAGGTTGCTCGGCGCCAGTGCGAGGAGAGAATATCCATTATGGCGCGCGAGCTGAAGGATGCCACTGTCCGATGCGAATCCCTCGAAAAGGATAACAAAGCCAAAACGGCCGATCTCTACAAGGCCTTACGAGAGGTGAGAGAAGCGAGTCTAGAGCGGCTCGGGAGGAGGTCCGGCAAGCTGGGGAGATCGCGGCCGGTAAGCCCTTCTTATTACAAACTAAATTCGGAGATCCGAAGTATGCCCCGCTTAATCAAATGTGGAGTTCTCCAGACGCATTTTTGGACTTGCCGAAGAGTGCCTATGATGCGACGCAGTTTTTCCAAGCGCAAGAAGGACATGCAATGGAAAAGCTTTTCTGGTCGCAATTCAGCATGCCAAAGCGTCTGCTGTTGCTGAACGAACAGATGGCCCAGTGGGCCGAGCTCCACAAGATATCCGGATCTGCCATGAAGGACATCGTGGTCCGACTGTGGCCGGCCGAGCCAATTCCGAATAGTTATTTCGGTTTGGTGCAGCGACTTGTTGATGCGGTGCTGCGTATCGATGCCGTGAAGCGGTCAATGTGCATTGAAGGTGAACGGATGGCCTTTGCCCGCGTCAAGACGTACTGGGCGAAGATGAAGGTCACCGATATTGCAGCAAAGAGTCCACCCGAGGGCAAGGACCATCACGCGCCAGAGCACTATTTTGAGGATGTCCTAGAGGGTGCCCGCTTGATAGAGGGTAAGTGCTCGAAGGATATGATGTTCGAGTGAATGTATCGAAATTGTAAAAACAATATTTATGATATATTAAGGCTATGTTTTTTATATTTTTGCCTAAAAAGGTTTGGTTCCTCCTGTGCGGCCGTTTTTTTGTATAATATGAAAGTTTACCACTCGTCGGCTTCGGCCCCCTCGCATATAATACGGGGGTGTTCGGAAAAGCACTTGATCACTCTTGACCCAACGTCTTGGTCCGTGAAGGAGGTGTCAATGCGGCGAACTAGGCAATCGGACTATAGGGCTTTAACACTTTCACTTAGCTATAGGAGTTGGCGGTGGGTCTATGTTATAGCCCCTGGTATGTACGCGATTGTCCGAATACAGCGCGTTACATAGGTGACCAGAAGAACGGTCCTTCGTGTAATACGGAAGGAATCGTGAAGATTCCGATGAGTCATCGAGTGGTTGACCAGCTCTCGCCGCATCATGACAGTCAGTTTTCGGCTTTCTCTACTGAGGTGCTCATCCGGATAAACCGAGACACAATCACAGTAGTTCTCCCTTTACTACCCTAGCCGATATAGCGGAACGTAAGGTAGTAAGCACAGGAGCCGGACAACCCAACTATTGACCAAAGACATGATTCGGAGCTGGTGCATATAAGGCCAAACTCGTGACACCGTAGTGCGCTATAAAGCTGTTCGGACTTGTCGGCAACTCATTTGTTCCCATATCAAGCCCCTGGCAATTTGTGCCGAGGTGCGCGTGTGAAACAACCGGAGAAGCAAAATTCAGTTCTTTAGAAAAAGCGAATACTGAATACGGATTATGTTCACTTGAACCCGATTGATATGTCAATTGCCATCTTACAGATAATAACGCCACAACCCAGGCTATTTGACATGCCGGTGGTCGAAGGCTGAGGGAGAAGGCACTTTACAGGCTCTAAGTAGAGAGTGCGGCCTACACAAAATTATTTGGACCTCATGTCGCACGTCTGCGCCGCCTTGCCTCGGTGAAAGGACTCCTTAACAGGAATAACCTTTGGGTAAGTGTACGAAGCCGAACTCCGAAAGAGTCCATGGGATGACCAGTCTTTGAGCCACCTGTGATAAAAGATAAAAAATAGTTAGAAAAGAAAAGGAGGCCATGGGAGTGCTTGTAGGCCTGTCCGTATTGTGCCTCCGCCGATGACCAGGGTATTTTAAGTACATAATTATGTATGCGCGGTACAAACTTCGCGGGTATATGAGGCGAATGACGGAGACCGAACTGCTAATCCAGCTCCGAGATTCATCGGTTCCATTTAATAGAGACCGGCGGCTTAATGGCCGATGAGTTATGTGGCTTGATGAGGCCGCTTTGTACTTCGGCTGTAATAGCCGTAGTATGATCCTCTGTACGGAGGGAGTGTTCCGTATTTCCATTTATTGTTATGACGCCGCGTGGACCGGGCATCTTAAGTTTTGCACGGGCGTAAAGTGGGACCGCATTAAAACGAGCAAAAGCGGTATGCCCCAGAAGTGCATGGTAGCTACAGCGGAACGGGACAATGTCAAAGGTCAAGCCTTCGCTTCGGAAGTTGTTCGGCGAACCAAAAACGACTTCCAATGTGATGGAGCCCGTGCAGTGAGTTTCTACGCCGGGTACTGCTCCCTTGAGGGTAGTTGTGGTGGGCTTGATTCTTGAAGGATCGATGCCCATTTTGCGGAAAGTGTCTTGGTAGAGTAGATTAAGGCTACTGCCGCCGTCCATAAGGACTTTCGTGAGATGGAACCCATCGATAATTGGGTCGATGATCAAAGCTGCCGAACCTTCGGGACGAATATGGCTAAATTTTGGGGGGACCGGCTCTATGGCGTATGCGTCCCGTAGTGCGCGCCTGCGCTCCCCTGTAGGGGTGTGCGTCACGTATACCATGTTTACGGTTTTCACTTCGGGGGGAAATTGCTTCTGGCCCCCGGTGTTCGGCTGACGAGTCTCTTCGTCATTGCTGTCACTGGGCGGCCCCTTCCCCTTGTGTTCGGCATTAAGCTTGCCGGCTTGTTTGAAGACCCTGCAGCTTCTGTTGGTGTGAGTAGCTGGTTTATCGGGGGTGCCATGAATCTGGCAGGGCCGATCTAGTATCTTGTCTAGATTGGATGGTCCGTCTCTATTTGCCTTGAATGGCTTTTTCCGTTGACCGGGTTTGGAGCCGCTGAATCCGGCGTTGACCACCGTGTCTTGCGTTCTTTCATTATTATTGCGACGCTTGTGTTTATTGCGTCGTGGCTTGCCGTTGCCGTCTCGGACTTCGGAAGTGCCCGGATCGCTGGCGCTGTTGCTTCTACGAGCAAGCCAGCTGTCTTCTCCCGCGCAAAAGCGGGTCATTAGAACGGTAAGGGCTGCCATGGATTTTGGTTTTTCTTGACCGAGGTGGCGGGCGAGCCACTCATCCCGGACACTGTGTTTGAAGGCCATGAGGGCTTCGGCGTCCGGACAATCAACAATTTGGTTATTTTTAATTAAGAACCTAGTCCAGAGCTTCCTGGCTGACTCTCCGGGCTGCTGGATAATGTGACTTAAGTCATCGGCATCTGGTGGCCGGACATATGTACCTTGGAAGTTATCGCGAAAGGCGTCTTCCAGGTCTTCCCAGCTGCCAACGGAGTTCTCTAGAAGGTTGTTTAGCTAGTGTCGTGCTGGTCCCTTTAGTTTTAGTGGGAGGTATTTGATGGCGTGGAGATCATCACCGCGGGCCATGTGGATGTGGAGAAGAAAATCTTCAATCCATACCGCAGGATTTGTTGTGCCATCATATGATTCGATATTCATGGGTTTAAACCCTTCTGGGAATTCGTGCTCCGTTACCTTGTCAGTGAAGCAAGGGGGGTGTGCAGCGCCTCTATATCGGGCCACGTCGTGACATAGCTCGGATGGACTCCGTCTGCGGTTCTCGGCCCGGGCGTGATTATGAATGTTGCGTCCGGCTAGGTAGCCGTTGTCGCGTGTTGGGGCACGCCCCCGTGAGCCATAAATCGATCTGTTCTGCCCTGCTCTACTGTCCAAGTTCTGCCGCAGGTCATATGTATGTCCCCGAGCTGTTTTATCTCTGCCTTTGTGATGAGGTAGTGCGGGCTGGTGTTCGGCTTGAGTTGCCGCTTTGTCCCGGCCACGTGGTGGTCGGTTAGCCGCATTACGAGATTGTGGTACAGGCTCCATCGCCTCGTCATCGAACTGAGGTAGAAATTTGCGCTTCGGGTAACTTTTGGTTGGGCGCTCGAGGCCGTATTGTTTGGCTGCCAGGACATTAGTCCACCTGTCATTGAGCAGATCCTGATCAGCTTGAAGCTGCCGCTGCCTCTTTTTTAGGCTCCTTGCAGTGGCGATTAACCGGCTTAAAGCGCTCCTGCTCGAGAGGTTCCTCAGGTACGATGAAGTCTTCGTCACCGAGGCTCACCTCATCCTTGGAGAGTGGTAGATAATTGCTGTCCTCCGAGTCTTCATTTATGGCCTGTTCAACAGGGCTAACTAGCCCATCTTCCCGATCGTCCTGTTCGGCAGTTTGCTCGTCGGGATCTTCTCTATCTTCGGTACCGTCCGGAGTGTTATCTTCTCCTGTGCCAGTACTGCTGTTTTTTCTGTGGCGTGATTTAGAGTGGCGCCGCTGACGTCGGTGCTTTGGTTGTATCTTAGGAGGTTCATCCTCGACTGGATCTTCCTTGTCATCGCCGCTATTCTCTTTGGGTGTATCCACCATGTATACGTCGTATGAGGAGGTGGTCGTCCAGCGCCCGGTAAATGGCGGGTTTTTGGCCTGCTCCTCTTCGGCATCGTCGTCCATGTAGTCGATGTCTTCGGAGCCATAATCGAGTGTGTCGGTTAAGTCCTCGACAGTGGCTATTAAGTGGGAGGTGGGTGGGAAGCGAAATTCCCCGTCATCAGCCCCCAGCTCAAACCGGATATAATTCGGCTGTGAATCCCCTGCTAAGGAGAGGATTTTTAATGAGTTTAGCACATCACCTAAAGGTGAGTGCCGGAAGATGTCCGCGGCGCTGAATTCAACGATCGGCGCCTGATCAGGCTCGATGGCCGTGGATGCACGTGGTTCGAAACCTATGGCCGGAGACGAATCCGCGGTTCCGGTGACACAGATCCCGCTCGAGGTTGGGTCTGCGTGCGGCTCCAACGCCGCTGAGTTTGCGGCTTCCGTGGCGTGGTTGAGCTTCCCGTCCTCGGATGGCGCAATCTGCTCCGGATCTAGGGCCAGAGCAGTTACAGGCGCTATCTCCTGGGTGTCGTCCGATGACAGGTTTAAGTCATGTTCATCACGGTGGTAGTGAAGGAAATATGCCCTAGAGGCAATAATAAAGTTATTATTTATTTCCTTATATCATGATAAATGTTTATTATTCATGCTAGAATTGTATTAACCGGAAACATAATACTTGTGTGAATACATAGACAAACAGAGTGTCACTAGTATGCCTCTACTTGACTAGCTCGTTGATCAAAGATGGTTATGTTTCCTAGCCATAGACATGAGTTGTCATTTGATTAACGGGATCACATCATTAGGAGAATGATGTGATTGACTTGACCCATTCCGTTAGCTTAGCACTCGATCGTTTAGTATGTTGCTATTGCTTTCTTCATGACTTATACATGTTCCTATGACTATGAGATTATGCAACTCCCGTTTACCGGAGGAACACTTTGTGTGCTACCAAACGTCACAACGTAACTGGGTGATTATAAAGGTGCTCTACAGGTGTCTCCGAAGGTACTTGTTGGGTTGGCGTATTTCGAGAATAGGATTTGTCACTCCGATTGTCGGAGAGGTATCTCTAGGCCCTCTCGGTAATGCACATCACTTAAGCCTTGCAAGCATTGCAACTAATGAGTTAGTTGTGGGATGATATATTACGGAACGAGTAAAGAGACTTGCCGGTAACGAGATTGAACTAGGTATTGAGATACCGACGATCGAATCTCGGGCAAGTAACATACCGATGACAAAGGGAACAGCGTATGTTGTTATGCGGTCTGACCAATAAAGATCTTCGTAGAATATGTGGGAGCCAATATGAGCATCCAGGTTCCGCTATTGGTTATTGACCGGAGATGTGTCTCGGTCATGTCTACATAGTTCTCGAACTCGTAGGGTCCGCACGCTTAACATTTTGATGACAGTTATATTATGAGTTTATATGTTTTGATGTACCGAAGGTTGTTCGGATTCCCGGATGTGATCACGGACATGACGAGGAGTCTCGAAATGGTCGAGACATGAAGATTGATATATTGGAAGCCTATATTTGGATATCGGAAGTGTTCCGGGTGAAACCGGGATTTTATCGGAGTACCGAGGGGTTACCGGAACCCCCCGGGGGCTTAATGGGCCATAGTGGGCCTTTGTGGAGAAGAGGAGAGGTGGCCAGGGCAGGGCCGCACGCCCCTCCCCCTAGTCCGAATAGGACAAGGAGAGGGAGGCGGCGCCCCCTTTCCTTCATCTCCTCCACCTCTTTCCCCTCCACGCCTAATCCAACTAGGAAAAGGTAGGGAGTCCAACTCCCGGTGGGAGTAGGACTCCACCTGGCGCGCCCCTCCTGGCCGGCCGCACCTCCCCCCTGCTCCTTTATATACGGGGGCAGGGGGCACCCTAGAGACACAACAATTGATCGTTTGATCTTTTAGCCATGTGCGGTGCCCCCCTCCACCATAGTCCACCTCGATAATACTGTAGCGGTGCTTAGGCGAAGCCCTACGTCGGCAGAACATCATCATCATCACCATGCCGTCGTTCTGACGAAACCCTCCCTCAACACTCGGCTGGATCGGAGTTCGAGGGACGTCATCGGGCTGAACGTGTGCTGAACTCGGAGGTGCCGTGCGTTCGGTACTTGATCGGTCGGATCGTGAAGACGTACGACTACATCAACCGCGTTGTGCTAACGCTTCCGCTTTCGGTCTACGAGGGTACGTGGACAACACTCTCCCCTCTCGTTGCTATGCATCACCATGATCTTGCGTGTGCGTAGGAAAATTTTGAAATTACTACGTTCCCCAACAGTGGCATCCAAGCCAGGTTGTATGCGTAGATGTCATATGCACGAGTAGAACACAAGTGAGTTGTGGGCGATATAAGTCATACTGCTTACCAGCATGTCATACTTTGGTTCGGCGGTATTGTTGGATGAAGCGGCCCGGACCGACATTACGGGTATGCTTACACGAGACTGGTTCTACCAACGTGCTTTGCACACAGGTCGCTGGTGGGTGTCAGTTTCTCCAACTTTAGTTGAACCGAGTGTGGCTACGCCCGGTCCTTGCGAAGGTTAAAACAACACCAACTTGACAAACTATCGTTGTGGTTTTGATGCATAGGTAAGAACGGTTCTTGCTAAGCCCGTAGCAGCCACGCAAAATTTGCAACAACAAAGTAGAGGACGTCTAACTTGTTTTTGCAGGGCATGTTGTGATGTGATATGGTCAAGACATGATGCTAAATTTTATTGTATGAGATGATCATGTTTTGTAACCGAGTTATCGGCAACTGGCAGGAGCCATATGGTTGTCACTTTATTGTATGCAATGCAATCGCCCTATAATGCTTTACTTTATCACTAAGCGGTAGCGATAGTCGTAGAAGCATAAGATTGGCGAGACGACACCGATGCTACGATGAAGATCAAGGTGTCGCGCCGGTGACGATGGTGATCATGACGGTGCTTCGGAGATGGAGATCACAAGCACAAGATGATGATGTCCATATCATATCACTTATATTGATTGCATGTGATGTTTATCTTTTATGCATCTTATCTTGCTTTGATTGACGGTAGCATTATAAGATGATCCCTCACTAAATTATCAAAGTATAAGTGTTCTCCCTGAGTATGCACCATTGCGAAAGTTCTTCGTGCTGAGACACCACATGATGATCGGGTGTGATAGGCTCTACGTTCAAATACAACGGGTGCAAAACAGTTGCACACGCGGAATACTCAGGTTAAGCTTGACGAGCCTAGCATATAACAGATATGGCCTCGGAACACGGAGACCAAAGGTCGAGCGTGAATCATATAGTAGATATGATCAACATAGTGACGTTCACCGTTGAAACTACTCCATCTCACGTGATGATCGGACATGGTTTAGTTGATATGGATCACGTGATCACTTAGAGGATTAGAGGGATGTCTATCTAAGTGGGAGTTCTTAAGTAATATGATTAATTGAACTTAAATTTATCATGAACTTAGTACCTGATAGTATCTTGCTTGTCTATGTTGATTGTAGATAGATGGCCCGTGCTGTTGTTCCGTTGAATTTTAATGCGTTCCTTGAGAAAGCAAAGTTGAAAGATGATGGTAACAATTACACGGACTGGGTCCGTAACTTGAGGATTATCCTCATTGCTGCACAGAAGAATTACGTCCTGGAAGCACTGCTGGGTGCCAGGCCTGCTGCTGATGCAACTGACGACGTTAAGAACGTCTGGCAGAGCAAAGTTGATGACTACTCGATAGTTCAATGTGCCATGCTTTACGGCTTAGAACCGGGACTTCAACGACGTTTTGAACGTCATGGAGCATATGAGATGTTCCAGGAGTTGAAGTTAATATTTCAAGCAAATGCCCGGATTGAGAGATATGAAGTCTCCAATAAGTTCTACAGCTGCAAGATGGAGGAGAATAGTTCTGTCAATGAGCATATACTCAAGATGTCTGGGTACTGCAATCACTTGATTCAACTGGGAGTTAATCTTCCGGATGATAGCGTCACTGACAGAATTCTCCAATCACTGCCACCAAGCTACAAGAGCTTCGTGATGAACTATAACAAAGGGATGGATAAGACGATTCCCGAGCTCTTCGCAATGCTAAAGGCTGCGGAGGTAGAAATCAAAAAGGAGCATCAAGTGTTGATGGTCAATAAGACCACCAGTTTCAAGAAAAAGGGCAAAGGGAAGAAGAAGGGGAACTTCAAGAAGAACAACAAGCAAGTTGCTGTTCAGGAGAAGAAACCCAAGTCTGGACCTAAGCCTGAGACTGAGTGCTTCTACTGCAAGCAGACTGGTCACTGGAAGCGGAACTGCCCCAAGTATTTGGCGGATAAGAAGGATGGCAAGATGAACAAAGGTATATGTGATATACATGTTATTGATGTGTACCTTACTAATGCTCGCAGTAGCACCTGGGTATTCGATACTGGTTCTGTTGCTAATATTTGCAACTCGAAACAGGGGCTACGGATTAAGCGAAGATTGGCTAAGGACGAGGTGACGATGCGCGTGGGAAATGGTTCCAAAGTCGATGTTATCGCGGTCGGCACGCTACCTCTACATCTACCTTCGAGATTAGTTTTAGACCTAAATAATTGTTATTTGGTGCCAGCGTTAAGCATGAACATTATATCTGGATCTTGTTTGATGCGAGACGGTTATTCATTTAAATCAGAGAATAATGGTTGTTCTATTTATATGAGTAATATCTTTTATGGTCATGCACCCTTGAAGAGTGGTCTATTTTTGTTGAATCTCGATAGTAGTGATACACATATTCATAATATTGAAGCCAAAAGATGCAGAGTTGATAATGATAGTGCAACTTATTTGTGGCACTGCCGTTTAGGTCATATTGGTGTAAAGCGCATGAAGAAACTCCATACTGATGGACTTTTGGAACCACTTGGTACTTGCGAACCGTGCCTCATGGGCAAGATGACTAAAACGCCGTTCTCCGAAACTATGGAGAGAGCAACAAATTTGTTGGAAATCATACATACAGATGTATGTGGTCCGATGAATGTTGAGGCTCGTGGCGGATATCGTTATTTTCTCACCTTCACAGATGATTTAAGCAGATATGGGTATATCTACTTAATGAAACATAAGTCTGAAACATTTGAAAAGTTCAAAGAATTTCAGAGTGAAGTTGAAAATCATTGTAACAAGAAAATAAAGTTTCTACAATCTGATCATGGAGGAGAATATTTGAGTTATGAGTTTGGTCTTCATTTGAAACAATGCGGAATAGTTTCGCAACTCACGCCACCCGGAACACCACAGCGTAATGGTGTGTCCGAACGTCGTAATCGTACTCTACTAGATATGGTGCGATCTATGATGTCTCTTACTGATTTACCGCTATCGTTTTGGGGTTATGCTTTAGAGACGGCCACATTCACGTTAAATAGGGCACCATCAAAATCCGTTGAGACGACGCCTTATGAACTGTGGTTTGGCAAGAAACCAAGGTTGTCGTTTCTTAAAGTTTGGGGCTGCGATGCTTATGTGAAAAAACTTCAACCTGATAAGCTCGAACCAAATCGGAGAAATGTGTCTTCATAGGATACCCAAAGGAGACTGTTGGGTACACCTTCTATCACAGATCCGAAGGCAAGACTTTTGTTGCTAAATTCGGAATCTTTCTGGAGAAGGAGTTTCTCTCAAAAGAAGTGAGTGGGAGGAAAGTAGAACTTGATGAGGTAATTACACCTGCTCCCTTATTGGAAAGTAGTTCATCATAGAAACCGGTTTCTGCGACGCCTACACCAATTAGTGAGGAAGTTAATGATGATGATCATGGAACTTCAGATCAAGTTGTTACTGAACCTCGTAGGTCAACCAGAGTAAGATCCGCACCAGAGTGGTACGGTAATCCTGTTCTGGAGGTTATGCTACTAGACCATGACGAACCTATGAACTATGAAGAAGCGATGGTGAGCCCAGATTCCGCGAAATGGCTTGAGGCCATGAAATTGAGATGGGATCCATGTATGAGAACAAAGTGTGGACTTTGGTTGACTTGCCCGATGATCGGCAAGCAATTGAGAATATATGGATCTTCAAGAAGAAGACCGACGCTGACGGTAATGTTACTGTCTATAAAGCTCGACTTGTTGCAAAAGGTTTTCGACAAGTTCAAGGGATTGACTACGATGAGACCTTCTCACCCGTAGCGATGCTTGAGTCTGTCCGAATCATGTTAGCAATTGCTGCATTTTATGATTATGAAATTTGGCAAATGGATGTCAAAACTGCATTCCTGAATGGATTTCTGGAAGAAGAGTTGTATATGATGCAACCAGAAGGTTTTGTCGATCCAAAGGGAGCTAACAAAGTGTGCAAGCTCCAGCAATCCATTTATGAACTGGTGCAAGCCTCTCGGAGTTGGAATAAACGCTTTGATAGTGTGATCAAAGCATTTGGTTTTGTACAGACTTTTGGAGAAGCCTGTATTTATAAGAAAGTGAGTGGGAGCTCTGTAGCATTTCTAATATTATATGTGGATGACATATTGCTGATTGGAAATGATATAGAATTTCTGACTAGCATAAAGGGATACTTGAATAAGAGTTTTTCAATGAAAGACCTTGGTGAAGCTGCGTATGTATTGGGCATCAAGATCTATAGAGATAGATCAAGACACTTAATTGGACTTTCACAAAGCACATACCTTGACAAAGTTTTGAAGAAGTTCAAAATGGATCAAGCAAAGGAAGGGTTCTTGCCTGTGTTACAAGGTGTGAAGTCGAGTAAGACTCAATGCCTGACCACTGCAGAAGATAGAGAGAAAATGAAAGATGTTCCCTATGCTTCAGCCATAGGCTCTATCATGTATGCAATGCTGTGTACCAGACCTGATGTGTGCCTTGCTATAAGTCTAGCGGGGAGGTACCAAAGTAATCCAGGAGTGGATCACTGGACAGCGGTCAAGAACATCCTGAAATACCTGAAAAGGACTAAGGATATGTTTCTCGTTTATGGAGGTGACAAAGAGCTCATCGTAAATAGTTACGTTGATGCAAGCTTTGACACTGATCCAGATGATTCTAAATCACAAACCAGATACGTGTTTACATTAAACAGTGCAGCTGTCAGTTGGTGCAGTTCTAAACAAAGCGTCATGGCGGGATCTACGTGTGAAGCGGAGTACATAGCTGCTTCGGAAGCAGCAAATGAAAGAGTCTGGATGAAGGAGTTCATATCCGATCTAGGTGTCATACCTAGTGCATCGGGTCCAATGAAAATCTTTTGTGACAATACTGGTGCAATTGCCTTGGCGAAGGAATCCAGATTTCACAAGAGAACCAAGCACATCAAGAGATGCTTCAATTCCATCCGGGATTTAGTCCAGGTGGGAGACATAGAAATTTGCAAGATACATACGGATCTGAATGTTGCAGACCCGTTGACTAAGCCTCTTCCACGAGCAAAACATGATCAGCACCAAGGCTCCATGGGTGTTAGAATCATTACTGTGTAATCTAGATTATTGACTCTAGTGCAAGTGGGAGACTGAAGGAAATATGCCCTAGAGGCAATAATAAAGTTATTATTTATTTCCTTATATCATGATAAATGTTTATTATTCAGCTAGAATTGTATTAACCGGAAACATAACACTTGTGTGAATACATAGACAAATAGAGTGTCACTAGTATGCCTCTACTGGACTAGCTCGTCGATCAAAGATGGTTATGTTTCCTAGCCATAGACATGAGTTGTCATTTGATTAATGGGATCACATCATTAGGATAATGATGTGATTGACTTGACCCATTCCGTTAGCTTAGCACTCGATCGTTTAGTATGTTGCTATTGCTTTCTTCATGACTTATACATGTTCCTATGACTATGAGATTATGCAACTCCCGTTTACCGGAGGAACACTTTGTGTGCTACCAAACGTCACAACGTAACTGGGTGATTATAAAGGTGCTCTACAGGTGTCTCCGAAGGTACTTGTTGGATTGGCGTATTTTGAGATTAGGATTTGTCACTCCGATTGTCGGAGAGGTATCTCTGGGCCCTCTCGGTAATGCACATCACTTAAGCCTTGCAAGCATTGCAACTAATGAGTTAGTTGTGGGATGATGTATTACGCAACGAGTAAAGAGACTTGCCGGTAACGAGATTGAACTAGGTATTGAGATACCGACGATCGAATCTCGGGCAAGTAACATACCGATGACAAAGGGAACAACGTATGTTGTTATGCGGTCTGACCGATAAAGATCTTCGTAGAATATGTGGGAGCCAATATGAGCATCCAAGTTCCGCTATTGGTTATTGACCGGAGACGTGTCTCGGTCATGTCTACATAGTTCTCGAACCCGTAGGGTCCGCACGCTTAACGTTTCGATGACAGTTATATTATGAGTTTATATGTTTTGATGTACTGAAGGTTGTTCGGAGTCCCGGATGTGATCACAGACATGACGAGGAGTCTCGAAATGGTCGAAACATGAAGATTGATATATTGGAAGCCTATATTTGGATATCGGAAGTGTTCCGGGTGAAATCGGGATTTTACCGGAGTACCGAGGGGTTACCGGAACCCCCCGGGGGCTTAATGGGCCATAGTGGGCCTTTGTGGAGAAGAGGAGAGGCGGCCAGGGCAGGGCTGCACGCCCCTCCCCCCAGTCCGAATAGGACAAGGAGAGGGGGGCGGCGCCCCCCTTTCCTTCCTCTCCTCCACCTCTTTCCCCTCCACTCCTAATCCAACTAGGAAAAGGGAGGGAGTCCTACTCCCAGTGGGAGTAGGACTCCACCTGGCGCGCCCCTCCTGGCCGGCCGCACCTCCCCCTTGCTCCTTTATATACGGGGGCAGGGGGCACCCTAGAGACACAACAATTGATCGTTTGATCTTTTAGCCGTGTGCGGTGCCCCCCTCCACCATAGTCCACCTCGATAATACTGTAGCGGTGCTTAGGCGAAGCCCTGCGTCGGTAGAACATCATCATCGTCACCACGCCATCGTGTTGACGAAACGCTCCCTCAACACTCGGTTGGATCGGAGTTTGAGGGACGTCATCGGGCTGAACGTGTGCTGAACTCGGAGGTGCCGTGCGTTCGGTACTTGATCGGTCGGATCGTGAAGACGTACGACTACATCAACCGCGTTGTGCTAACGATTCCGCTTTCGGTCTACGAGGGTACGTGGACAACACTCTCCCCTCTCGTTGCTATGCATCACCATGATCTTGCGTGTGCGTAGGAAAATTTTGAAATTACTACGTTCCCCAACAGGCAGGGAGCGGCTGCCATGGGCGTGAATCCATCAAAGATCAAGTCTCCGCGGATATCAACGATGTAGTTCAAGCTTCCAAATCTGACCTGATGGCCAGGGGCGTAGCTGTCGATCTGCTCTAGATGGCCAAGCGAGTTGGCCCGCAGTGCGAAGCCGCCGAATACGAAGATCTGTCCGGGAAGGAAGACTTCCCCCTGGACAGCATTGTTGTAGATGATTGACGGGGCCATAGAACCTTTTGGAGACGATGCAGCGGAACTCTCAAAGAAAGCACCAATGTCGGTGTCAAAACCGGCAGATCTCGGGTAGGGGGTCCCGAACTGTGCGTCTAAGGTTGATGGTAACAGGAGACGCGGGGCACGATGTTTACCCAGGTTCGGGCCCTCTCTATGGAGGTAATACCCTACTTCCTGCTTGATTGATCTTGATGAATATGATTATTACAAGAGTTGATCTACCTCGAGATCGTAATGGCTAAAACCCTAAAAGTCGAGCCTGTATGACTATGATTTTGATTGTCCTACGGACTAAACCCTCCGGTTTATATAGACACCGGAGGGGACTAGGGTTGTACAAAGTCGGTTACAGAGAAAGGAATCTTCATATTAGGGCACCAAGCTTGCCTTCCACGCCAAGGAGAGTCCCATCCGGACACGGGAAAGAGTCTTCGGTCTTGTATCTTCACAGCCCATCAGTCCGGCCCACGTACCATAGTCCGGACGCCCGAGGACCCTTTAATCCAGGACTCCCTCAGGCATCTACACCAACCCTAATGCCCTTCCGATGAAGCGTGAGTAGTTAACCACGGACCTACAGGTCCATAGCTAGTAGCTAGGTGGCTTCTTCTCTCTCTTTGATCCTCAATACCATGTTCTCCTCGATGTTCTTGGAGATCTATCCGATGTAATATTCTTTTGCGTGTGTTCGTCGAGATCCGATGAATTGTGGATTTATGATCAGATTATCTATGAATATTATTTGAATCTTCTCTGAATTCTTATGTGCATGATTTGATATCTTTGTATTTCTCTTTGAATTATCGGTTTGGTTTGGCCAACTAGATTGGTATTTCTTGCAATGGGAGAGGTGCTTAGTTTTGGGTTCAGTCTTGCGGTGTCCTCACCCAGTGACATAGTAGGGGTAGCGAGGCATGTATTGTATTGTTGCCATCAAGGAAAAAAGAATGGGTTTTCATCATATTGCTTGAGTTTATCCCTCTACATCATGTCATCTTACTTAAGGCATTACTCTGTTCTCTTGAACTTAATACTCTAGATGCATGCTGGATAGCGATCGATGTGTGGAGTAATAGTAGTAGATGCAGGCAGGAGTCGGTCTACTTGACACGGACATGATGCCTATATTCATAATCATTTCCTTGGATATCGTCATAACTTTGCGCTTTTCTATCAATTGCTCGACAGTAATTTGTTCACCCACCGTATGTTTTCTTTCAACAGAGAAGCCTCTAGTGAAACTTATGGCCCCCGGGTCTATTTTCCATCATATATTTTCAGATCTAAACCAAAAAAACACAAAAATACCTTGCTGAAATTTATTTGTTTTTATTTTGTTTTACGTTTTAGTAATCTTTTATATCTATCTCTATCAGATCTCACCATTGCAATTGACCGTGAAGGGATTGACAACCCCATTATCGCGCTGGGTGCTAGTGTTTGATTGTTTGTGCAGGTGCATAGATTGGAGACTTGCTTGTACCTCCTACTAGATTGATACCTTGGTTCTCTAACTGAGGGAAATACTTATCTCTACTTTGCTGCATCACCCTTTCCTCTTCAAGGGAAAAACGAACGCAAGCTCAAGAAGTAGCAGCCTCCTACAAGTCCAGGTTTACGAGTCATGCGCCTTGGAGCCTATCGAGAGGGCCAAGTGAACCCGCAGAGGGGTGTCAAGCTCGTCACATAACGATCCTGAAGAAGACTTCAGTCGGGTGTTTAACGTGGCCGAGTGCACGGGTCCCCGCGGAGGGTGGTTAGTCAGACTGACGTGCGCCCTTTAGGAAAGGGATCGCTGGTAATCAATCGGATTGATTTGTCCCGAAAATCTCGGGATTTGAATTCGTGCGTTCACGCGCTGAGGCGGTAACGTCGTGCGTTGGTGGGAAAGTGGGAGGCGTGGCTCCTCGATTTGCACACATGATCTCCGCCACGTGCCTCCTGTCCTATGCAAAGCGTTGCCGCGTGGGCCGTCGATCTGGGGATTCGCGGTGGGAGATCCGCTCGGAGATTTTGTCTGGCGATATAAAAGATTCGGGGGCATAGCTCTGGGCCTCAGATCCCCTTTCCCTCCTCTTGACTCCTCCGCTTCTCTCCTCCACCCGAGTGCACGGCGATGGAGAGGGACTCCACAGCTAAGGCGGAGAAGGTGAAGAAGGCGGGTAGGGCTTCCTCCTGGGGGTTCGGTGCGGCGGCCGGCGATGCAGTGGGGGAATGGATCCCGTCGCGCGTCACCGCTCGACACTGGAGGAGCTCGTGGAGGAGGGTCTGATTCCGTGCGAGGGAGGGCGCCGTCTGGGTGCGAGGGAGGTCGAGCTGGCGCCTCAGGTGCATGAGTGCATCCTGCTCATTACCCACATCGAGCGGGGGTTTTCCATGCCTCCCCACCCTTTCTTTCGGGCATTTCTTGATTATTTCGGTGCACAACTTCATCATCTTCCACCCAATGCTATTATCTACCTTTCGGCCTTTATCTCCCTTTGTGAGAACTTCTTGGGTTGCCACCCCCACTGGGGCCTTTTCAAATACATCTTCACCTGTCGGTCATGTCAGTGAAGGACTTGCCGACTGGTGAGAAAACCCATGTCACCCAGATATGCGGGGGGTCTGGGAATCCAGGTTCGTGGGGGGAGGTCTTTCCCTAAGATGAGCTTCCCCGACTCTGTTAAGGGGTGGCAGGGGACCTGGTTATAATGTAAAGATATGTCCCCAGTGCCAACAGCCAGTCGGGCCTCCCGCCATACTCGACTGAGAGGGTACAGGCTCCGCCGACCCTCACTGTGGAGGAGGAGGAGAAGGTGGGCGTTGACAACTTGTCCAGCGCGTAAATCGGATTTGTGAACGCTGGGGTGAATGGCATGGACTTGCTGGAGACATTCTTCAGTCAGCGCATTGATACGTCTCCAACGTATCTATAATTTTTATTGTTCCATGCTATTATATTATCTATTTTGGATGTTTTATATGCATTAATATGCTATTTTATATTATTTTTGGGACTAACTTATTAACCTAGAGCCCAGTGCCAGTTTCTGTTTTTCCTCGTTTTGAGTTTTACAGAAAAGGAATATCAAACAGAGTCCAAACGGAATGAAACTTTCGCAATGATTTTTCTTGGACCAGAAGACACCCTCGTAGATCGGAAGAGGAAGCGTTATGACAACGCGGCTGATGTACTCGTACGTCTTCACGATCCGACCGATGCAAGTACCGAACGTACGGCACCTCCGCGTTCAGCACACATTCAGCTCGATGACGTCCCTCGAGCTCTTGATCCAGTTGAGGCCGAGGGAGAGTTCCGTCAGCATGACGGCGTGGTGACGGTGATGATGAAGTTACCGGCGCAGGGCTTCGCCTAAGCACTACGCCAATATGACCGAGGTGTAAAACTATGGAGGGGGGCACCGCACACGGCTAAGAGATTGTCTGTTGTCCTATTGGGGTGCCCCCTGGCCACGTATATAAAGGAGGGAGGAAGAGGAGGCTGGCCTAGGAGGGGCGCGCCTATAGGGGGAGTCCAACTAGGATTCCCAATCCTAGTTGGAGTCCCCTTCCTTTTCCAAGAGGTGAGAGAGGGAAGGAGTAGGAGAGGGAGAAGGAAAGAGGGGGCGGAAGAGAGGGGGGGGGGCGCCCCCTCCCTAGTACAATTCGGACTTGCCATGGGGGGGCACCCCTTGAGGCCCTTCTCTCCTTTCCCGTATGGCCCATTAAGGCCCACTACTTCCCCCAGCGAATTCCTGTAACTCTCGGGTACTCCGAAAAATACCCGAATCACTCGGAACCTTTCCGATATCTGAATATAGCCTTCCAATATATTGATCTTTATGTCTCGACCATTTTGAGACTCCTCGTCATGTCTGTGATCTCATCCGAGACTCCAAACAACCTTTGGTACATCAAATCACATAACTCATAATACAAATTGTCATCGAACGTTAAGCGTGCGGACCCTACGAGTTCGAGAACTATGTAGACATGACCGAGACACATCTCCGGTAGATAACCAATAGCGAAACCTGGATGCTCATATTGGCTCCTACACATTCTACGAAGATCTTTATCGGTCAAACCGCATAACAACATACGTTGTTCCCTTTGTCATCGGTATGTTACTTGCCTGAGATTCGATCGTCGGTATCACCATACCTAGTTCAATCTCGTTACCGGCAAGTCTCTTTACTCATTCTGTAATGCATCATCCTGCAACTAACTCATTAGTCACATTGCTTGCAAGGCTTATAGTGATGAGCATTACCGAGAGGGCCTAGAGATACCTCTCCGATACACGAAGTGACAAATCCTAATCTTGATCTATGCCAACTCAACAAACACCATCGGAGACACCTGTAGAGCATCTTTATAATTACCCAGTTACGTTGTGATGTTTGATAGCACACAGGGTGTTCCTCCGGTATTCGGGAGTTGCATAATCTCATAGTCAGAGGATCATGTATAAGTCATGAAGAAAGCAATAGCAATAAAATTATACGATCATTATGCCAAGCTAACGGATGGGTCTTGTCCATCACATCATTCTCTAATGATGTGATCCCATTCATCAAATGACAACACATGTCTATGGTTAGGAAACTTAACCATCTTTGATTAACGAGCTAGTTCTAGTAGAGGCATACTAGGGACACTCTGTTTGTCTATGTATTCACACATGTACTAAGTTTCCGGTTAATACAATTCTAGCATGAATAATAAACATTTATCATGATATAAGGAAATAAATAATAACTTTATTATTGCCTCTAGGGCATATTTCCTTCAGTCTCCCACTTGCACTAGAGTCAATAATCTAGTTCACATCGCCATGTGATTTAACACCAATAGTTCACATCTTTATGTGATTAACACCCATAGGGTTTACTAGAGTCAATAATCTAGTTCACATCGCTTATGTGATCATGTTTTGCTTGTGAGAGAAGTTTTAGTCTACGGGCCTGCCACATTCAGATCCGTAAGTATTTTGCAAATTTCCATGTCTACAATGCTCTGCACGGAGCTACTCTAGCTAAATGCTCCCTCTTTCAATATGTATCTAGATCAAGACTTAGAGTCATCCAGATCGGTGGCAAAGCTTGCATCGACGTAACTTTTAACGACGGACTCTTTGTCACCTCCATAACCGAGAAACATTTCCTTATTCCACTCAGGATAATTTTGACCGCTGTCGAGTGATCCACTCCTGGATCACTATTGCACCCTCTTGCCAAACTCATGGTGAGGTACACAATAGGTCTGGTACACAGCATAGCATACTTGATAGAACCTATGACTGATGCATAGGGAATGACTTTTCATTATCTTTCTACTTTCTGCTGTGGTCGTGTTTTGAGTCTTACTCAACTTTACACCTTACAACTCAGGCAAGAACTCCTTCTTTGACTGATCCATTTTGAACTTCTTCAAAATCTTATCAAGGTATGTACTCATTGAAAGTCTTATCAAGCATCTTGATCTATCTTTATAGATCTTGATGCTTAATATGCAAGTAGCTTTACTGAGGTCTTTCTTTGAAAAAATCCTTTCAAACACTCCTTTATGCTTTCCAGAAAATTCTACATCATTTCCGATCAACAATATGTCATTCACATATATTTATCAGAAAGGCTGTAGTGCTCCCACTCACTTTCTTGTAAATACAGGCTTCTCCAAAAGTCTGTATAAAACCATATGCTTTGATCACACTATCAAAGCGTATATTCCAACTCCGAGATGCTTGCACCAGTCCATAAATGGATCGCTGGAGCTTGCACACTTGGTTAGCACCTTTTGGATTGACAAAACCTTCTGGTTGCATCATATACAACTCTTCTTTAAGATATCCATTAAGGAATGCAGTTTTGACATCCATTTGCCAAATTTAATAATCATAAAATGCGGCAATTTCTAACATGATTTGGATAGACTTAAGCATCGCTATGAGTGAGAAAATCGCATCATAGTCAACACCTTGAACTTGTCAAAAACCTTTTTGCGACAAGTTGAGGTTTTTAGATAGTAACACTACCATCACCGTCCGTCTTCCTCTTGAAGATCCATTTATTCTTTATGGCTCACTGATCATCGGGCAAGTCAATCAAAGTCCACACTTAGTTCTCATACATGGATCCCATCTCAGATTTCATGGCCTCAATCCATTTCGCGGAATCTAGGCTCATCATCACTTCCTCATAGTTCGTAGGTTCATCATGGTCTAGTAACATGATTTCCAGATCAGGATTACCGTACCACTCTGGTGCGGAACATACTCTGGTTGACCTACGAGGTTTGGAAGTAACTTGATCTGAAGTTTCATGATCATCATCATTAACTTCCTCACTAGTTGGTGTAGGCATTGCTGGAACTGATTTCTGTGATGAACTACTTTCCAATTTGGGAGAAGGTACAATTACCTCATCAAATTCCACTTTCCTCCCACTCACTTCTTTCGAGAGAAACTCCTTCTCTAGAAAGGATCAATTCTCAGCAACAAAGATCTTGCTTTCAGATCTGTGATAGAAGGTGTACCCAACATTTTCTTTTGGGTATCCTATGAAGACGCACTTCTCCGATTTGGGTTCACGCTTATCAGGTTGAAACTTTTTCACATAAGCATCACAACCCCAAACTTTAAGAAACGACAGCTTAGGTTTCTTGCCAAACCATAGTTCATACGGTGCCATCTCAACGGATTTAGACGGTGCCCTATTTAACGTGAATGTAGCTGTCTCTAATGCATAACCCCAAAACGATAGTGGTAAATCGGTAAGAGACATCATAGATTGCACTATATCCAATAAAGTACGGTTATGATGTTTGGACACACCATTATGCTGTGGTGTTCCAGGTGGCATGAGTTTGTGAAACTATTCCACATTGTTTTAATTGAAGGCCAAACTCGTAACTCAAATATTTCCCTCTGTGATCAGATCGTAGAAACTTTAATTTCTTGTTACGATGATTCTCTACTTCAGTCTGAAACTCTTTGAACTTTTCAAATGTTTCAGACTTGTGTTTCATCAAGTAGATATACCCATATCTGCTCAACTCATCTGTGAAGGTCAGAAACAAAGATACCCGCCGTGAACCTCAACACTCATCGGACCGCATACATCGGTATATATTATTTCCAATAAATCACTGGCTTGCTCCATTGTTCCCGAGAATAGAGTCTTAGTCATCTTGCCCATGGGGCATGGTTCGCAAGCATCAAATGATTCATAATCTAGTGATTCCACAAGTCCATCCGCATGGAGTTTCTTCATGCGCTTTACACCAATATGACCTAAACGGTAGTGCCACAAGTATGTTGCACTATCATTATCAACTTTGCATCTTTTGGCATCAATATTATGTGTATCACTACGATCGAGATTCAATAAACCATTTATATTAAGTGTATGACCATAGAAGGTTGTCACGACCGGTTTTCCAATAAAAATATTTATTGAGAGACCGATCCCTTTTACGGACCAGTAGAGAAGAATTCCTTCTTACTGGTAGACAAAATCTTGATCACAGAAGAAAATACCAGGAGTACTGAATATAATACAAGGTTGAGCGGAGACTGCCCAACAATTTATTACATGCACACCATTAAAACATAATGGCGGATAGGGTGGCATAACTACTAACTCACGATAGAAGTGGTGGTGGAAATATCACCACGATGTGGGTGATATGACTCCTGAAAACTAACAACTCTTCGAGCGTCGGAGTGAGGCTCGAGGAGACTTATTGCGGGTGGCGGAAGCGTATATAATACAAGTGACCAATATCCAGGATCGCATGGGACTGACTGGGATTCCTCTAGGCGTCGGACTCACTATCAAACTCTTCATCCATGAGATCGCCTTCGTCAACATCTGGCCAAAACAACAAGCCAGGTGAGTACTATGAAAGTACTCGCAAGATAGTTCGGACATAAGATATAACAAATGTAAACATGATGCATATGAACAGATTAACAAGTGCACTCAGACATAGAGATAATAATGCATGGGAAATAAAAGAGAAGTCGGGCGGTAGTCCTCCCGAAATCCCAAAGTAAATACCGAGGGCCAAACGAGTGTCTGAATGACTCCTCGAGAGGAAAATACGAGAATAACAATGCCGCAGTCGGGCGTCAAGGCGACACCATATAAAGGGCTTATAATAGAAAAATAAATGACAGTGCGTGCCACAGTCGGACGTCTGAGCGACATCACATAAAGGGCTTATATTGAAAGTAAAAGGCAAACATGCCACAGTCGGACGTCTGAGCGACATCACATAAAGGGCTTATATTGAAAGTAAATGACAAACGTGCCACAGTCGGACGTCTGAGCGACATCACTTAAAGGGCTTATATTGGAAGTAAAAGACAAACATGCCACAGTCGGACGTCTGAGCGACATCACATAAAGGGCTTATATTGGAAGTACAAGACAAACATGCCACAGTCGGACGTCTGAGCGACATCACATAAAGGGCTTATATTGGAAGTAAAAGACAAACATGCCACAGTCGGACGTCTGAGCGACATCACATAAAGGGCTTATATTTCATAACTTGATATCTTAGCAAGTCAAGAATTTAAAACGTTGCAAGGGCAGAATCAGGTATGAAATAAACAACAGGATTAGTCCAACCACGGAATAACGTTCAACCAATATACCAATCAAGCTTGTTTACCGGGGAAAAATACCACGAGGACTTGACATAGGTATAGGTTCACTGATCACGGTCCTTGACCACGGATACGATGACTCGGAAGGATTTGACTCTGCAGAGTTTGTACTTTAACCACAGCCAACGGATTTCAGTAGTCACGGGGACTAGTTCCGTTTACGGTGTTTTGGAAGAAACACATCTAACCAGTACACACCCATTCAACATTCCGAAGCCAGGAATCACCCTCGGCAACGTTCAAGAAAAACCTTGAGACGGGGAGGCTACAACCTCGCGTAGCATGGGATCAAATTTATATACGCGCGCTCTAAGGGGTGCCCCCCTCTCGGTCCCAACCGGAAACACCCATGCCCCCCTGACTGGATGACTGGCTTTAATCCAGGGCCATGGAACCCTCATCCCGGCCCCTCTATTTGGTGTGTACACGGAAAGAGGTTACCAACTTACTAAACCGCATTCTGGCAGAAAACATGTGGTAGCACGGAAGGGGGAAGAACGATAACGTGACTCCGTCCACGTTAACGTCGGAATTTATCGGATGTAGGCTGGCATGCCACAACAGTACCACCTTACTGCCCTTCATGTCACCACATGACTAGGCCATCTCTCCTCAGAGATCATAGTAACTTCGGAACACACGGGTAGTTGCCTTACATGCAACGAGATACTCACCGATGCTCATATGCCATGCACAACCATTCAAGCAAACATGCAAAACACCTATCATATCAAAGGTTCAAACATGCTTGCCTGGTTCGGAGAAGTCGGAGTCTAGCTCGGCGAAGTTCGCGGCTCTGTCACCTCTTCCGGAACCTACGGTATAGCGAAAATGCATACTAATGTGAAAACCAACGCGTGCATAAAAGTTGTCTCAAATTTTTTCCAAATAAATCCTATAAAAACTAGACAAAAATATAAGACTGTCAGAAAAAGAATCACTCAAAAATCACTTTTTATTAAAAAGTTATAAGGGTTTTAGTCCAGGGACTAATCTGTGATGAAACAGAAAAGATCCAGGGACTTAACTGAGAAAACAGAAAACGGTTCGAAGAGAAACGCGCCAGCCCACAGAGAAAATGTACTTGCCCGAAGGCGCCAACAGAAAACGCTTCGGGGGAGAGAAAGAAGAGAGGCTGACGTGGGGGTCCCACATGTCAGGTTCAAATCCTCGCCGGCGCCCGAAGGCTGCGGTGGTCGCCGGCGTCGAACCACGGTGAGTCAGGGAGATCGGAGTGTACCAAGAGGTTCAGCATGTCCTTCCGCATCGGTGGGTGGTGGACTTGGTCGTCGGAGAGCACCACGTCGACGGCGACACTTTCTCCGGCGGACGGCGGCTCGGGCGATGGTGGGGAACTCCGGTGGGTGCTGCAAACTCCGAATTGAAGCGCGGGTCAGGAGAGTGGGTGCATAAGGAAACTACTGGCAAGAGACGAGAGGCAGAGGTGCACGCACGGGAGCGAATCGAGCTGGATCCCGTGGCGGGTCGCGGCGGCCGGAGTTGAGGAAGAAGGCTCCCTCGGGGCTCTTCCAGTGGCTAGGCAGGGTGTTGGAGGTGTGCAGAGGTGATGTGGGTTCGAGGTGGAGCTCGGGGCCTCTATTTATAGGCGATTCGAGGGGGTGGCTGTGAACGAGAAATCTCCGGCGAGCGATTACGGCGAGGCAGTGGATGGTCAGTGGGTTTAGGAGGCTAGGCAGCATCAGTGAGAGTTACTGGTCCCGTTCCACTGCTAAACCTGGTCTGGCTTGGCGTAACGGCGCCGGTTTTCGACGGGGCGGCCGTACGGGCACGGCGGCGACAGAGAGCGCGCTCCGCGTCTAGCGGTTCACGACAAGGGTGGCAGCGCGCACGGGGGAGTGGAAGACCACGCGGCGGCCTCCGGTGGCTTGGGCGGCGCTGGACGGCGCCGTCTGCGCTGTGCCTCTCTCTAGCGGCCGCAAAGCCGCCGCTGGCGTCGGTCATGGGGCGGTGCACCTCCTCCTGCTCGTCACCGACGCCCGCAACCTTCCAGGTGCTCGTGCGGTGCAGAGGACAAGGGGGAGGGGACAGGAAGCACGGCGACGCCGGGGCACTGGCGAGATCGACAACGGACACTGACGAAACGACAGTAGTTTCAGACACTGTTAACTGAACTTGACTGAACATTATAGGAACAGTGTCTAGCAGGTGTTCGATGAAATGATTTGGCAAGAAGAAAATTTTTCCTGGAGCTGGGACTTGGTGAGGTGACCTCTCAATGCACCCAGAGGCTGCCTGATTTTTCTCAGATTTTTAGGAGAAGGATTTGAATGAATTTCATCAAATTTGGCAAATCTGGTCCAAACTTGCAGCAAGTGTAGTTTGAAAAATTTGAACTGAAGACCAGTGGATCTTCATGGATCTTGGTTGAGGGTTCAAAGGACTAGCTATGGAAATTGGTTTGGGGGCAAAAATCAAAACAGAAAGGGTAGCTCCTTTGTAAATCTCCAAGAGCTAGAATAGAAGGCAGAAATTGTTTTTGATAAGAAATAAATGGAAATAATTATATGGAGAGGTTCAACTTGCTGGATTTGAAGTACATCATGATCCAAAGATGAGGAAAGGCTTATGAGAGGGGATTTACACTTAGGTCATGGCAAGAGAGATTTTTGAAAGTGGAAAAGGATCATTCCAAAAGCCATAGGGCTTTTCAAAGGAATTTTCAAAAGATATTTTTCCAAGTGAAAAGCATTTTGGTTTGAGTCCAAATAAAAAGGGAAAACCTCCAAGACCAAAAAAATTCAAGTCTTGGGTAAATCCAAATAAAACTCTTGCCATAAAGAAAGTTTTTTTTGAGAGGGTGGGTTCTTTAGAAGAAAATTTAAATCACCTCCCTCAAGTCAAATAATTTTTTTGAAAAAGCCAAATAAAATTTTGGGTGTCACAAAGGTTTTATTCATGTAAACAGAACAACAATTATTCTTTGACTTAAATGAATAACCGTATTGCAATAAACATGATCCAGTCATATTCATGCTCAACGCAAACACCAAATAACATTTATTTTAGGTTCAACGCTAATCCCGAAGGTAAAGGGAGTGTGCGAGGGTGATCTTATCAACCTTGGAATCACTTCCAACACACATCATCACCTCGCCCTTAACTAGTCTCTGTTTATTTTGCAACTCCCGTTTCGAGTTACTACTCTTAACAACTGAACCAATATCAAATACCGAGGGGTTGCTTATAAACACTAGTAAAGTATACATCAATAACATGTATATCAAATATACCTTTGTTCACTTTTCCATCCTTCTTATCCGCCAAGTATCTAGGGTAGTTCCACTTCCAGTGACCGTTCCCTTTGCAGTAGAAGCACTCAGGTTCAGGCTTAGGGTCTAGCTTTGGGCTTCTTCACGGGAGTGGCAACTTGCTTGCCATTCTTCTTGAAGTTCCCTTTCTTTCCCTTGCCCTTTTACTTGAAACTAGTGGTCTTGTCAACCATCAACACTTGATGCTTTTTCTTGCTTTCTACCTTCGCCGATTTCAGCATTGCGAAGAGTTTTGGGAATCGTTTCCGTTATCCCTTGCATATTATAGTTCATCACGAAGTTCTAGTAACTTGGTGATAGTGACTAGAGAACTCTGTCAATCACTATCTTATCTGGAAGATTAACTCCCGCTTGATTCAAGTGATTGTAGTACTCAGACATTCTGAGCACATGCTCACTCGTTGAGCTATTCTCCTCTATCTTGTAGGCAAAATACTGTCAGAGTTCTCATACCTCTTGACACGGGCATGAGTATGAGATACCAATTTCAACTCTTGGAACATCTTATATGCTCCGTGCGTTCAAAACATTTTTGAAGTCTCGGTTCTAAGACGTAAAGCATGGTGCACTAAACTATCAAGTAGTCATCATACCGAGCTTGTCAAACGTTCATAACGTCTGCATTTGCTTCTACAATAGTTCCGTCACCTAGCGGTGCATCAAGGACATAATTCTTCTGTGCAGCAATGAGGATAATCCTCAAATCACCGACCAAGTCCGCATCATTGCTACTATCATCTTTCAACTTATTTTTCTCTAGGAGCATATCAAAAATAAACGGGGAGCTACATCGCGAGCTATTGATCTACAACATAGTTATGCAAATACTATCAGGACTAAGTTCATGATAAATTAAAGTTCAATTAATCATATTACTTAAGAACTCCCACTTGGATAGACATCCCTCTAGTCATCTAAATGATCACGTGATCCATATCAACTAAACCATGTCCGATCATCACGTGAGATGGAGTAGTTTTCAATGGTGAACATCACTATGTTGATCATATCTACTATATGATTCACGTTCGACCTTTCGGTCTCAGTGTTCCGAGGCCATATCTGCATATGCTAGGCTCGTCAAGTTTAACTTGAGTATTCTGCGTGTGCAAAACTGGCTTGCACCCATTGTATGTGAACGTAGAGCTTATCACACCCGATCATCACGTGGTGTCTCAGCACGAAGAACTGTCACAACAGTGCATACTCAGGGAGAACACTTATACCTTGAAATTTAGTGAGGGGTCATCTTATAATGCTACCGCCGTACTAAGATGTAAAAAAAGATAAACATCACATGCATCAAAATATGTGAGATGATATGGCCATCATCATCTTGTGCCTTTGATCTCCATCTCCAAAGTACCGTCATGATCTCCATTGTCACAGGCATGACACCATGATCTCCATCATCTTGATCTCTGTCAACGTGTCGTCACATGGTCATCTCGCCAACTATTGCTTTTGCAACTATTGCTATCGCATAGCAATAAAGTAAATCAATTATATGGTACTTGCATCTTATGCAATAAAGAGACAACCATAAGGCTCCTTCCAGTTGCCGATAACTTTAACAAAACATGATCATCTGATACAACAAATTATATATCATCACGTCTTGACCATATCACATCACAGCAAGCCTTGCAAAAACAAGTTAGACGTCCTCTACTTTGTTGTTGCAAGTTTTACGTGGCTGCTACGGGCTTCTAGCAAGAACCGTTCTTACCTACGCATCAAAACCACAACGATTTTTCGTCAATTGTGTTGTTTTAACCTTCAACAAGGACCAGGCATAGTCACACTCGATTCAACTAAAGTTGGAGAAACAGACACCCACTAGCCACCTGTGTGCGAAGCACAGCGGTAGAACCAGTCTCATGAACGCGGTCATGTAATGTCGGTCTGGGCCGCTTCATCCAACAATACCTCCGAATCAAAGTATGACATGCTGGTAAGCAGTATGACTATTATCGCCCACAACTCTTTGTGTTCTACTCGTGCATATAACATCTACGCATAGACCTGGCTCGGATGCTACTGTTGGGGAACACAGTAATTTCAAAAAAATTCCTACGCACACGCAAGCTCCATCTAGGTGATGCATAGCAACAAGAGGGGAGAGTGTTGTCCATGTACCCTCGTAGACTGAAAGCGGAAGCATTATGACAACGCGGTTGATGTAGTCGTACGTCTTCAGGATCTGACCGATCCAAGTACCGAACGTACGGCACCTCCGCGTTCAGCACACGTTCAGCTCGATGACGTCCCTCGAGCTCTTGATCCAGTTGAGGCCGAGGGAGAGTTCCGTCAGCACGACGGCATGGTGACTGTGATGATGAAGTTATCGGCGCAGGGCTTCGCCTAAGCACTACGATGATATGACCGAGGTGTAAAACTGTGGAGGGGGGCACCGCACACGGCTAAGAGATTGTCTGTTGTCCTATTGGGGTGCCCCCTTGCCACGTATATAAAGGAGGGAGGAAGAGGAGGCCGGCCTAGGAGGTGCGCGCCTATAGGGGGAGTCCAACTAGGATTCCCAATCCTAGTTGGAGTCCCTTCCTTTTCCAAGAGGGGAGAGAGGGAAGGAGTAGGAGAGGGAGAAGGAAAGAGAGGGGGGCGCCACCCCCTCCCTAGTCCAATTCAGACTTGCCATGGGGGGGGGGGCGTGGCCACCCCTTGAGGCCCTTCTATCCTTTCCCGTATGGCCCATTAAGGCCCACTACTTCCCCCGGCGAATTCCAGTAACTCTCCGGTACTCCGAAAAATACCCGAATCACTCGGAAACTTTCCGATGTCCGAATATAGCCTTCCAGTATATCGATCTTTATGTCTCAACCATTTTGAGACTCCTCGTCATGTTTGTGATCTCATCCGGGACTCTGAACAATGTTCCGTACATCAAATCACATAACTCATAATACTAATCGTCATCGAACTGTAGCGTGCGGACCCTACGGGTTCGAGAACTATGTAGACATGACCGAGACACATCTCCGGTCAATAAACAATAGCGGAACCTAGATGCTCATATTGGCTCCTACATATTCTACGAAGATCTTTATCGGTCAAACCGCATAACAACATACGTTGTTCCCTTTGTCATCGGTATGTTACTTGCCTGAGATTCGATCGTCGGTATCACCATACCTAGTTCAATCTTGTTACTGGCAAGTCTCTTTACTCGTTCCGTAATGCATCATCCCGCAACTAACTCATTAGTCACATTGCTTGCAAGGCTTATAGTGATGAGCATTACCGAGAGGGCCCAGAGATACCTCTCCGATACACGGAGTGACAAATCCTAATCTTGATCTGTGCCAACTCAACAAACACCATCGGAGACACCTGTAGAGCATCTTTATAATCACCCAGTTATGTTGTGATGTTTGATAGCACACAAGGTGTTCCTCCGGTATTCGGGAGTTGCATAATCTCATAGTCAGAGGAACATGTATAAGTCATGAAGAAAGCAATAGCAATAAAACTGTACGATCATTATGCCAAGCTAACGGATGGGTCTTGTCCATCACATCATTCTCTAATGATGTGATCCCATTTATCAAATGACAACACATATCTATGGTTAGGAAACTTAACCATCTTTGATTAACGAGCTAGTTCTAGTAGAGGCATACTAGGGACACTCTGTTTGTCTATGTATTCACACATGACTAAGTTTCTGGTTAATACAATTCTAGCAGGAATAATAAACATTTATCATGATATAAGGAAATAAATAATAACTTTATTATTGTCTCTAGGGCATATTTCCTTCACCAGCTGCCTCAAGTTTCTTGATCTCTTCGGTAATAAACTGCTGCCGCTCCAAAGCTTGCTTCCGGACCTTCTGCTTGACGGGCCGGGCATGTGGGCAGACAGCAAGGTGGTGCTCGATTACCTCCCTGGGAACACCGGGGATGTCATATGGTCGCCATGCAAACACATCGACATTCGCCCGCAGGAAGGCAACGAGCGTGCTTTCCTATTTTTCATCGAGGCTGGCACTGATAGTAAATGTACCATCATCGCCAGCCAGCCCTGCCGGGACCTTCTTTACAACGAGTGTAGCAACCTTGGATATCTTGCTATTGGAACTTTCCGGCAAGTCATCAACAGGCGCAGCGCACTCCAAAGAGGTGCGCTTCCCGGATTCCTCGTTGGAGCCCTTATTAGCTTTCTTCTTTTTCTTGCTTTCCTTGGCGGGAGCAGCAGCTTTCGCGGCCTCTACAGCGACCGCTTCTCGGTTCATCTTGTCCACACAAATGATTGCGTCCTTCTTGTCTGATGGAATGGAAATGATGCCTATTGGCCCTGGCATCTTCAGAGTGTTGTAGGCATAGTGGGATGCCGCCATGAATTTGGCTAGGGCTGGGAGCCCAAGGATTCCATTGTACGGTAGGGGGAGGTCAACCACATCAAATACAATCTTCTCGGTCCGGTAGTTTAACTCCCCCCGTACGTTATAGGTAGTGTGATATTTCCCTTAGGACGACTCCTGCCGGGGTTCATCCCTTGGAACGTACCAGTATCCTTGAGTTCTTCATCTGCTATCTGCAGTTTGCTGATGTCCTTTGGAGAAATCGGATTCAACCCGGCCCCACCGTCAACCAACATCTTTGTGACTTTGAGGTTGCGGATCGTTGGTGAGACCAACAACGGCAAGCACCCCACCGCGATGGTGCGGTCAGGGTGACCCTCTTCATCAAAGATGATGGGCATGCGGGAACACTTGAGCAGCTTCTGAGAATCTACCGCTAGCTCCACGGCATTGACTTCACGCGCCCACTGTTTAAGTTGGCGGTGAGAGGAGTGCAAAGATGCACCCCCGTCAATGCATAGGGCGTCAGTGGCTTTCTAGAACTCCTGCTTGCTGGTTTCCTCTTCATCTCCTTCATCACTCTCACCATTGTGATCCTTCTTCTCACGGCCTCTGGCGGGTTTCCTTTGATTCTGAGGAGCCTTGCCGGGGTGGCTTGCTCTGCCGCCTCGGCCCTTCCCGCCAGAGCCATCTTGGTCTTTCTCCCTATCACGCTTCTCGTACTCAGCCCTCTGCTTCTTCACGAGTTGCTCAACCTGATGGCATTCCTGAAGATCGTGGCCTTTGGTCCGATGGATCTTGAAGTACGGCCCATCACCCTTCCCAGCCTTCTCGGCAGCTGCGGCTTCCCGGCAATCAGTGCACGCGGCAACTTCCTTGCCGGGGGCGTCGGGCTTGGCCTTCTTGCCGGTACTAGGTGCACCGATCCTTCAACGGTCATCACGGCTTTATCCTTGCGCTTCTTGTTGTGCTTCTTGTTCTTCTTCTTCTGGTTGGTGGCGCCATCGTCGTCCTCTGAGTCAACATCAACGCCATCCTCTTCTCCGGGGAGCCGCCTCCCCTCTTCTACGCGAGCACACTTGTCCACCAGAGTGTACAACTCATTCACAGTCTTGAGCAGCCGTACGTTCATTTTGGAACGTATCCTGCGGTTGCGCACGTTGGAATGGAATGCAGCTATCACAGCTGCCGGGTGGATGTCTGGAATGTTCCTGTGCACTCGACTGAATCTCTGCATGTACTTCCGCAAACTTTCTCCTTCCTTCTGCGGGAGGAGATGCAAATCGCTGGGCCGTCCAGGTTCTTGATGGCCTCCCGTGAAGGTGCCAACAAACTCATGGCATAGGTCAGCCCAGGTCGAGATGGAGTTCTCCGGCAGGTGCATCAGCCAAGACCTCACATTTGGTTTGAGTGCCAAAGGGAAGTAGTTGGCGAATACCTTCTCGTCTCTTCCCCTGGCATCTTGAACAACTATGGTGTAGATGCTCAAAAACTATGTCGGGTTCAATCTTCCATCGTACTTCTCTGGTATTTCTGGCTTGAACATGCGAGCAGATGGCCAACAGACTTGCTGTAGCTCGCGAGTGAAGGCGGGACACCCAACCTCGAAAGGCAGATACCCGCTCTCACTGGGCGTGGGCTCATCAACGTTGGGGCCATTGCGCCTATTAGACTGATGGCGGGTTTGGCGGCGTCGTTCGATGGTGACGCGCGCGTCTTCCCTTCGCCTGTCTTCCAGGACTCGCCGCTGGTCTCGACGCGCTCTGGGATCGGATGAAGCCATCAATACGTCGTCGGGTCTTGGTCGCGTGCCTCTGGCTACGGCCCCTGCGCTGGCTGTCGCAGAGGGGATTGCACCGTGGGGGTGGCCCCTTCGGTACGGCCAGCGGCTAGGGCCGCCGTCGCCACCTTTGGAGGCCGTGGCCGGCCTACTCGCTATGATCCCCCCGCCTCGGCAAAACCAATCAAACTCTGAATGGTAGCTCTCCATTCATCCATTTCATCGGCCACCTGCGGGGATCCCAATAGGAGTTGGGCCCACGCCATGGCCTCCGAAGCAATGCTCGGCATGGATGACGACGCGGATTGTGACGTCGCCCGACTTCTGACGGTGCCAGTTGTGGCAGCGCCGTGCTCTCATCGCCGTGAGCCGGTCGCCAATGTGGCGTGGTTACGAGGTGGATGTGCTTGGGGATCAGCGGCCCCGTTCAGCGCATCGGCTCAGTCGGCTCGTCCCGGGGGTGGCGCATGCCTTGCGGCAGTACCCGCAGCGGAGGCAGCCAGAGGGTTGCGGTTCGCCCCAGAGCGAGCGTCGTTGCTGCGGCTGCGCCCTTCGGTGGGGTGGAGAGGTAGAGACGGAATAATCTCTCCACCCGCACCCTGTGGAGCGTGGCTGCTGGGATGCTGTTGGCGCTGTCCTTCTTCGGTGCCTCCCGCTCCCATTTCGGTCATGGGGGAGGTGGCGACGACGCCGCCTGCGCCAGCCACGTTCCCCGCGGTGTCCACGTCCCCGTGCGTCCCCGCAGCCCCCATGGCATCGACGGCCGCGTGTGGAGGGGCCTTTGAGGTGGACGGCTGAGCTACAACACCGGTCTTATTAGGCGCCATGGATGACGAAGCCGTTGACGAAGAAAGCGATGATGAAGATGATGCGCTGCGTACACTCTCGGGTTCGCGCAAGCGCTTCCCCTTACCTGGCGCGCCAAAGATGTCATGGGAAAACGCGACCACCTATGGGACCATCAGCCCCTTTGTGGTTCGGCAGGGGGGAAGAGCACATTGCACAAAGAGCGGATGGTGCAGGGGCAGCACGCCAGCGATCACATGGGCAGTTTTTAGCCAGGTTCGGGCCATCATGAGGAGTAAAACCCTACTCCTGCTTTGGTGGATTGATGAGAGGACCGTGGTGGAGACGCTGCGCTCTAGCCCGGCAGGATTGCCTCGGGGCGAGAGCAGCTACGCGCGTACGAGAGTACAGGGGTCCGAATCCTTTCTAAGGTTGCCACGACCCTCCTTTTATAGATCAAGGGGTCACCACAATGGCAAATCAGTCATTGCGTACTAATTAGATAGCAAACATTGCTATCATACCTAACTCTGCAGACAGGACAGAGCGCATTAAATGCGCCGCTTAGTGTCACATCGTAGCGCAGCCCGGCAAGCCTTGCCGGGCAGTTCGGCCACCTTCTCCCCTGCCTGCGTGACACGTCTCAGGACGGGTGTCATTTGGAGGTGATTTCCTTTGGAAGTGGCTGCCATGTGTCAAATGACACCCACTTAGTCACTTGGGGGCTCGACACCGCACCGATCGATGACTTGCGTTGCTGTGAGGTGGAGCGGTGGAGCCTTGGCGGGGTAGTCCGCCCTCAGCGTTCTCGGCAAGCTTGCCGGGGCAATCTTGAGACCTGTCTTCGGGGAAACCTTGACCTCGCCGGGCTCGCCTGCCCGTCAAGGGAGGTTTTTCCTTAGTGGTATCTTGCTCCTTCATCTTGACTTGGTCTTCTTGATCTCCCCTTTGATTTCTCAAAGAGCTATCGCTTCTGCTTGGTCTGGTCTTGGATGTTGAGTGTTGCCGGACCGGTGGTTTGCTGTCCGTGCACAAGTCAGGGGAAAACATACACCCCTGTTTGTGTACGCTGACAGTCTTCGTGAGCAAGGAAGTTGGATGCACACCCACTTAGGTTTTTTTGAGTTTTCATACACTCATAGCTATAGTGCATCCGTTGCATGGCAATCCCTACTCACTCACATTGATATCTATGATGGGCATTTCCATAGCCCGTTAATACGCCTAGTTGATGTGAGACTATCTCCTTCTTTTTGTCTTCTCCACAACCACCATATTCTATTTCACCTATAGTGCTATATCCATGGCTCACGCTCATGTATTGCTTGAAACTGGAAAAAGTTTGAGAACATCAGAAGTATGAAACAATTGCTTGGCTTGTCCTCGGGGTTGTGCATGATTTAATACTTTGTGTGATGAAGATGGAGCATAGCCAGACTATATGATTTTGTAGGGATAACTTTCTTTCGCCATGTTATTTTGAGAAGACACGATTGCTTTATTAGTATGCTTGAAGTATTATTGTTTTTATGTCAATATTAAACTTTTGTTATGAATCTTATGGATCTGAATATTGATGCCACAATAAAGAAAATTACATTGATAAATATGTTAGGTAGCATTCCAGATCAAAAATTCTGTTTTTATCATTTACCTACTCGAGGACGAGCAGGAATTAAGCTTGGGGATGCTTGACACGTCTCCAGCGTATCTATAATTTTTTATTGTTCCATGCTATTATATTATGTGTTATGGATGTTCTATATGCATTAATATGCTATTTTATATTATTTTTGGGACTAACTTATTAACCTAGAGCCCAGTGCCAGTTTCAGTTTTTTCCTTGTTTTTGAGTTTTATAGAAAATGAATATCAAATGGAGTCCAAACGGAATAAAACTTTCGTGGTGATTTTTCTTGGACCAGAAGACATCCACAGAACTTGGAGATGAAGTCAGAAGAGTCCCGAGGGCTCCACAAGCCCTTAGGGCGCGCCCCTGACTTGTGGCCCCCCCGGGAGTCCACCGACCTCCCTCTTAGCTCTATAAATACAAAAATATTCCCAAACGACCATAAGCGTCCACCAAAATACTTTTCCACCGCCGTAACCTTCTGTACCTGTGAGATCCCTTCTTGGGGCCTTTTCCGGCGATCTGCCGGAGGGGTATTCGATCACGGAGGGCTTCTACATCAACCCTATTGCCCTTCCAATGAAGCGTGGGTATTTTACCTCAGACCTACGGGTCCATAGCTAGTAGCTATATGGCTTATTCTCTCTCTTTGGTCTTCAACACAATGTTCTCCTCGATGTTCTTGGAGATCTATCCGATGTAATATTCTTTTGCGGTGTGTTTGTCGAGATCCGATGAATTGTGGATTTATGATTAGATTATCTATGAATATTATTTGAATCTTCTCTGAATTCTTATATGCATGATTTGATATCTTTGTATTTCTCTTCGAATTATCGGTTTGGTTTGGCCAACTAGATTGGTTCTTCTTGCAATGGGAGAGGTGCTTAGTTTTGGGTTCAATCTTGCGGTGTCCTCACCCAGTGACAAAGTAGGGGTAGCGAGGCACATATTGTATTGTTGCCATCAAGGGTAAAAAGATGGGGTTTTCATCATATTGCTTGAGTTTATCCCTCTACATCATGTCATCTTACTTAAGGCATTACTACGTTCTTATGAACTTAATACTCTAGATGCATGCTGGATAGCGGTCGATGTGTGGAGTAATAGTAGTAGATGCACGCAGAAGTCAGTCTACTTGACACGGACGTGATACCTATATTCATAATCATTGCCTTGGATATCATCATAACTTTTGCGCTATTCTATCAATTGCTCGACAATAATTTGTTCACCCACCGTGTTGCTTTGTTTCAAGACAGAAGCCTCTAGTGAAACCTATGGCCCACGGGTCTATTTTCCATCATATATTTTCAGATCTATAAACCAGAAAACCCAAAAATACCTTGCTGCAATTTATTTGTTTTTACTTTGTTTTATGTTTTAGTGATCTTTTCTATCTATCTCTATTAGATCTCATCCTTGCAAGTGACCGTAGAGGGATTGACAACCCCTTTATCGCATTGGGTGCAAGTGTTTGATTGTTTGTGCATGTGCATAGATTGGAGACTTGTCCGTACCTCCTACTGGATTGATACCTTGGTTCTCAAAACTGAGGGAAATACTTATCTCTACTTTGTTGCATCATCCTTTCCTCTTCAAGGTTAAAACCAATGCAAGCTCAAGAAGTAGCAGGCAGCAACCCCTGAGTTCAGATCCGGACTACCCACGAGGCTAACCTTGTGGATCAAGAAGAGCCCCGACCGGGGATCATCCAAAGAAGTGGAACTGTTACAGAAGCGCATCATCAGCATGAAGAAAGCTGGCGTTAAGCTGACCAGCGTGATCCAAGTGATGCTTTGCCGCCGCCGCCTCCCTTGCCAGTAACAGGATGCCTCAGTGTGGGCCTATAAGAACGAAGACCCTGTCACCGTGCACCACTTTCTTGGCATGACGTATGACAAGCTGTGGAGGGTGCTATTCAAACTGCAAGAAGAGGGCTGGCCGACAGAAGAGGAAGAAGACATCGGCCTTGACCCCGAGCACCCTCCTAAGAAGGTAAAAAGGCTCTTACCCGCCCTGAATCCGGATGTTCACAGTCCGGTAGATTTATCTCCCATTCTTCCATTCCCACAGGGCTGGGTCGAGAAGGCCAAGAAGATCAATAGCTCGGCCCCGCTGCCCGAGGACCCCAGGTCAGCTGAGCTAGAAGAGATGCTGGCCGTGGCGCCTTATATGGCGCCAGAGAAGGAGAAGAAAAAGAAGAATCCCAAGAGGGAGGCCAGAGAGGGCCTTCGCCCACGAGTCCTCCTGGACACTAAGTCTGGGGACACCCACGCCCCGTCCACACACGAGGGGGAGCAAGAAGAGGAAGAAGAAGAGGAGGAGAGCGACTCATCCCGCACCAAGAAGAGAGCGGTGTCAGCCGAAGCCGAGGGAAATCATCCTTCTCTCGCTCCGAAGAAGAGGAGCAGGGGCAAACTGGTCCTGCCTGATGATAGCTCCGACTCTGATGAGTCCGCAGCCTCCGAGAAGGTCCCGGAGAAGGTTCCCAGAGTCAAACCCCGCGCTGGAATGTGAAAATCCGAAGGCTGTCCGGGTACTGGTTTTACTAACCCATTACTAATAGCATGTATACTCCCATGCTGCAGCCCGACCCGCGACCTTCCTACCGACCAAATGTCGGAGGGCACTTCTCCGCCAACTGATCTGGCGGAAAGCGAAGGCACGTCGCACTTTGCGCCTCCTTCGGTCATCGGGGAGACTGGGGAGGTGCTGTCCCAAAGGACTCCTCCCGCGCTGAACACGGGGGGTGATGGCGACATCGACATGGCCGAAGCTAACACTTCGGCCACCAAAGACCAGGAGAAGGGGCTCGGACAAGCCGAACCTTCTCGGAAGACGGTTCCGGGGCCATCACGGCCCTCCGAAGCATCCCAGCCACCCCCACCGAAGGGGGGCGAAGGTCCCACCGCCGGTGCCGAACACCAGGGATCGGGTCGTGGCTGCGTGGCTGGACATGATGGAGGAGGCTGTGAACATATCCTCCATAGTAGCAGAAAACCGCGCCCTAATGGGCGTGGTTTTACAAAGCGTTCGGTCCATTAACATCGGACTGATTCAAGCCATTGACAACCTCTTGACAGGCTTTGAGGTAAGCAATGTAATGCCTTTTCTTTATAAAAGTGTATTTTGTGGTCGAGGTGTTCGCGGTCATTATATACATAGCAGCCCCCGAGACTCTGGCAGGATTTGAAAAAAACCTGACTGAGGATCAAGACCGTTAAAACAAATAGGCTAACCGGGATGCTTGTTGATTACAGGCCTCAGCGTTAGCGGCGGCAGCCAATGCCACTGAACTGGCTGAGTTGAATCGAAAGCTCAAGAGCTCCGATCAGGAGCTCGACCTCGTCAACAAGCGATTTGACGAAGCGCAAGGTTAGTCTGTTCGAAACATGGTTTCTTGGTTTCCTTTGTCGAACAAAGTATCCGGAATTATCCCTAATAAAGAGGTGATTTGCAGCTGCCGTCGCTGAGGTAGAGAGCCTCAAGGCCGAGCTACTACAGGCCAAGAAGGAAGCGGCCGAACAAAAAGCGGCGGCCGAACAGGCGGCCGCCGAACTCACCTTGGTGAAAACCGAGCACGAGAATCATGAGGCTAGGGTGGCCGAAGTACATCAGGAGCTCAAGGATGCCATCACAAAATGTGAGGAACTTGAGCAGAAAAATAAATATCATGCCATCGAGCTGGCAAACATGAAGACGAAGATCCCCAGGAGGCGCGGTCGGAGACGCGATGCGTCTGGGAGGAGCTCCGACAAGTAAAGAAAATTGCGAATGGTAAGCAGTACTTACTGTAGAGTGTCTTTGGTGGCCACAGATTCGCGTTGCTCACCCAGGTCTGGCGTTCCGTAGGCGTGTTTGCGGATCTCCCGAAGAGTGTGGCTGATGCGTCAAGGCATTATATGCGGCCCGGGAGGGTGATGCCGACCTATAAGGCTGTTCTAGGCGCAATTCCAGGCGCCCGAGCACCCTCCCCTCATGAATCAAATGAAGATATTGATGGAGCTGCACCGGATGGCAGAACCGGCTATGAAGGACCTCTGTGTTCGGCTATGGCCTTCCGAGCCCATACCGACCAGCTATTTCGGTCTAGTGGCGAAGCTGTGTGACGCTTCTGCCCGGATTGAGGCCATTTGTCACAGCCCTAGCTTTAGCCTTGCTTGTGGACTAGTCTTGGTTGTTGCATCATGTTTAAATTCTGCTTAAACATGAAATGGGGATGTTCAAACCCTAGCACCAAATGAAATCCAACTAGGATCAAAATAAAATATTTTCAATGAACCCAAAATGCCCTTCAAAAAAGTTCATCATTTTTGAATTGGCTAAAAACCTCTGCCAAAAATGGTGCACATATTTCTAGGACATCCTGGATTTTTGAATTAATCCATATTGTATTTTATTGGAGCAAATAAAATCTATAAATAATTTTATAGCTCCAAATGCTTTGGAAATAATTGCGGGTCTCTGGAATAACCCAGTTAACATCCACAATAAATTTTCAGCATTTATAAAAATGGTTTAGTGCCTAAATTAAATCAGAACACAGAAAACAAAATAGAAAATGAAACAGAAAAGAATTAGAAAGTAAAAAGAGAGAGAGAGACTCACCAGACTTACCTGTAGCCATCTGGCAGCCCACTGGCCGGCCCAGCACTGTGCTGGCCCAGTGCCAGTCATCTTCCTCCTTGCGCCAGAAGGACACGGGCGTGTGCCCGCGGCGCGCACGCACGCGCCCTGCCACCTCCTTCCTGGCTGCCTGCATCCCCGACACCCTGGATGCCTCCGCACATGCCACGCAACCTCCCCAACCGCCTCGCACTCTCCCCGTGCTCCTCCCCCTCCCTTGCTCTCTGCACCGAGCGCAGCCGTCGCCGTCGCTCGTTGCTGCCGCGACCACCGTCTCCGCCTCGCCCCTCTGACGTGCCCACGAGCTCCGCGACGTCGTCCTCGTCATGTCCACCAAGCCAAGCGAGCCGGGGCGCGCCGTAGCGTCGTCATCACCATCGTCTTCCACCTCGGGAGCCGATCACCGCCTCGTCGATTCGCCGCCGCCCGCGCCTCCCCGAGCCCGCTGACACCGTCACCGACCTCGCTGTGAGCCCCGCCGTCATTTCCCCTCTTCTTCCCATGTTGCTCGGCCCGCTAACTAGCTCCACCGTCGAACCCGAGGATCCATCGCCGCCGGCCATGTCGCCGCCGAGGCACCAGCAGCCGTAGATCGTGTCCGAGCACTTCGGCGTGCTCAGCAACTTCCCAGAAAGCCCACGCACCCACCAGCTCCTCCTCCCGTGCACCGTAGCGCGAAATCCGACCCCGCCCGAACTCCGGCCGCCGCCACGAGCTCGTTTCCGACGAGCTCGGTCCACCTCAGCTGCTGCCGCTAGCCGTGTTGGAGGCGTGCGAGTCCCATCACCACGTAGAGCCTCTCCGTCGTCGTTTTGGTCGCCGGAGGAGCTAACCCGAGCCCTCCGCCGCATCTGCCGTCGCCGACGTCGAGCCGCCGGCGTATTAGGCCCGGTTGACCTGGGGTTTGACCTCCCCTGGGTCGATGACATGTGGGCCCATGCCCCACTGACACTTTTAGTTAGGATTAAATTAGCACTAACAGTCTCTATTAATTAGCCTAGTCACTGACCAGTGGGTCCCACACATCAGGTTTGACCTGGCTGACCTCCGTTGACCTGCTGACATCACACTAACATTAGGCTGATGCAGTTTATCATTTTCTGGATTAAATATAATCCAGGAAATTTCAGACAATGTTCAAAACTTAAAAAATTCATAGAAAATAATATTTAAGTCCAAATGAAATAATTTATATATGAAAAAAGATCAGAAAAATCCAATCTATCCATCTGTACCATTTTCATGCATGTTAGAACAACTTATAGCTGGTGAATTGGACAAATCAAATAAATGACATTTGAATGATCACATATGGAGTTTGAATTTGAATTTAGTGTTCAAAACAACTCCATTTAAATCATTGCTAGCTGCATTAGCTCAAATCACAGTATATTTCCATGTCACATTCATGCATCATATTGTTGCATTGCATTGATTATGTTCCCTCTTGTTTGCCGGTGGTTGTTCCCCCCCCCTCAGTAGACGTATGTTCCGACGATGAGTTCGATGACACCGATGAGGAGCTATACTATCTTCAAAAGTGCCAGGCAAGCAAAACCCCATTGTTCATTCCGATACAATCCCACTCTATCGCTTTTGCTCTCTTTTACTGCATTAGGACAACAACGATTCAACTATTACATGCCGCGGTAGTTGAACCCCTTTTCCTCTGCATGACCTGTCATTGCCACAGTAAATAGATGAAACCCACTAGCATGAGTAGGAGTTGTTTGAGCCCTAATGTGCTTACTCATTCATGCTTGTTGTCATGCCTGCTACTACTTAGAGTTGAGTCAGGTCTGATTCATCGGGGATGGATTGGAATGTGGTGAACATGTCCTACTGTTGAGAGCTAAGTGTGTGAACACGATTTGGTAAAGGTAGCGGTGAGAGGCCATGTAGGAGTACATGGTGGGTTGTCTCATTGAAACCGTCCTTAGGAACTGAGTTCTGTGTTTGTGATCCAAGATAGTTACTACCACGCATTGGAATGCTTAAGTGCCCTCTCGACTTATTAATTGCCTTGATCTCTGTCCAGGAGTTGCAACTAGTTTCTGGTGTTTGTAGGATATGTGTTGGGCCCATGCGTAGTGCTGACCCTAGGGGTGGGCTATGATGCGGTAGAGACACGAGGCACGGTGTACCGGGACACCCGTTTGGTGCCTCAGGAACCCTGCTCTCATCGTTTGGGGCCGTGAGTGAAACCTCGGCCGGATCTCCATGTGGATGGAACCCGAATAGGCGATAAACCTGGACTAGAGACTTGTGTGTTTAGTCAGGTCGTGGCCAACACCCTCGCTGGGCTTCCGCTTGAAGGTTGCTGAGTACATGTCGTGTAAAAGGCGATAAGTGATGAGAGCGTGTGTGAAGAAGTACACCCCTACAGGGTTAACATGATCTATTCGAATAGCCGCGTCAGCGGTAATGGATTTCTGGGTTGCCTATACAGTTCTTAGACAAGTGAAAGTGGATACTCTAAAATGCGTAAGATAAGCATGAGTGCTATGGATGGCGTTCTCGTAGGGAGACGGGAGCGGATCCATAGTGGTGTATTGATTTTGTGAATTTGTGGACCCGTGTGCGCCACCCCAATAGAGTTACTTGCAGACGTAGTTCAGGATAGCCACTAAGTCAAACTGGCTTGCTGCAGTTAAACTCCACCACTCCCTTTGTTGATACTGATGCATATGTAGCTAGTTCTGATGTAAGTCTTGCTGGGGACATTAGTATTCATGTTTGCTTAATTTATGTTTTTGCAGAGAGACTTCAGTCTCACTAGTAGTTCCGTGTGGACTTCGACGTTTAGCTTGTTGCCTCAGCTACGATCTTGTGCCCTCGGCAGGGTCTTGTAGATAGTCAGGCTTCTCAGCCTTTTTCATTTGTAGTTGTCTGTACTCAGACAAGTTAAGCTTCCGCATGTGCTTATTGCTTGTATGACTTGAATGCTGGGTCATCAGACCCATGTTTGTAATATCTGGCTCCTCGGAGCCTAATGAATAAATACTTTGAGTCATAGAGTTTTATTGTGATGCCATGTTGTATTTGCACATCTCGAGCATACTGTGTGTATGTTAATGAAATGCTTGGTATGTGTGGGATCCGACAACCTAGTTGTTTATTCTTGGTAGCCTCTTTTACCGGGAAATGTCTCCTAGTGCTTCCACTGAGCCATGGTGGCTTGCTACTGCTCCGGAACACTTAGGCTGGCCGGCATGTGTCCTTCTTCGTTCCTGTGTCTGTCCCTTCGGGGAAATGTCACACGTTGTTCCTTTAAGTCCTTGTAGCTTGCTACGACTTGGGTTCATACATTGTTGATCGACACGTTCGTTGTTGGGTCATGTATGCCTGTCCCTGTAAGTTAGCGCCACCTTGGGTTTACGACTAGTCATGTCGGCCCGGGTTCTTTGTCATATGGATGCTAGCGGCACTATCATATACGTGAGCCAAAAGGCGGAAATGGTCCTGGGCCAGGTAAGGTGGCACCCGTGGGAATACCATGCGTGAGGCCGCAAAGTGATATGATGTGTTACATGCTAGATCGGTGTGACCTAGGATCGGGGTCCTGACACCGTTAAGCACTCGGTGTGTGATACGTCCATTTTGCATCATGTTTTCTTACTGTTATTTATAATGTTTTTATCCATAATAATGCTTTTTGGAGTAATTCTAATGCCTTTTCTCTCATAATTTGCAAGGTACACACCAAGAGGGAGAATTCTGGCAGCTGGAAATCCGGACCTGAAAAAGCTACGTCAGGCTACCTATTCTGCACAACTCCAACCAGGCTGAAACTTCACGGAGATTTTTTATGGAATATTTAAGAATTATTGGAGCAAATAACTACCATAGGGGGCCCACCAGGTGGGCACAACCCACCTGGGCGCACCAGGGAGCCCAAGCGTGCCCTGGTGGGTTGTGCTCACCCAGGCCCACCTCCGGTGCCCATCTTCTGGTATATAAGTCATTCTGACCTAGAAAAAATAAGGAGAAGGCTTTCAGGATGGACCGCCGCCGTCTCAAGGCGGAACTTGGGCAGGAGCACTTTTGCCCTCCGGCAGAGCGATTCCGCGGGGGGAGCTTCCCTCTCGGAGGGGGAAATCATCGTCATCATCATCACCAACAACTCTCCCATCTTGGGGAGGGCAATCTCCATCAACATCTTCAACATCACCATCTCATCTCAAGCCCTAGTTCATCTCTTGTATTCAATCTTGTTACCGGAACTATAGATTGGTGCTTGTGGGTGACTAGTAGTGTTGATTACATCTTGTATTTAATACTCCTCTAATCATGAACATGTCTATCATTTGTGAGTAGTTACCTTTGTTCTTGAGGTCACGGGAGAAATCATGTTGCAAGTAATCATGTGAATTTGATATGTGTTCGATATTTTGTAGTATGTATGTTGTGATTCCCTTAGTGGTGTCATGTGAACGTCGACTACATGACACTGCACCATATTTTGGGCCTAAGGGAATGCATTATGGAGTAGCAATTAGATGGTGGGTTGCGAGAGTGACAGAAACTTAAACCCCAGTTTATGCGCTATTCCGTAAGGGACCGATTGGATCCTAAAGTTTAATGCTATGGTTAGAATTTATTCTTAATACTTTTCTCATAGTTGCGGATGCTTGCGGGAGGGTTAATCATAAGTAGGAGGTTTGTTCAAGTAAGAATAGCACCTAAGCACCGGTCCACCAACATATGAAATTATCAAAGTAGCGAACACAAATCAAACCAACATGATGAAAGTGACTAGATGAAATTCCCTTGTACCCTCAAGAACGCTTTGCTTATCATAAGAGACCGTTTTGGCCTGTCCTTTGCCTCAAAAGGACTGGGCTACCTTGATGCACTTTTGTTACCACTATCGTTACTTGCTCGTTACAAATTATCTTGCTATCAAACTACTACGCTACTTACAATTTCAGCACTTGCAGACATTACCTTACTGAAAACTACTTGTCATTTCCGTCTGCTCCTTGTTGGGTTCGACACTCTTACTTATCGAAAAGAGCTACAATTGATCCCCTATACTTGTGGGTCATCAAGGCTATTTTCTGGCGCCGTTGCCAGGGAGTGAAGCGCCTTTGGAGAAAGTATCGCTCTAGCTTGGGGGAGGCGTACGTCAATGTTATATTCATGCCCCAATCATGAGCACTCAAGAGAAATTATTATTCAGAATTGTTATGCTCGGCTTTCTCGTAATGATCAAACCATGCTTGATACTTTGTGTGCTGGTTCTTTTATGAAGAAGACTATTGAATTCCGGTGGGATCTTTTGGAAAGAATTAAACGCAACTCTGAAGATTGGGAACTCGATGAAGGTAAAGAGTAAGGTATTAAACGTAAGTATGATTCTGTTAAATCTTTTATGGATACCGATGCTTTTCAAAAGTTTAGCACTAAGTATGGACTTGACTCTGAGATAGTAGCCTCCTTTTGCGAATCATTTACTACTCATGTTGAACTCCCTAAAGAGAAGTGGTTTAAATATCACCCACCTATTAAAGAAGAAATTAAAGAACCAGTACCAGTTAAAGAAGAAACTATACTTTATAATGTTGATCCAGTTGTCCCTTCTGCTTATATAGAGAAACCACCTTTTCCTGCTAGGATAAAGGAACATGCTAAAGTTTCAACTGTGGTTAACAAAAGCTATATTAGAACACCTAAACCTGATGAACAAATTAAAGTAGAACCTAGCATTGCTATGGTTAAAGATCTCTTGGAAGAAGATATGGATGGGCATGTTATTTACTTCTGTGATGAAGCTACTAGAATTGCTAAACCAGATAAAGAGGATAAACATAGACCTGTTGTTGGCATGCTTGTTGTCTCAGTTAAAATAGGAGATCACTGTTATCATGGTTTATGTGACATAGGTGCTAGCATGAGTGCTATTCCCTTTACACTATATCAAGAAATTATGAATGAAATAGCACCCGCTGAAATGGAAGAAATAGATGCCACTATTAAACTTGCTAATAGAGACACCATCACACCACTTGGGATTGTTAGAGATGTTGAAGTCTTGTGTGGGAAAGTAAAATATCCTACTGATTTTCTTGTTCTTGGTTCCCCACAAGATGACTTCTGTCCCATTATTTTTGGTAGACCTTTCTTGAACACAGTTAATGCCAGGATAGATTGTAAGAAACAAACTGCCGGTGTTAGCTTTGGTGGTGAGTCTCATGAGTTTAATTTTTCCAAGTTTAGTAGAAATCTTCATGAAAAAGAATTGCCTAGTAAGGATGAATTAATTGGTCTTGCTTCTATTGCTGTGCCACCTAATGATCCTTTAGAACAATATTTGCTAGACCATGAAAATGATTTACATATGCATGAAAGAAATGAAATAGATAAGATTTTCTTTGAACAACGTCCTCTACTTAAACACAACTTGCCCATTGAAACTCTAGGAGGTCCTCCTCCACCTAAAGGTGATCGTGCGTTTGAATTAAAACAATTGCCAGACACTTTGAATTATGCTTATCTTGATGAAAAGAAGATATATCATGTTATTATTAGTGCTAACCTTTCAGAACATGAAGAAGAAAGATTACTGAAAGTTCTAAGGAAGCACCGAGCTGCTATTGGATATACTCTTGATGATCTAAAGGGCATTAGTCCCACTCTAAGTCAGCACAAAATTAATGTGGAACCAGATGCTAAACCAGTTGTTGACCCAACGTCGGTTAAATCTGAAGATGAAAGAGGTGGTAAGAACGGAAATATTAAAACTTCTGGAAGCAGGTATAATCTATCCCATAGATGATAGTAGATGGGTAAGTCCTGTTCATTGTGTCCCTAAGAAAGGAGGTATTACTGTTGTTCCTAATGATAAGAATGAGCTTATTCCACAAAGAATTGTTACAGGCTATAGAATCACTACTGCAGGATGCTACTAACGCGACACTACGATCAGAGACCCTTCGACGAAACTGTGTGCGATGCAATAATCGCAAACGATTGTGTAAAAAACCCGTCAAAAAGGTGCAAACGTTTGCGATGGAGGATGCATCAAATATGGTTCAGATTTTAGTTGCGTGTGCGATGCAGGGCATACGGTTCAGTTCAGTTAACTGTTTGCGATGAGGAGGAACAAAAGAAACGGGCAGCCAGATGGAGGTGTGTGCGATATACAGCATACGGTTCACTCGGATGAACTGTTTGTGATTTGGCAACACAAAAGAGACGGCCAGCCAGATCAAGGTGTGTGCGATATACGGCATGCGGTTCACTCGGATGAACTGTTTGCGTTGAGACATGAGAACAGAAATGGTTCAACTTAACAAGATGTGTGTGATACACGACAAACATGTCTGTAATCAGAAATGTGTATGAAGACCGATAATAACACAGACGGTTGCTGCTAATAAGACGTGTGTGTTGTGCGATGGGATTGCATACAGAACAACAACATATATATATATATACACACGTATAAGGACATGCTTGCATAACCAAATTAAACATCCACTTACATAGGTGGCTACTACAACCATGGCATTTGCACACACCAAAGTAAACTATTACATGCATAATTACATAGGTGGCTACTACACACATGACATTTCCACACACCAATAAAGTAAACTATATATTACATGCATGATTAACTAGGATAAACGATCATATGATCATCATCTACTTCTTGTGACGCTTGCTCTGCTTGTGGCTCGATCCGGGCTCGTCGATTTGGGTAACGAGGCACTTCCTCATGTCAACGAACCGCTTGTGCATCTCGTAGCATGTGTACACACTCTTGGCCGCGAACCTGAGGTGAGGTTCATCTGGTTGCCGCATCCAGGCCCTGTGCCAGGATAGGGGACTTGTTCTCTGGGCATCCCGCTTCATCTTTTCGTAGTAGGGGTCGATGATGGCCGAGGCGAGTTCAACCAGGGAGTCCTCCTTCGTGCTGCCCCAGACCCTGTAGTGGTCACGGATTTTGATAAGGTTCTTGCAGGCCAAGCCTGTAACACTGAGCGCTTTTACATCGTCTTTGGTTTCCACTGTGGCGAACTTGTAGTTGGTGCTGTTGATAAACCTGTTGAAACGGTCGCAAGGCTTTGTGGCCATGTAGTAGTGGTAGATGAGGACATGATGGCGCACGCACAACTGGGCGACAACAACCTTTGATCTATGCCGGGACGACCGGCGGTGTACTGGAGGTCGATGCCGACCACCTTGTACTTGTCTCGTGCAAGCAACTGCTCACGCTGTTGATGTAGTCGCCCACCACGTCCGGGTCGATGGTGTACACCACCGAGAGATCCATCTCCCTCGGTGGGTCTCCACTCTATGCTCGCCGAACTCCATTGGAGCGCCGCTGGACATCCCCTCTCTATGTGTCATCCTGGGTGTGCTTGTTGTGTTGTGGGGCACAATCGAAAGGTTGAAGAGACTAAGGTTATAATGGCCGCGGGAATTAAAGGGGAAGCCGGACGGCCAGGAATATCGGCAGGCCCTGATGGCAGTTCTAATTTGCAGCGCGTAACTCCATCGTGCCGCACATAACAGCATCGCGTGGCAACGCGCGCGGCGCAACCGCATGCATATGGGGCCCCCGACGTGATCGTGCGCACGCCCAACCACTGGCAGAGCGCGCGCGGAGGGACGCGAGCAGAGCGCTCCGCGGTTGCCTCAACGGCGAGCAACCATATATATATATACATACATATATATATATATACATATATATATATGCATATAGCAGTTGAACGCGCAAGGAAAAGCTGTCCACAAGCCGAGCGCGCCAACGGACGTGAGAGAGCGCGCCGCGGGGCCTAACAGCGAGCAGAGCTTGCCGAGGGACGCAAGCAGAGGCCGGGACAGTGATACATGGCAAATAAGATGAACTGTGCGAGCGATGTTGGAGACATCAAGCACGAATCAGATTAGAGTTGCGTGTGCGATACGTGGCATACAGTTGATCCATCCGAGCTGTTTGTGATGGAATAAGCCGTGTGTGTTGCGGGCAAACGCTTGCTGGTATATAACCTTAAATTTAACCTAAAATGTGTTAATGCATGTTACAAAAATTGTATAGCTGGAAACTATGTTCAAATACGACTCCAACGATATAATCTTTGGTGACATGCATTCGTATTTTATTAGTTAAATCCTACTTATAAACCAGGACGGGGGTATAGTAGGTAATTAAATCGAAATGTTTTTTTATTAACCGTATGTGTACGTGTCCTTTCGTCCTCCTCTCGCATGTCTTGTCACCCCGCTGCCGCAGACGGCTTATAGCGCAAGCTTGTGCAGCGCGTGGGGGCGTTCTTTTGGCCAAACGGTGGCGGCAATGAATCGTCGGTGAGCCCGTTCCCGCGCAACCTCATAGGTTCCCGCGCAAGCTTCCCGCCCGACTCGGTCTGCTATAAAAATCCCAATGCTTACCGGCCTGCTATAAAAACTCTCACGGCCGGCGAGTCCTGCGTCGCATTTTCCCCTCCCTCCCTGTAGCTTATCTCTCCTGCTTCTCCCACAATCGCCAATGGCACCGGTCCGTCGTCTTCGCTCAGCCACTCCGCCATCATCGGAGGACAACTCCAGCTGGGAGGCTACACCGCGGTGGCGGCACAGTCCCCGTCGTAGTGTAGTGCGCGTGGCGTCCCTGTTGGGTGTGCGCGGAACACCCACCACACGCTCCTCCGCCGCTGCCCGTCGGCAGCTGTTGCCGGCCGACGTTGCCGCCACACCACCGTTGAAAGCCAGGGCCATCTCCTGCTCCGCCGCCGCGGCCCGAAGGCGGGAGGTGGCCATCGTGGCCGCTACCCCACTGCCGGCCACTATGGCCATCATCCGCTCTGCCACCGCGCCCCGAAGGCAGGAGGTAGTGGTCGTGGCCACCACCCCATCGTCAGCCGCCGTGGCCGCCAGGCCACCGTCGACCGCCGGGATTATCACCCGCTCCGCCGCCGCGGCCCGAAGGCGGGAGGCGGAGGTGGAGGCCCACATGTGCGTCAACGACCTTGCGCGCTACATCGAGTTCCTGCGGGAGGAGGAGGAGCGCCTCGTCGAGCACGCAAAGAGCCTTACTGCAGTCGTGGCCGTAGCACACGCCGACGCAGAGGCGAGGAATCAGGAGATCTACAAGCAGTCCGGCCGCTTCAAGAGGGATCATCTAGAGCGGCAGTGGGCGTTCGAGCCGGCGAGCGTCGCTGAACGTGCAGCAGAGGCAGGCACCATATTGCATTTTTCCAGCTCGTCGGTAGGCTCCTCCTCCTCCTCTGCCTCTTACTGAGCGAGCTCGGCAGAGGAGAGACTGCCGGAAGTAGCACAAAGCCCCTCCGTGGTAGTAGTAGTATTTAGGGGCTATTTTGTTCAGTTCATCTGACTATAGATGTGTGGTCGAACTGTACAACGTACTTAAAATTAGCTAGTATATATAGTTGAACTAGCTATTTCAGTACGTGGTTGGGAACAATTGGGGAGAAGTTTGGTCGGTTCAGCTATCGAGTTGAACTGTTTGTATAAATTAAGAACAACTGCTTAATCTATGAATGAAATCTATGCTTAATTACTGAATTTTGGTTGCAAAAATTAGATAGGGCTAGTGATTTCTAGCTGCATATTTTGAAAAATCGCAGTGTAACAAGGATTGACAAATGGCAACGTTACCAGATCAACAAATGTAAATCTTTCCAGTTTGACAAATGGCAACATACCCAATATGACAGATGCAAATCTTACCAAATTGTCTGTACGTGGTTGCACACGGGTCGTCCAAAACAACCGTTTGCGTTGAAGGGATGCACAAATCCTGCGCTGCGGATTTTCCCTCGACTTAAGGGGGAAGACCATAGCTCTCACTTTTCATATGAGTGTTCTATCTAAAACGTTTGCGATCAAGGGCTGCACAAATCCTGCTCAGCACATTTTCCCTTGGCTTCCTGGGGAAGCTGTCGGTTTGCATACGGGTGTTCTAACTAAAACATTTGCGATGAATTTCAAACGAGTTTTGGATTTACTAGAATTTTAAAACAAAGTATCTCAATGTTTTGCCGGCAATCAACAGTGCCCTGGTGTTTGAAATTGATTCCCATTTCTTGCATGCGACCAAAGCATGCCCCGAAGGACGCAGTTTTGATTTTTCAACCAATTTATATGCACTGGAGCTTGTGCATATAGTTCAAATTTGAATTATGCACATGAAATGCCTAGAAAACCTAGTCAATGTATAAAAATGTCAAAACGAACCCCGAAAAAATCCAGAAGTAAACACAACACTCCTGTTGTTCTATGTTGACACTAGAATTTTTTTGAAAGCAATAACAGGCAACGGATATCGTTTCGTCCCCAAAGATGGCACGTTCCCTACCGAAACCATCACTTGTTGTGAGAAGCTAAGGTTTGTGAGAAGCTTATACCCAAACCTGCCCCAAATGGGACAAAAATTTTACCATGGCAGGTTGATGCTGCTCCATGATAGCATGCCATGTTTCATGAATTTCAGATGAATTTTGAGTTTACTAGAATTTAAAAGCCATGTACTCAATGTTTGCAGCCGAGTGATGGTGGCAGGGTGTTTGAAATTCATTCCCATTTCTTGCATGGGACCTAAGCATGCAACCAAGGACACATATTTGATTTTTCAACCAGTTTATATGCAGTGGAGAATGTGCATGTAGTTCAAATTTGAATTACGCGCATAAAATGCCTGGGAAACCCAGTTGATGTATAAAAATGTCCAAACGAACCCCGAAAAATACCAAAATTGAACACAACACTCCTGTTGTTCTATGTTGACACTCAAATTTTTGTGAAAGCAATAAGAGGCAACGGATATCGTTTCATCCCCAAAGGTGGCACGTTCCCTACTGAAACCATCACGCTTGTTGTGAGAAGCTCTGGTTTGTGAGAAGCTTATACCCAAACCTGCCCCAAATGGAACAAATTTTTTTCCACGGCATGTTGATGCCGCTCCATGATAGCATGCCAAGTTTCATGAATTTTACATGTGTTTTGGATTTACTAGAATTTAAAAGCCATGTATCTCAATGTTTGCGGCCGAGTGACGGTTGTCGGCGTTCTGGGAACGGGGGTCCCCAGACCTGCCTGCCTGCGGCCCATATGGCGTGGCTAAGCCAGCAGGCCGTACGACCCATCTTCATCAACAAGGCACCCAAGACCCTCGCGAGGGGGACGACGCAAGACCTCCTGAGGAGTGGCCTAGCCAGGCAGGCTCACGAGGAGCGGAGACATCAAGGCGGGGCAAAACCTCATGAGGCTCTCGTGACGTGAGCCATGACGATCGACACCAGGCGGGCGCCAGGCGAGCGCCAGCGCGCGCAGCGTCCTTGTTTCCTCTTTGGTGCTAAGGTGGCCAGCGCAGGCGAGGAGTACCAAGGCATCAGGCAAAGGTTGCTATATTGGTGCAACGAGACCAAGACCAGGAGGACGGCAAGACGGAGGTCATCGTGGAGCCCAAGACGGCGTCACCACCAGAGCCTTTCGCAGGCGAAGACCACTTTTGTCAGGATAGCTTGTACTAGTTGTCCCCCTTTAAATTTGCCCGCCGTTGTTGGCTCCCTTCCCGCTCAATATTTGGGAAGAGGACCAGGGCCTATATAAGTAGAGCTAGCCACCACAGTAGCGGCACCGGATCTTAGCTTGATCCAATCTGATCGAGAGCCTACCCTAGCCACAAGAACACCTCAACCTCAGGAGGCTGTTCATCCCTTGTACTGTTCATCATCAGCCCTAGAGGCAATCCACCACCACCACACTGGAGTAGGGTATTACACCACAACGGTGGCCCGAACCAGTATAAACCTCGTGTCTCTCTGTGTTGTGAGTTCGTCGAGTTCGTCCGCGAGATCTTAGCGAGCTAGGGCGTAGATCGGTAGGAGGGAACGACTTCGCGCACACCCCAGTGTTTGAACCTTAAGGGTTTGCCGGAACCCCACATCCGACATTTGGCGCGCTAGGTAGGGGTGCGCCGGAGCTTCTTCTCCGCCGACCGGCTCGCCGACGCTCCACAGCCACGATGTTCGGCGACTCAAGGGCCGGCTCCAACCGTTGGGCAGCCTGGCCGGCCCGGGCAGCGCTGCCTGCCCATGAAGACCTCGACCCCACGCTCCAGGCGGCGCGAGCGCCGCCAAACTCCGCCGGGCACGGGCAGCGCAACCAGGCGTCGTCCACCCTCACCCCACGGCAAGTACGGGCCGCCGCAAGAGCAGCGAGCCATGCCGCAGCAACGGCGCCGCACTCACGGCGGGAGCAAGCAAACATGCGGGCAGCGCTCACCGTGGCAAGGGAGCTGCTGCGATGCAGGCTGATGGAAAGCGGCCGGGATACACTGCTGGAGCGTGTTGCCAAGGTGCTGGATGCAGCGGCGTCGGGAGCACCACCCTTCTGCTATCGACTTTCCCCTCAGGCCACGCGGCGACCCTCACCACAACCGCGCGCCATCAACTACGCCCGGGGGCTTCATCAACATCAGCACGGCCAGCGGTGTAGGGGGCTCCGCCGCCCCCATGCCGCCCGCGACAAGCACGAGCGCAAGCGTCGCCCCCCATGGTCCTAGCCGGATGCCACGCTACCATCCTCAGGACACCACCCTGGGCCGAGCAACATGGAGCGTGGGGCACCACGGCGAGGTGTTCGGGGTGATGGCCCCGGAGGCCTATGTGCCCCGCATGTTGGATCATGGGTATGCACCGGAGGACGACCCCGGCTCATTCATTGGAGAAGATTGAGGAGAGGGGGCGCTAGGAGCCGAAGCTTTCTAAGAACCAACGGAGAACCACGACGATCGCGCCGGCAACGGCAACTACAGGGTACCGCTAATCTCTCAGGAACAGGCTTATGCTAACCATAGGCTGCAGATGAATCAGGTTGCAGCGTAGATCAACGACACTGGCACGGCAACGCCCGTTCCAACAAGGGAGACACGCTGGGGGCCGCCAGGAGGGAGCCAGGAGCAAGGCCCCTCCCCGCGTCGCGCGACGCCTGGCGACACCCGGAGGTAGGCCCTCTGCCGGGGAGGCCTCGACAACCCTTCCCCCAGCAGAGGACCTGTGGTCGCCGAGGGCACCACGGGCGTCCTCTTTCCCTCCTTTGTGTCATCCCGGTGACCGGTCGGCTCAAAGGGGGTCAAGGGTGGTGCAAGGCGGGGCCCTCGTCTGGCGATATGAAGCAAGGCCGGTACCTGTGAAGAAGGCCCAGTGCCTGTGAAGCTTGCCACCCGTGACACTCACGTAATAATGAGTTGGGGCTGTACACGCCCCGGAGTCTCAGGGGTGCCGGCCTCAGGCCCTGGGGCTCCCTCCCACGCCTAGTGGCAGCACTTAGCTCCGCGCTGGTGAGAAGACTTGAAGACCAGAAGACTAGACTAGGTGCCGGACGCGGCCTTTTGCTTTCGATCTCTCTTTCTATAGCTTTGCTTTCTGGATCTGGATTTGAATTGAAGCTGAGTTTTTATCGATGCACGCGGGGGAGCCTTTTCTCGTTCGAGCAATTTCTTGCCTTCTGAATCTCGTTTTGTCTGGGACTCATGTCCGTCGCCTTCCCCTCACAAGTTCCTCGCGAGCGGGACTGCGCGAAGCACGCGCACGCCAAGCGCGCGCTAGCACTGCAACTGGTGCTCACCTCTCGTGGGGCCCCTTTTGACGGGGCAACAAGCTCCGCAGGATTCTCAGAAACTCAATGCCTTGCGACCCAGCTCAAAGCTGGCACTGACTAAGGTAAACCATGACAGAGAACTCGCACCTGGATTCATGAGTCCGCGAGGGTACAAACTCACACCGCATAGGAAAGTAAAACTGCAATTTGCTTACATGAGGGGCTCCCCCTCCCAAAATGCTCTTACAAGTTCTCCAAGGGCCACGCCCGAGTTTTGCGTGCAGGATGAAACGACAGGAGAACATGGGGTCAGCCAGAAATGTCGCTCGCTGCATCACCCGCGGACGCGTCACTCGCGTCGTCATCATCTTCGTCGGCATCGTCGCCACCATCGGCGACGCCCCCGTCGCCGTCGTCAACCACGTCGCCTTCGTCTGCGGCGACCACCACCCCGTCATCTTCCGAAGTGAAGGCCCTGACCAACGCGTCCACGTTGTCTTCAACCCAACACGCCAGGTTACCCCGGACGGCCGTGGAACGGGGGCGATGGCGGCGTCGAAATCGAAGTTGGGGTCGGCATTCAGAAGGTGGCTGAAGACACAGGAGAAAGCGCGCTCAAGCAGGCCACACCCCCTTTCCTCCACAAGCTGGCGAGCTCGGGCAGATCGAGCCTCCAGGCGCGTCACCACCTCAGTGAAGAAGGTCAGGTGGCTGGCATAGTCATTCGAGTGAGGGGCTGGCACCTCCACGTCGCAAATATGGCCCAGGGCGATATTGGCCCTGTTCCGGAGATCCTGAAGCATAGGGGCATGCTCGCGCTCCAGCGTTCGTCGTTGGAGCACTTCCTCCGTGTTTTGCCGCGTGACGGCCTCAGCATCATCAACCCGCCTCCGAAGGGAGCGCAGCTCGGCGCGGGCGGAGGCCAAGTCCGCCTGCGCCATAACCAGGGCGGTGGCCATGGCCTCCGCGCGCCTCTCAGCCTCATCCAACCTGGGCCTGAGGGCAGCGGCCCTGCCCTCATCCTCCGTACCCGCGAGCTTCAGCTTCAGGTCGTACTTACCCTCTAGGTCCGCGCGAACCTCGGCCACCTGGCGACTCACCTCCTCCTCAACTCCGGCCTCGCGAGCCCCGGCGGCATCTTCTGCTTGAGCAACTTGACGCTCCCTCGTCTCTAGTCGCTCGAGCTCGAGGCTGCGCTCCACGGCTTCCAGGACCAGCGCCTCACCGCGCTTCCGGACCTCCTCATCCTCCACAGGCGTCCCCCTCAGCGATGCAAGAGTGGCCCTGCGCGCCTCCACTTGCTGCTCAAGGGACGCGCTCCAGGCCTGGAGTTCCCACGCGCGTTCCTCCGCAGCCTCGCCACGGCGGTCAGCCTCGCGAGCCTCTTCCAAGGCTCGCGAGCGGGCTTCATGGGCGATCTTGATGGACGCCTCGGCCTTCGCATTCTCAAGGTCGCACTGGTAGCGACCGAGGTTGATGGCCACCCTCAACTTGCGCCTCTCCTCCACCAGCCGGAGACCTTCAGCCTCAAGGCGCGAGTCGACACCCGCGAGCTCTTCACCAAGTCGGCTCATCGTGCCCATCGCCTCCTGGAAGAGCTCGTGACGAACTACGCTTCGCCCGTGCTCGAGCTCGAACGCTCGACCCACCTCGTCCTCCACCTCAGGGGCTGCGGGCGGGGCGCCAAGTGGCTCGCCACCTCCCGGCAGGGGGCTGATGCCGCACCTGACGCCAGCCCGTCCTCGCGAGAAGCTCGAGCCGGTTGGGGCTCGCTGCTTGAAGAGGAACCAAAGATCGAAGCCAACCAGCTGCTGCCCGTGAGCAAGGGAGGAGTCTTGGGCATGCCCGCCAAGCTCCATGCCAGACCGTGGGGGAGGGGTGGCCAAGCTGCGGGCTCAGCGCGCCACGAAGGCAGAGATGCTCCTCCAACCGGCCCAGCTCCAAGGGCGGTAAGAAGGCCAAGAACGCTCAAGGCAGATGGGGGAGTTGATGAAGGAGGACGCCGCTTCTCGGGAGACGCAACAGCTTCAACGGAAGGGGCCCTGGAGAACTGACGTCAGGATAAGGAGACTACACGCAGGAAGCCGTGACAACAAGATACTTATGCGTCAATGGCGATGTACTTTCGCCGCTTCAACGGCCCGAAGATATTGCTGCCGCTAGGGGATCCTTTCCTCTTGCGGAGCTCCTCGAAGTCCACACAAAGACGACTGAAACGCTGAACGTGACGGCCGGTGCGAGGCGGCGCGGAAGAAGAGCCTGGAAGGATGTCTTCAGGGGTGCTCGGTTGCGGCAAATAGCCAGGCACCATCTCACCGCAACCTCCCGAGGCTCCTGGAGCCTTGGACTCGGGAGCCGCATGCTACGCCTCCTCAATAATCGGCGCCTCAGGAGGGGGGTCGCAGGCCCCCGAGGACGACGCCCCAGGATCACCACTCGGCACGTGCTCCGCAGTACTCGAGCCACCGGCCCCCGTCGGAGCTTGCCCTCCTGCACCCTCACCTCGGGCGAGCTCGGCGCCGGCGGCGAAGAGGGGAACCACGGCGACGGGGTTCTCGCGGGGCCCCACCAGCCCGACCGGCCGTAGCCCCCATTCGTCGAAAGAAGGCATGCTCGCTGTGAACTCATCCTTGTTCTTGCAACGATACAGCAGGCAATTCTTGCTACCTCTTAAGCACTGCGTTAGTTTTCCCTTGAAGAGGAAAGGGTGATGCAGCAAAGTAGCGTAAGTATTTCCCTCAGTTTTTGAGAACCAAGGTATCAATCCAGTAGGAGGCTACGCGCGAGTCCCTCGCACCTACACAAACAAATAAATCCTCGCAACCAACGCGATAAGGGGTTGTCAATCCCTACACGGTCACTTACGAGAGTGAGATCTGATAGATATGATAAGATAATATTTTTGGTATTTTTATAATAAAGATGCAAAGTAAAATAAAAGCAACGGAAATAACTAAGTTTCGGAAGATTAATATGATGGAAAATAGACCCGGGGGCCGTAGGTTTCACTAGTGGCTTCTCTCAAGAGCATAAGTATTTTACGGTGGGTGAACAAATTACTACTGAGCAATTGACAGAATTGAGCATAGTTATGAGAATATCTAGGTATGATCATGTATATAGGCCTCACGTCCGAGACAAGTAGACCGACTCCTGCCTACATCTACTACTATTACTCCACACATCGACCGCTATCCAGCATGCATCTAGAGTATTAAGTTCATAAGAACAGAGTAGCGCTTTAAGCAAGATGACATGATGTAGAGGGATAAATTCATGCAATATGATAAAAACCCCATCTTGTTATCCTCGATGGCAACAATACAATACGTGCCTTCCTGCCCCTACTATCACTAGGAAAGGACACCGCGAGATTGAACCCAAAGCTAAGCACTTCTCCCATTGCAAGAAAGGTCAATCTAGTAGGCCAAACCAAACTGATAATTCGAAGAGACTTGCAAAGATAACCAATCATACATAAAAGAATTCAGAAGATTCAAATATTATTCATAGATAAACTTGATCATAAACCCACAATTCATCGGTCTCAACAAACACACCGCAAAGGAAGATTACATCGAATAGATCTCCACAAGAGAGGGGGAGAACATTGTATTGAGATCCAAAAAGAGAGAGGAAGCCATCTAGCTAATAACTATGGACCCGAAGGTCTGAGGTAAACTACTCACACTTCATCGGAGAGGCTATGGTGTTGATGTAGAAGCCCTCCGTGATCGATGCCCCCTCCGGCGGAGCTCCGGAACAGGCCCCAAGATGGGATCTCGTGGGTACAGAAGGTTGCGGCAGTGGAATTAGGTTTTTGGCTCCGTATCTGATCGTTTGGGGGTACATAGGTATATATAGGAGGAAGGAGTACGTCGGTGGAGCAACGTGGGGCCCACGAGGGTGGAGGGCACGCCAAGGGGGGTAGGCGCGCCCCCTACCTCGTGGCTTCCTGGTAGCTTTCTTGACGTAGGGTCCAAGTCCTCTGGATCATGTTCGTTCTGAAAATCACGTTCCCGAAGGTTTCATTCCGTTTGGACTCCGTTTGATATTCTTTTTCTGCGAAACTCTGAAATAGGCAAAAAACAACAATTCTGGGCTGGGCCTCCGGTTAATAGGTTAGTCCCAAAAATAATATAAAAGTGAATAATAAAGCCCAATAATGTCCAAAACAGAAGATAATATAGCATGGAGCAATCAAAAATTATAGATACGTTGGAGACGTATCAATTCTTCCCAGGCATTTCGGCCGGCAGAGGGACACCCGTCAAGACCTTGAGCACTGTCTGCCGCGTCCCGAGAGGGAGCCCTGACTCCTGGAACCTCATGTGGTCCTGACTGTTGAGCAAGGTCCACATTGGGCGAGAGTGGCGCTGAAGCGGAGCAACCCGGCGTTTGACGAACTCCTTCACCACCATAGGCGCGGTCACGCCGCGGTCCTTCAGCAGCCTCAGTCTGGCCCAGACGAGAGCAAGGCGGGGGCTCGAGAGCTTCTGATGGCCCCAGCCGGAGTTCGGAACAGCAGGCCCTGCCAGAACTTGAAGCAAGGGGCTGAGCACGCCGGCATCAAACACCCATCGCGTGTGAAACTCGCTCGTGGATGAAGGGAGCTCGAAGTCAATCCCCGCGCCCGCAGTCGCGGCCACGGCCTGGGAGCCCACACACCCCGAGGTCTGCTAGGGATCGGTTAGAAGCAATGAGAAGAAATGGCGAAGCAGGGCCACGGAAGGAGAGATGCCCATCATGGCCTCGCACAAGAAGGCGAAGACGGCTAGAAGGGTCACAGATTGAGGGTCGAGATGAAGCATGTGGATCTGGTAATGCTCAAGTACCGCGTTGAAGAAGGCGGAGAAGGGTGGAATCAAGTTAGCCCAGAGGGCGTCAATGAAGATCGGGACCTTAGTGGCTGCCCGATCCATGCGAGTGCGGGACGCGGGCCAAGCCACCGTCTCTCCCCACTCGTTGAAGCTGGAGGCAAGCATGGGTCGCACCTTGTCCATGGCCTCATCGTTGAGCACATGAGGGCGACCGAGCGCCGGCTGAAAAGACGGAGGCGCAGTTGGCAAGGACAGGGGTTTCTTCCCCTTTTCAACTTGTTTCGACGCCATGGCGATGAAGCAGGCGGAGCATAAGCCGGATTGGCGGGGCAGAGCAGGGTCTCAAGGAAGCAGGGAGATTGGAAGAGCCGGGCGTGGGCGAAGGAAGAATAACTGTGTAGGCCGCGGGGGCCGTATAGCCAGGCGGATTCAAAGGCAACGCGGGGAAGCGGAGATGCCCACGTCCAATCAACCGCCACGCGTCAACCGAGGCCGCAGGCTTTTGGGGCCAGCGGTGCTCCGAACTTGATCCTTGGCTTCGCTGCGAAGCCAAGCCCGAGCGCACCTTGGGCCCGGGGGCTACTGTCGGCGTTCTGGGAACGGGGGTCCCCAGACCTGCCTGCCTGCGGCCCATGGAGTGGCTAAGCCAGCAGGCCGTACAACCCATCTTCATCAACAAGGCACCCAAGACCCTCGCGAGGGTCCAAGCCTCGTGAGGGGGGAGACGCAAGACCTCCTCAGGAGTGGCCTAGCCAGGCAGGCTCACGAGGAGCGGAGACATCAAGGCAGGGCAAAACCTCACGAGGCTCTCGTGACGTGAGCCATGATGATCGACACCAGGCGGGCGCCAGCGCGCGCAGCGTCCTTGTTTCCTCTTTGGTGCTAAGGAGGCCAGCGCAGGCGAGGAGTACCGAGGCATCAGGCAAAGGTTGCTATATTGGTGCAACAAGACCAGGAGGACGGCAAGACGGAGGTCATCGTGGAGCCCAAGACGGCGTCACCACCAGAGCCTTTCGCAGGCGAAGACCACTTTTGTCAGGATAGCTTGTACTAGCTGTCCCCCTTTAAATTTGCCCGCCGTTGTTGGCTCCCTTCCCGCTCAATATTTGGGAAGAGGACCAGGGCCTATATAAGTAGAGCTAGCCACCATAGTAGCGGCATCGGATCTTAGCTTGATCCAATCTGATCGAGAGCCTACCCTAGCCACAAGAACACCTCAACCTCATGAGGCTGTTCATCCCTTGTACTGTTCATCATCAGCCCTAGAGGCAATCCACCACCACCACACTAGAGTAGGGTATTACACCACAACGGTGGCCCGAACCAGTATAAACCTCGTGTCTCTCTGTGTTGTGAGTTCGTCGAGTTCGTCCGCGAGATCTTAGCGAGCTAGGGCGTAGATTTGTAGGAGGGAAAGACTTCGCGCGCACCCCAGTGTTCGAACCTTAAGGGTTTGCCGGAACCCCACATCCGACAACGGTGGCAGGGTGTTTGAAATTCATTCCCATTTCTTGACCTAAGCATGCAACCAAGGACACATAATTGATTTTTCAACCAGTTTATATGCACTAGAGAATGTGCATGTAGTTCAAATTTGAATTATGCACATAAAATGCTTGGGAAACCCAGTTAATGTGTAAAAATGTCCAAACAAACCCCGAAAAATTCCAAAATTGAACACAACGCTCATGTTGTTCTATGTTGACACTCGAAATTTTTTGAAAGCAATAAGAGGCAACGGATATCGTTTCGTCCCCAAAGGTGGCACGTTCCCTACCGAAACCATCACGCTTGTTGTGAGAAGCTCTGCTTGGTGAGAAGCTTATACCCAAACCTGCCTCAAATGAGGCAAAAGTTTTACCACGGCATGTTGATGCCGCTCCATGATAGCATGCCAAGTTTCATGAATTTCAGACGAGTTTTGGATTTACTAGAATTTAAAAGCCATGTATCTCAATGTTTGCGGCCGAGTGACGGTGGCAGGGTGTTTGAAATTTATTCCCATTACTTGCATGGGACCTAAGCATGCAACCAAGGACACATATTTGATTTTTCAACCAGTTTATATGCACTGGAGCATGTGCATGTAGTTCAAATTTGAATTATGCACATAAAATGCCTGGGAAACCCAGTTAATGTATAAAAATGTCCAAACGAACACCAAAAAATTCCAAAATTGAACACAACACTCCTGTTGTTCTATGTTAACACTCGAATTTTTTTTAAAGCAATAAGAGCCAACGGATATCGTTTCGTCCCCAAAGGTGGCACGTTCCCTACCGAAACCATCACGCTTGTTGTGAGAAGCTCTGGTTTGTGAGAAGCTTATACCCAAACCTGCCCCAAATGGGACAAAATTTTTACACGGCATGTTGATGCCGCCCCATGATAGCATGCCAAGTTTCATGAATTTCAGACGAGTTTTGGATTTACTAGAATTTAAAAGCCATGTATCTTAATGTTTGCGGCCGAGTGACGGTGGCAGGGTGTTTGAAATTCATTCCCATTTCTTGCATGGGACTTAAGCATGCAACCAAGGACACATATTTGATTTTTCAACCAGTTTATATGCAATGGAGCATGTGCATGTAGTCCAAATTTGAATTATGCGCATAAAATGCCTGGGAAACCTAGTCAATGTATAAAAATGTCCAAACGAACCCCGAAAAATTCCAAAATTGAACACAACACTCCTGTTGTTCTATGTTGACACTCGAAATTTTTTGAAAGCAATAAGAGGCAACGGATATCGTTTCGTCCCCAAAGGTGGCACGTTCCCTACTGAAGCCATCACGCATGTTGTGAGAATCTTTGGTTTGTGAGAAGCTTATACCCAAACCTGCCCCAAATTGGACAAAAAATTTACCATGGCATGTTGATGCCGCTCCATGATAGCATGCCAAGTTTCATGAACTTCAGACGAGTTTTGGATTTACTAGAATTTAAAAACCAGGTATCTCAATGTTTGCTGCCGAGTGACGGTGGCAGGGTGTTTGAAATTCATTCACATTTATTGCATGGGACCTAAGCATGCAACCAAAGACACATATTTGATTTTTCCACTAGTTTATGTGCACTGGAGCATGTGCATGTAGTTCAAATTTGAATTATACGCATAAAGTGCCTGGGAAACCCAGTTAATATTTAAAAATGTCCAAACGAACCCTGAATAATTCCAATTTTTTTGACGACACACTTATAGTTGCATGTTCACTGTAGATAAAAGTTCTAACAATTCAAACACCATCCTTTGTAGCTGTGACCCCATTACGTAATTCAAATCAAGACGATAAATCAAGTAGATGACACACAGTTTATTATGACCAACCATTTGAGATGCAACACAAAATATCTTGGAGCACCGTCGGTGTATAGTACGCCTATGGCTTACGCGAGAAGGTGCGTCAGCTACAGTCCACAGCCGGCGTGTCAAGCACACTAGCTCACTCTCCAAATATCATTTCACTGTTCATTCGTCACCGGTGAAAGATGGGGACGTGGACCCACGTCGTGAGGGCAACTTCGGCGGCCCACTCCGGCGAGAGCGCGACCGCAGCCGCTAGGCGCGTGCTAACAAGCTTCGTGAGGGCGACCGCCATCTGTGTCCGGGCGGCCAAGGCAGCCTAAACGGCCATTGTTGCTTCTCAGGCGGCGGCAGCAGCATCTACCTCGGGGATAGCAACAGGCGAGAGCGGCACAGCAGCTGTCTGTTCCGCAACGGCAACCTTAGCCTTGATGGAGGCCACCCACTACCATGTCGAGGCCGTCGACGCCCAGCTCGTGGCAGTCATCGCACAAATCAAACGAAGCTTCTCCGACAACGGTCGGCAACCCACGGCTGAAGAGTTGGCAATCGCCGAGAGAGTTCGAGCAGCCGTCCGTTCCTGCATGGCATACCTTGCCACGACGGAGCCCGCCAGAGCCCAGATCGCGGCCGCCCACGCCCAGCTCGTGGCAGCCTATGCCAAAGATATGGCGGATGCGGATGGCGAGATGCTTGTCGAGTATGGTGCAATTGATGCCATGGAGCCCCTTCCCCAGGAGACCATCGGGCGCGAGCTGGACATGGAGGCAGCGACGGAGATCGACGAGCACCAGCCGTAGTAGTACTCTTTGTTTTGTTTAATTAAGAGTGCCGGTCTTTAATTTGTTAGAGTAATGTTTAGGTCAGCTAGCTCTGTTTAATTGCTGAACTTGCTCGATTAAGAAGTTAGTCTCCTTTGTGTACCCAAATTATGCAATGACGTGGATGACCACTGTAACCAGGGAAATTCGAACCAAAATTTTTGACGTTCAAACTCAACACACACGGGTTAAGCTATCTGAATTGTTTGTGATGTTCACATATCGTACACAGTTCTGAATAAGGGACCGTGTCTGATGACACTTTGCGCGCCAGTTTTTTCGCTGAAGCGATTCCAAATTTTCGGCTTCCACGCAAAATATCTACCTCCCCCGCTCCCCCTTACCAAAAGCCACATTTCCCCTGTTTCCGCCTTCCTTTCCAAGTTGAAACCTTCACTCCTTGCTTACAGCGCCGCCTCCTCGCCGGAGACCCTCCTTCAGGCTGCTCGGCCTCGCCTATCCAGGCAGGTAATCCACACCTGACCCCCATCCTCCTCCTCCTCCTTCCACATCCCACATGCCCCGACCGCCGGCGCAAGCGCGGCACCTTCCACCCAAATCACCGACCCCTCAACCAAATAAGCGTCAGCCTAAGCCATGGTGCACGCAGTATAGCCAGGATCTCAAGGAGCATTTGGCAGCGGAGAAGCAAATCGCGGCCGCACGCGTGGATGAGGTGGCGATGGCTGCCATTCGTGCCGACCCCCAGATCTTGGAGGAGCACCTCGCCGTCGAGGCCAGCGTTGACGCCTCGCGTGCCGACGCCGCGACGCGGTTGGCTGCTTTAAACGTCAGTTCGTGGCGTTTTCTCGAGGCCATCGTTTGCTAGCTACTGCCTTTCCTTAACAAATTCTAGTGAATCGTGCTATCTACTTTTACCATGCAATCTTCTGCTATAGTGTATATGTTCTATATGTCGTGCAATGTGGTGTTCAGTTAATTGCTTGGTTCAATTCTGCAGATGTGATGTTCAATTCTTCAAGGTGCAATATTTCCAAGTTGTTAAGCATGCTTGGTTTGGTTAACTGTCTGATCTTCTATTATGAGTGTGTTATATTGTGCAATGTGGTGCTCAATTAACGTTTGGTTCATTTTTTGTGGTGTTTAGTTAACTGCTTGGTTCAATTCTGCAATCCGATGTTCAATTGTTGTGGCTGCATTCTGTTATTGTATACCATGTGAGGAATAAATCAAATTTGGCTGTACTAAATACATGAGAAACAAATACAGTTGCTATACTTCCAAGTTGTTAAGCATGCTTGGTTTGGTTAACTGTCTGATCTTTCATTTTGGCTTTCCACACAGCATCATAACTGACAATGGTACTAATCTGTGAAAAGGTGCCATGGAAGAGTTCTGTCAACGTGAGCATATCCGGCTAGATGTTTCATCAGTAGCTCATCCTCAATCCAATGGTCAAGCTGAAAGAGCCAATCAGGAGATCTTGAAAGGCATTAAGCCCCGGCTCATGGCCCCTTTACAGCGGACGCCGGGTTGTTGGGTGGAGTAGTTACATTATGTGATATGGAGCATCAATACTACACCTAACAGGTCTACGGGTTATATGCCTTTCTTCATGGTTTATGGAGCAGAGGCAGTTCTACCAAGCGACATTCGTCATGACTCGGCCTGTGTGGCGGCTTATGTTGAAGCTAATAACAAACAAGACCGTCAGGATGCACTTGACTTGTTGGATGAGAAGCGTGACTTGGCAGCAGCCCGCTCAGCGATTTACCAACAGGACCTGCGTCGTTATCACAGCCGCCGGGTTAAATCCAGAACCTTTCAAGAAGGTGACCTAGTGCTCCAGCTCATCCAGGATCAGTCTGATGCGCACAAGTTATCCCCGCCATGGGAAGGGCCCTTTTTGGTCAGTAAGAATTTACACAACGGGTCATATTACCTCATCGATGTTCGAGAGCACAAAGACTCACGTAAGTCGGAGGAAGAGACCCGTCGGCCATGGAATATTGCTCATCTTCGGCCTTACTCACATATACTTATCAGAAAGGCTGTAGTGCTCCCACTCACTTTCTTGTAAATACAGGCTTCACCATAAGTCTGTATAAAACCATATGCTTTGATCACACCATCAAAGCGTATATTTCAACTCCGAGATGCTTGCACCAGTCCATAAATGGATCGCTGGAGCTTGCACACTTTGTTAGCACCTTTTGGATCGACAAAACCTTCTGGTTGCATCATATACAACTCTTCTTTGAGATATCCATTAAGGAATGCAGTTTTGACATCCATTTGCCAGATTTAATAAAATGCGGCAATTGCTAACATGATTCGAACAGACTTTAAGCATCGATACAAGTGAGAAAATGTCATCGTAGTCAACACCTTGAACTTGTCGAAAACCTTTTGCGACAATTTGAGCTTTTGTAGATAGTAACACTACTATCAGTGTCCTTCTTCCTCTTGAAGATCCATTTATTCTCAATGGCTCGCCGATCATCGGGCAAGTCAATCAAAGTCCATACTTTGTTCTCATACATGGATCCCATCTCATGTTTCATGGCCTCAAGCCATTTCGCGGAATCTGGGCTCATCATCGCTTCCTCATAGTTCGTAGGTTCGTCATGGTCAAGTACAATGACTTCCAGAATAGGATTACCGTACCACTCTGATGCGGATCGTACTTTGGTTGACCTACGAGGTTCAGCAGTAACTTGATCTGAAGTTTCATGATCATCATCATTAGCATCCTCACTAATTGGTGTAGGAATCACTGGAACTGATTTCTGTGATGAACTACTTTCTAATTCGGGAGAAGGTACAATTACCTCATCAAATTCTACTTTCCTTCCACTCACTTCTTTCGAGAGAAACCCCTTCTCTAGAAAGGATCCATACTTAGCAACGATTATCTTGCCTTCGGATCTGTGATAGAAGGTGTACCCAACAGTCTCCCTTGGGTTTCTTGCTAAACCACAGTTCATACGGTGTCGTCTCAACGGATTTCGATGGTGCCCTATTCAATGTGAATGCAGCTGTCTCTAATGCATAATCCCAAAACGATAGTGGTAAATCGGTAAGAGACATCACGCACCATATCCAATAAAGTATGATTACGACATTCGAACACACCATTACGCTGTGGTGTTCCAGGTGGCGTGAGTTGTGAAACTATTCCACATTGTTTCAAATGAAGACCAAAACTCATAACTCAAATATTCACCTCCACGATCAGGTCGTAGAGACTTTATTTTCTTGTTACGATGATTTTCCACTTCACTCTGAAATTCTTTCAACTTTTCAAATGTTTCAGACTTATGTTTCATCAAGTAGATATACCTATATGTGCTCAAATCATCTGTGAAGGTCGGAAAATAACGATACCCGCCGTGAGCCTCAACACTCATCGGGCCGCATACATCGTATGTATTATTTCCAATAAGTCATTTGCTCGCTCCTTTGTTCCATAGAACGGAGTCTTAGTCATCTTGCCCATGAGGCATGGTTCGCAAGCATCAAGTGATTCCAAAAGTCCATCAGCATGGAGTTTCTTCATGCGCTTTACACCAATATGACCTCAACGGTAGTGGCACAAATATGTTGCACTATTATTATCAACTTTGTATCTTTTGGCATCAATATTCTGAATATGTGTATCACACGATCGAGATTCAATAAACCATTCACCTTGGGTGTATGACCATTAAAGGTTTTATTCATGTAAACAGAATAACAATTATTCTCTAACTTAAATGAATAACCGTATTGCCATAAACATGATCTAATCATATTCATGCTCAACGCAAACACCAAATAACATTTATTTAGGTTCAACACTAATCCCGAAGGTAGAGGGAGTGTGCGATGGTGATCTTATCAGCCTTGGAATCACTTCCAACACACATCGTCACTTCGCCCTCAACTAGTCTCTGTTCACTTTGCAACTCCCGTTTCAAGTTACTACTCTTTAGCAACTGAACCAGTATCAAATACCGAGGGGTTGCTTTAAACACTAGTAAAGTACACATCAATAACATGTATATCAAATATACCTTTGTTCACTTTTCCATCCTTCTTATCCGCCAAATGTTTGGGGTAGTTCCGATTCCAGTGATCATTCCCTTTGAAGTAGAAGCACTCAGTTTCAGGTTTAGGTCTATCTTTGGCTTCTTTATGGGAGTGACAACTTGCTTGCCATTCTTCTTGAAGTTCCCTTTATTTTCCTTTGCCCTTTTCTTGAAACTAGTGGTCTTGTTAACCATCAATAATTGATGCTTTTTCTTGATTTCTACCTTCGCCGATTTCTGCATTGCGAAGAGTTCGGGAATCGTTTTCATCATCCCTCGCATATTATAGTAAATCACGAAGTTCTAGTAACTTGGTGACAGTGACTAGAGAACTCTGTCAATCACTATCTTATCTGGAAGATTAACTCCCACTTGATTCAAGCGATTGTAGTACTCAGACATTCTGAGCACATGCTCACTAGCTGAGCTATTCCCCTCCATCTTGTAGGCAAAGTACTTTGTCAGAGGTCTCATACCTCTTAACAAGGGCATGAGTCTGAAATACCAATTTCAACTCTTGGAACATCTCATATGCTCCATGTCGTTCAAAACATTTTTTAAGTCCCGGTTCTAAGCCGTAAATCATGGTGCACTAAACTATCAAGTAGTCATCATACCGATCTTGTCAAATGTTTATAACATCTGCATCTGCTCCTGCAATAGTTCTGTCACCTAGCGGTGCATCAAGGACATAATTCTTCTGTGCAGCAATGAGGATAATCCTCAGATCACGGACCTAGTCCGCATCATTGCTACTATCATCTTTCAACTTATTTTTTCTCTAGGAACATATCAAAAATAAAAGGGGAGCTACATCGCAAGCTATTGAACTACAACATAGATATGCAAATACTGTCAGGACTAAGTTCATGATAAATTAAAGTTCAATTAATCATATTACTTAAGAACTCCCACTTAGATAGACATCCCTCGAGTCATCTAAATGATCACGTGATCCAAATCAACTAAACCATGTCCGATCATCACGTGAGATGGAGTAGTTTTCAATGGTGAAGATCTCTATGTTGATCATATCTACTATATGATTCACATTCGACCTTTCGGTCTCCAGTGTTCCGAGGCCATGTCTGTACATGCTAGGCTCGTCAAGTCTAACCCGAGTATTCCGCACGTGCAAATCTGTCTTGCACCCGTTGTATGTGAACGTAGAGCTTATCACACCCGATCATCACGTGGTGTCTCGGCACAACGAACTTTAGCAGCGGTGCATACTCAGGGAGAACACTTATACCTTGAAATTTAGTGAGGGATCATCTTATAATGCTACCGCCATACTAAGAAAAATAAGATGCATAAAGGATAAACATCACATGCAATCAAAATATGTGACATGATATGGCCATCATCATCTTGTGCCTTTGATCTCCATCTCAAAGCACCGTCATGATCTCCATTGTCACCGGCTTGACACCTTGATCTCCATCGTAGCATCGTTGTCGTCTCGCCAACTATTGCTTCTACGACTATCGCTACTGCTTAGTGATAAAGTAAAGCAATTACATGGCGATTGCATTTCATACAATAAAGCGAAAACCATAAGGCTCCTGCCAATTGCCGACAACTTTTACAAAACATGATCATCTCATACAACAATTTATATCTCATCACATCTTGACCATATCACATCACAACATGCCCTGCAAAAACAAGTTAGACGTCCTCTAGTTTGTTCTTGCAAGTTTTACGTGGCTGCTACTGGCTTCTAGCAAAAACCGTTCTTACCTACGCATCAAAACCACAACGATTTTTCGTCAAGTGTGTTGTTTTAACCTTCAACAAGGATCGGCCGTAGTCAAACTTGATTCAACTAAAGTTGGAGAAACAGACACCCGCTAGCCACCTTTGTGCGAAGCACGTCAGTAGAACCAGTCTCATGAACACGGTCATGTAATGTCGGTCCGGGCCGCTTCATCCAACAATACCGCCGAATCAAAGTAAGACGTTGGTGGTAAGCAGTATGACTATTATCGCCCACAACTCATTGTGTTCTACTCGTGCATATATCATCTATGCATAGACCTGGCTCGGATGCCACTGTTGGGGAACGTAGTAATTTCAAAAAAATTCCTACGATCACGCAAGATCTATCTAGGAGAAGCATAGCAACTAGCGAGGAGAGTATGTCCACGTACCCTCGTAGACTGAAAGCGGAAGCGTTTTATCAACGCGGTTGATGTAGTCGTACGTCTTCACGATCCGACCGATCCTAGCACCGAACGTACGGCATCTCCGTGTTCAGCACACGTTCAGCTCGATGACGTCCCTCGTACTCTTGATCCAGTTGAGGCCGAAGGAGAGTTTCATTAGCACGGCAGCATGGTGACGGTGATGATGAAGTTACCAGCGTAGGGCTGCACCTAAGCACTACGATGATATGACCGAGGTGTGTAACTGTGGAGGGGGGCACCGCACACAGCTAAGAGAAGTCTTGGTGTGTCTTTGGGGTGCCCCCTTCCCCCGTATATAAAGGAGGGAGGAGGAGGAGGAGGCCGGCCTAGGAGGGGCGAGCCTATAGGGGGAGTCCAACTAGGATTCCCAATCCTAGTTGGAGTCCCCTTCCTTTTCCAAGAGGTGGAGAGAGGGAAGGAGGAGGAGAGGGAGAAGGAAAGAGGGGACGCCGCCCCTCCTAGTCCAATTCGGACCTTTTTTTTTGAGAAATAGTCCAATTCGGACCAGCCCATGGGGGGGCGCACTGCCTCCCCTTGTGGCCCTTCTCTCCTTTCCACTAAAGCCCAATAAGGCCCAATACTTCCCCCGGTGAATTCCCGTAACTCCCGGGTACTCCAAAAAATACCCGAATCACTCGGAACCATTATGATGTCCGAATATAGCCTTCCAATATATGAATCTTTACCTCTCGACCATTTCGAGACTCCTCGTCATGTCTGTGATCTCACCCGGAACTTCAAACAAACTTCGGTTCATCAAATCACATAACTCATAATACAAATCTTCATCGAACGTTAAGCGTGCGGACCCTACGGGTTCGAGAACTATCTAGACATGACCGAGACACATCTCTGGTCAATAATCAATAGCGGAACCTGGATGCTCATATTGGCTCCTACATATTCTACGAAGATCTTTATCGATCAAACCGCATAACAACATACGTTGTTCCCTTTGTCATCGGTATGTTACTTGCCCGAGATTCGATCGTCGGTTTCATCATACCTAGTTCAATCTCGTTACCGGCAAGTCTCTTTACTCGTTCTGTAATGCATCATCCCGTAACTAACTCATTAGTCACATTGCTTGCAAGGCTTATAGTGATGAGCATTACCGAGAGGGCCCAGAGATACCTCTCTGATACACGGAGTGACAAATCCTAATCTTGATCTATGCCAACCCAACAACCACCATCGGAGACACCTGCAGAGCATCTTTATAATCACCCAGTTACGTTGTGACGTTTGATAGCACACAAGGTGTTCCTCCGGTATTCGGGAGTTGCATAATCTCATAGTCAGAGGAACATGTATAAGTCATGAAGAAAGCAATAGCAATAAAACTAAACGATCATTATGCTAAGCTAATGGATGGGTCTTGTCCATCACATCATTCCCTAATGATGTAATCCCTTTCATCAAATAACAACACATGTCTATGGCTAGGAAACTTAACCATCTTTGATTAACGATCTAGTCAAGTAGAGGCATACTAGGGACACTCTGTTTGTCTATGTATTCACACATGTACTAAGTTTCTGTTTAATACAATTCTAGCATGAATAATAAACATTTATCATGATACAAGGAAATAAAATAATAACTTTATTATTGCCTCTAGGGCATATTTCCTTCAGTCTCCCACTTGCACTAGAGTCAGTGATCTAGTTCACATCGCCATGTGATTTAACACCAATAGTTCACATCACCATGTGATTAACACCCATAGTTCACATCGCCATGTGACCAAGTTGTCGACCTGGTCGAGATGACCAGTCGAATTGGCGATCAGAATAACGCTGCCAAACGCGAACTATTGGCCAGAGATGAAGAGGTCTCCGGTGCCGGCGCCGTCTCCAATGATTAGGCGAGCCATCGATCCTTCGATGATCTGACAATCAAACTCTCAATGAAAGCACAAATGTTGGTGTCAAAACCGGCGGATCTCAGGTAGGGGGTCCCGAACTATGGATCTTGGATCAATGGGGAACAAGGGACTGGGACATGATTTTACCCAGGTTCAAGACCTCTCTAAGAGGTAAAACCCTACGTTTTGCTTGCTTATAGTGCCTGTGTATATGGAGATTACAGAGTTGATCTATGACGAGATCCGATGAACTAAACCCTAAACTAGTAGGATGGTAATTGTTCTCTGATGTCTACTACGCAACTTTATTCTTGTAGACTCGTGTTGGGCCTCCAAGCGCACAGTTTTGTAGGGCAGTAGCAATTTTCCCTCAAGTGGATGACCTAAGGTTTATCAATCCGTGGGAGGTGTAGGATGAAGATGGTCTCTCTCGAACAACCCTGCAACCAAATACAAGAAATCTCTTGTGTTCCCAACACACCCAATACAATGGCAAATTGTATAGGTGCACTAGTTCGGCGAAGAGATGGTAATAAAAGTGTAGTAATGATAGTAGATATGAGTTTTTGTAGTGCAAACAATAAAAAACAGCAAGGTAGCAAGTAACAAAAGTAAGCACAAACGGTATTGCAATGCTTGAAAACAAGGCCTAGGGTCCGTACTTTCGCTAGTGCAATCTCTCAACAATGCTAACATAGTTGGTTCATATGATTATCCCTCAAAGTGCAATAAAGAATCACTCCCGAGTTCCTATTAGCGGAGAACAAAAGATAGAATTGTTTGTAGGGTACGAAACCATCTCAAAGCTATTCTTTCCGATCAATCTATCCTAGAGTTCGTACTAAAACAACGCAAGCTATTCTTTCCGATCGATCTAATCAAGAGTTCGTACTAAAATAACACCATATGACACACATTAACCAACTCTAATGTCACCTAGATACTCCAATGTCACCACGAGTATCCGTGAGTTAATTCTACGATATGCATCAAACAACTTCGTGATCATAATATTCAATCCACTCAAAGAACTACAAGGAGACCCCAAAGTTTCTATCGGAGAAAAGATAATAAAAACGTGCATCAACCCCTATGCATAGATTACCCCAATGTCACCTCAGAAATCCGCAAGTTGAGTGCCATAACATACATCAAGTGAATCAATATGATACCCCATTGTCACCTCAAGTATTCATACTGCAAGACATACATCATGTGTTCTCAAATCTGAACATTCAATCCGACAAGACAAAACTTCAAAGGGTAAAGATTCAATTCATCACAACAAGAGTAGAGAGGGGAGAAACATCATATGATCCATCTATGTTAACAAAGCCCATGATATATCAAGATCGTGACATCTCAAGATCATGAGAGAGAGAGAGAGAGATTAAACACATAGCTACTGGTACAAACCCTCAGCCCCGAGGGTGGACTACTCCCTCCTCATCATGGTGTCCGCCGGGATGATGAAGATGGCCACCAGAGATGATTCCCCCCTCTGGCAAGGTGCCAGAACGGGGTCTAGATTGGTTTTCGGTGGCTATAGAGCCTTGCAGTGGCGGAACTTTTGATCTAGGTTAACCCCGAGGGTTTTTGGAATATTTGGGAATTTATAGGGCGGAGAAGGGGTGCGTGTCGGTGTCAAAACCGGCGGATCTCGGGTAGGGGGTCCCGAACTGTGCGTCTAGGATCGATGGTAACAGGAGACGGGGGACACGATGTTTACCCAGGTTCAGGCCCTCTCTATGGAGGTAATACCCTACTTCCTGCTTGATTGATCTTGCTGAATATGAGTATTACAAGAGTTGATCTACCACGAGATCGTAGTGGCTAAACCCTAGAAGTCTAGCCTGTATGACTATGGTAATGAGTATATCCTATCCGGACTACGCCCTCCGGTTTATATAGACAGCGGAGGGATCTAGGGTTACATAGAGTCGGTTACATAAGAAGGAATCTTCATAGTCGGTCGCCAAGCTTGCCTTCCACGCCAAGGAGAGTCCAATCCGGACACGGGTACAGTCTTCGGCCTTCATGTCTTCACAGCCCATCAGTCCGGCCCATGGATAACAAGCCGGACGCCCGAGGACCCCTTAGTCCAGGACTTCCTCAGTAGCCCCTGAACCTGGCTTCAATGACGAGGAGTCCGGCGCGCAGATTGTCTTCGACATTGCAAGGCGGGTTCCCCCTTCCGAACTCCAAGGTAGTCTTCAGAAGTAATGATTGTATCCGAACTTGTATACACAACTGCAGAGGATATAATATTTCACGAGTCCAACTCGCTGACATCTTTTGGTAATATAACGTCACGCCTACTCGACCATTATTTTCGAACCGTTAGTTGGCCCGTCGTCTCACGTCTCAAGACGTGGTTTTATTGGCCTGGCTTATCCAAGCGGAGATCGTGTCTCCCTTTTTTAAGGGATTCTTGTCAACCCGGACGTGGGTAACCCAACCGTCCTTTGGGTACAACTCCTTGGGAATAGGCAAGTTTTGAGGCCCAGGAGGAGATGTTTGATGTTCGCAGTCTTTATATAGGGGTACAAACCCGTCTTTTTCTTTCACGCTTGCTTCCCCCTCAATCCTTACTCCCCCGAGTTCCAACACCCGGGTTTCAGTTGCCACAAACCCCAATAATGTCCGGGTCCAGCCATCAACACCGGTGGGTAGCTTCTTCTGTCATGCAGGGAGATACCGCAAAGCTTCGGGCAGCGAGGTATCTGACCGCAGAAATCCACCATCGGCTTCCTACTGAGGGGCAGGTTATTCCCACCCCCAGATCCGGCGAGAGGGTCGTGTTCGCGTCCCACTTCCTCCGCGGGTTAGGTTTTGCACTTAACCCCTTCGTCCGACGGCTCATGTTCTATTACGGGCTAGATTTTCACGATCTGGCCCCGGACTCTATTCTTCTTATCTCGGCGTTTATCGTCACGTGCGAAGCCTTCCTCCGGACTCCTCCGCACTTCGGCTTGTGGCTCAAGACCTTCGGTGTGAAGCCGCAAGTGATAGAGGGAGAGGAAGCTGAGTGCGGCGGTGCTGTAGTGAGCAAGCTTGCTAGCGCCATTTGGCTGAAAGGATCCTTCGCCAAATCTTCCGATTTATGGCAGCAGGGGTGGTTCTATATCACCGAGCCCCGTGGCTCCAAGTGGGCAGTTGCGCCTGCATTTTGATCCAGCCCCCCAATTCAGCTTGCATCATGGATTAATAAGGGGCTGGACTGGTGATCAGTGGACGAGGTGCAAACTCTGCAAAGTCGCATCCGAAGCCTCACTGAGAGGTACACCAATATCGTCAATGTCGTTCAAGTAATGTTAGTTCGTCGGACCCTGCCGTGCCAGCGACGGCCTCTCCATCTGTGGGAGTTCAATCCAGAAGGGCCGCAGACTCTTCAGTACTTCTTCGGCATTACGCACGAAGGAATGTGGAGATTATTCTTCGGGAAACGAAGGCAATGGCCGGACACCACCGAAGATGTCGGCCTAGACTGTAACCATCCGGATACCCCGGTAAGTACCCGTTTGCCGAATACCTCATAATTAGATACCAAGTGGCAAGATACTGACAGAATCATCCCTTTTCAGGGTTGGATAAAGAAGGTGGAACAGATTAGGTGTCCGGCTCCCCTTCCCGAAGACTCAGCTACTCCTGTGCCAACAAGGATGCTGGCCTCGGCACCATACAAGGCGCCGGTGAGGGAGGGTAAAGAGGAGAGTAAGAAGGCCCAAGATGACCTTGGTTCCGGAGGTAAGTCGGACACTGAGTCCGGAGAAATCGACCTTTCCTCGCCTGAAGACAGAGGCGGAAAAGGACCCAGTATCCCTTCTCCAAGCAGGAGGAAAAGGGCCGCCTCCGAAGATTGGGAGGGGCGGTCTTCCAAGAAGGGCAAGATGCCACCGTCGAGCGGCTTGGGTTTGGAAAGCGACATCGTTGAACAGCTCCAACAAGGGGACAAGCCCTCGGCCAAACCGTAAGTGGCTACGGAGTACTTTGATAGCGTCTCGCTCCGTTGCCGTTTACCGAAGATATACTGTCGGGGATAAACCCCGCGGCGTAAACCGGCCAGAAGTATAACCCGGCCGGACTTGGCGGTTTATTTGAGATCCCGCTGACACTTGGCGATTCACTGGCTACCCGCCCTGACCTGGCCGTTTACCAGCAACCTGCCTGGACATTATAACTCACTGGTGACCCGGTGGGCGGGACAGACGGATGACAAGGCCCAAGGCCCAGAGGGCCAGTTTATATTAATGGTGGGCCGGTTTAAGAGGAAAGGCGTGAAGAATATTACCTTACAAGGAGTTAAAGACCCGGACTTGTATCCGGTTTGTATTAGAGATAGACTAGTCCTAATCCTAATAGGACTTCACATGTAACCCGCCCCTTCAACATATATAAGGAGGGGCGGAGCTCCCCAAAGAGGGAGAAGCAAGAAGAAACAATCTCTAGGGCTAGACACAAAGAGCCGGTTTACCGGCGACTCCCTCACGATGATAATGAGACCTAGCCACAAACAGCATGTAGGGTTATTACCGGATGATGTTTCCCGGGGCCCGAAGCTGTCTAAATCCTTGTCTTGTGTTGCGTCTCTCGATTCCGCTCAACCCCTCTCAAGCTACCACATAGATGCGTTGGCCTCACGACTAAGTCCTCTCACTAGGACATCTGCCGTGACAATTCCACGACATATACGTAACGCGTTCATGCATTTTTACAGGTCGGCACGAAGTTTTTCTGGGCAATCCTCTTATGAGATGTCACATCCCGACGAGTTAGGGTTGCAGCGGATCCGACCAAGATCAACAGAAAATTCTATGGAAAACGTTTAAAATCATCCGGCTGATCTTTCTCTCACATAAACCTCCTTCTTCGAGTGCCACGTGCCCCCGTCAGGCTGTCCACCACTTCCCCCAACGGCCCATACTTATCTATCTCTACGAAGCTGGTCCTCCACACATTTTCTTTCTTCTCTCTTTTGCCTTGCATCTCATCACTAGAGCACAGAAGAGAGGAGTCATGGCGCGCCACCACAACAGAACCAGAAGAGCTTGACGTCGGCCGTTGGCACTAACAGCTGGAGCTACTCCGCTGCATCGTTGGAGGCGGCATAGCTGCAAAAGCACCATCCATGAAGGAGGCCATGGTGAACACCACCACATCACCAGGAGGACCGGGAGTTGCAGTCGACGATGTGAAACGGCGGTCCTCGACGAGCGCCAGTGCTGCAACGCAGCTACTCGTCCACGGCCGCCGGGATGTGTTGCAACCTTGACTGTGCTGCAGTGCAGCCTCGTGCTCCCGCGGAGGAGCTGCAGTGGAGCGCTCGTCGCCGGCGGCGGAGCTGCAATTGAGCACTCCTCGCCTGCGGAGGGGCTTCAATGGAGCACTCGCGGAACGGCAGCGGAGCTGCAATGGAGCGCTCGTCTCCCATGGAGATGTTGTGATGGGGTGCTCGTCGCTCGCAGGAGGAGCTTCAATGGAGCACTCATGCAACGGCGACGGAGCTACAATGGACTGCTCGTCGCCCGTGGAGGAGCTTCAATGAAGCACTCAAGCGACGGCGGCGGAGCTGTAATGGAGCGCTCGTCGCCCGTGGGGAGCTGCAATGGAGTGCTCGTTGAGTGGAGCTGCAATGGATCGCTCCGATGCAGCACTCGCACGAGGGGTCCCGGTGCTGCATCGCAGAGCTTGCCGGCGGCTCGATGCAGCGTCGCCGGCGGCTCTTGGGGGAGTACGGTGTTTGCAATGAAGCGTTGTTGCCACGCCTGCGAGTCGACGCCGCTGCCATGACCGGCGGCGATGCTGTGTTGTGGCAGATTGTTCTATGCAAAAGAGAGCTGCCATGGCCGGTGGCAGTGTTGTAGGGGGAAACCGGGGTGCTGCAGGGGCCAGCCGCCTGCAGGGGTGGTGCTGCCGCGAGCGCAAGCAGCGTTGCTGCAATGTGAGCGAGCGCGCCATGGCGGCTGCGACTGTGAGCTCACCGCCCTGTCTAGGCATCTCGTGTGTGGGGAATCTTTTCGTTGGTTGTGAGGCGAGGAAGACGGGGCCATAGCAGCATTGTGTTTGCGTGAGAACGACGTGACTAAGTGACTTAATCCAGTGTTTGTCGCGGCTCTAATCGGACGGCCGGAGACCCGACTGATTTCGCTAGGAAATCAGTCGGCTGATTCCTAGCAGCCGCCAAATTCTATTGGGCGCCGTCACAGAGATCAGCTAAATCTATGTCCGAGATGGATGGACACAAGGGTCGCCCCGAAGCGAATCCGTAAACTAGTCTGTTAAAGCCTGCAGCTACTATTGATGAGTAGTAGTGCTACTACTAGTGTTGCACGCGCATATACGGCCAGCAAGAAACTTGATAAAAAAAATGGATTGATCAACGACCAGGACAAGGATAGGGACGGGGAGATGGATTTGGACACTGCTGCCTCACCGCCTCTGAGCCGGCCGCCGCGAGCTGCCACTTCCGCGGGCTCGACAAAGCCGCTCCCGCCTCTACGGCCAGGGGCCTTATCTTCAAGCCGGAGCCGCCAAGATGCCGCGAGATGCCTTCACCGGCCTCGCCAGGTCTGCCTCACACCTGCCTCAAGCCGGCACTGCAATCCTCGCTTCGCCGGAACTGCTTCCGCGGCCATGAGCCACCCACCCCGGTGCGTCCACGTCACTTCTGCCTTCACGCTTTGTCCCGGGCTCCTATTTGCTGGTCCGCTCCATTGCCGCAAACCGTCATACTAGCCCGCTTCGGAAGCCTCCTCTGCCTACTACGCGTCGGCCGTGTCCGTTGACCCGCCAAAGTCTGTCTGCAACAGGAGACATGGGAGACGAACGTGCAGCTTAAAGTGTTTTGTTGCAAGGCACCACCCGATGGATGCGCGCGCCACTCGCCGCCCTATTATTATATCTACCCTGAAGATCCATTAGCAAAAGTGGTGTGGGGTTTTGAAAACGTCAAGGGAAGGGTCCACGTGAAGATGTGATAGCTTGTTCCCAAGACAGTGCTAGCACTACTAATCCGCGTACGGATCAAGACTACTGAGTGCTAGTGAAACATCAGATCAGACGTATATATATGGAATAAAAAAAGAGGAGGGCAATGAATCATCATGGCAGTCATGAAGGCCACATGGGGTGCTACTGCTCCATCAGTTAGACGTACATATAGGCGGGGTATTTTCTGTCAGACTACATCCAACATTTGCGGTGCCTCGTTTCGCTGATGAGCCGTCGTGAGTGCTGTTTCTGCTGCATTGAGCCGCCTCTGCTATGACTGAGCCGCTAGGACCGCGTTGAGCCGCTTCTGATGTGTCAAGCTGCTCCTGCTATGTTGAGCTGCTTCTGTCGCGTTGAACGGATCATCCGTCGTCCGAACAAATCAGGTGATATCCATCTAAGTTCGTTTTATTAGCATATATTGTTTTTATCAAAAGAATGATTACTTTGGTCCGTATATTTTGATATGCAGGACAGTTATTCATTATAAACGTGGTTTAAACCATGGATACGGAGCACGCGCTGGCAACGTCCTGCCCAGTGTTTGTCCATGCCACATTACACGGTGAATGGACGCGTGCAAGACGCCGCCCTTACGGCCCGGTTTACATATGCTTGCCGGGACCGCGCCTGCGATTGACTCGTCCGTCCGCGCCGGCTTATAATGCCACGGCCGACTCATCTGTCCGAGCCGCCTCTGATGCTGCAGTCGTCTTTGTCGTTCGTCTCTCGCGGCCTGGTCTACATCAACATACCGGGCCGCATCTGTCTGCATGAGCTGTTTATTGAATATGAGCAAGTCACAGCTTGGGTAGCCCAGTTTTCTTTCAAACAAAATGGAGGCAAATTATCATCAACTGCCGTCTGCACTGGGTGGCCCAATGGGCAGGCACACAAGTTGCCACCACTACAGTTTGGTTAACTTCAAATCGCCAGTTGGAAGGAACCATTGGCCGAGTTGCTGACACGGCTCATACGGGATCATTTATAACCCGACGCAGTCACCTCAACCTTCTGTGGATTCACATCATGATATCAACACCAATGATATACAACTTATGCCGGTTTATATCACGGTCAAATATGGAGAGTCTCAAGCCAACTCCTCGAGTCAGCTTTGAGACTCGGGGGCTACGATGACATGACTCAGCAAATCTTGCCAGTTTCAGCAAATTTAAGAACCCCGAGACGATGGAGGGAAAGATAACCCGGTCCCGGAGGCTACTGTTATATTGATGAAAATTTAAGGCCATTAGAAAATTTCTGGCTTAGAAAGTATATGACAGTTACAAAATCCCGGCTCAATGAAGAAGTTTCGGGTCATCAGAAAGGATTCCGGTTTAAAATCCAGCTCAAGGGAAGTCAGTCTCACTGAAGCTCTCAAATATCCGGTTTACAATCCGGTTCAAGGGAAATCTGTTCTCCCACAAAGCTCTGAAGCTCTCAAATCCGGTTTAAAAATGTCCGGTTCAAAAAGGAATTAACTTCTCGCAAGTTAGAGTTTAAAGGCCGTCAGAAAATTCCCGGCTGAAAATGAAGATTCCGGTTTAAAATCCGGTTCAAGGGAAAGATGTCTCCCACAAAGCTTTGAAGCTCTCAATATCCGGTTCAAAATCCCGGTTCAAGAAGAATTTATCTCTTGCAAAAAGTTAAAGGTTGCCGAAGAGGACCTGCTGCCATGATGCGCGGTTCAAACATGGGTATCCTGCCTTATTGGCTTATCATATTATTGATCACGTGGGGGCTTCTATTTCATAAAGCGGCGTCCGGTTTACCCCTTGATTCAGCTTATCAAAGCTTTATATAAAAATCACTTGGGGGCTTGGTTGTACTTGAACCATAGCTACACCTCTTGATCGGCGCAAAGCAACCAGAAAAATCACTTGGGGGCTTGGTCGTATTCGAACCATAGTCACACCTCTTGATCGGCTCAAAGCCAAATTACTCCGGGGCCAAAGAGAGTGTTGTAAAACAACAACTCAAACATAGGCACCCACTGAGCACAGCTCAAAATGTTACTTGGGGATTCTTTGCTGTCGAAATGAACAAAGAATCTACACTTGTAATAGGCTATCAAGCCATGGCTTGGAAGCTTGGTGTATACACCTAAAACCCCGGGTTAGCCTGCCTTTTTAAGTAAGTTACTCCGCCCAGGTAAACCTGGTATGACCCCTCGAACTTTGACAAGTTACTCTAATAAGACCCTGAACTTGTCAAGTTAAAATGATAATTGGTTAAGGATTGAGGACCATCTTAAAAGGCTTTGTAAAATGGTTTAACTCAGTGGCCTGGCAGCCCATGAAAAGCCTCGAATTTGGGGCCTGGCAGCCCGTGAAAAGCCTCGACTACAAGGGTTTCATTTGCTTTTATTTGCTAAGTTTTTTCTCCTTTGATGAGATTTATAATGTTTTTGATAAACCGACATTCATTAACCCGGCTTAGCTTTCAACTACAAGTTGTCAGTTCATAATCAGTTATAATCCGGCGCTTACTAACCCGGTCTGGTTTCAACTATAAGTCGCCAGTATTATATATGGTTAATCCGGTGTTTATCACAATCCGAAACGGTTTTATTGTAAACCGGCATAATATAATAGGAGTTACTGATACTCCGGATTAGGGTTGTTACCCTCACTAAAAAGTTGGTAAACCAACGATGTGATTCAATGTCACATGTATGATATATTTCATATTTGATTATTCTTAAGTGCAACCTTGGTTATAAACCCGGGTTATATGTTGGGCATTATGACCCGTCCGGCGGTAAACCGCCAGGACACTTTAAACTTGTTGTATGCAGAAACAGGTTGAATAAAGCATAATTATAAATCACCGGTGTTTATTAACCCAGCTTGGCTTTAAGACGATAAGTCGCCAGTATATGATGAGAAATTATCCGGTGTTTGTTAACCCGGCCTGGCTTTGGACTATAAGTCGCCAGTATATATTTGGATTGCGCCATTGGAATCATGCGCTTATAAATCATTGGGTTATATTTTTCAAATAGCCAACATGGCTGGATTTTTATCAATAACCAATATTATGATTGAGGTTTTCAAAGTCGCTTTAGCGCAATGGATATTATTTTATCAATGGATATGATTTATTCTACAATTGATGGAATAGTCCCGAGTCGCTGCAGGCTTACGACCCGGCACTTGGGGGCTACATTATTTAAGTTGAGATTATATCAAATATGCAAGTCTCATGTCGCTGCAAGCATGCACCATGACACTTGGGGGCTAATGCAAAGTCATTTTTTGGCCTTATTGAAGACCCGACTCATCACATCATAATGAGCCGGCCCTTGGGGGCTACCAATTGCTCCTGTCAACAATTCAAGGTACACAAGTTTTAATCATTTATATTGAAGGATCCACTGCTCAGTTGGTAAAGCACAAAGCTCTCAACCTTACGGACGTGGGTTCAAGCCCCATGATGGGGGTTACTTCATATGATGTTATTCTCAATGAAGTATATATAAAGTCCCAGCTCAATATTATTTTACTGAGCCGGCCCTTGGGGGCTACACGTAGCTATTCAAGTCTACATGATCATATCTACAAAGTCCCTGCTCATTATTGCATAATGACCCGGCCCTTGGGGGCTACATTGGTTGAAGTTTTTATGAGTATAAGGCAATTACAAGTCCCAGGTTGCTGCAAGCATGACAACCCGGCACTTGGGGGTTCCCTTCCCGAAGACTCAGCTACTCCTGTGCCAACAAGGATGCTGGCCTCGGCACCATACAAGGCGCCGGTGAGGGAGGGTAAAGAGGAGAGTAAGAAGGCCCAAGATGACCTTGGTTCCGGAGGTAAGTCGGACACTGAGTCCGGAGAAATCGACCTTTCCTCGCCTGAAGACAGAGGCGGAAAAGGACCCAGTATCCCTTCTCCAAGCAGGAGGAAAAGGGCCGCCTCCGAAGATTGGGAGGGGCGGTCTTCCAAGAAGGGCAAGATGCCACCGTCGAGCGGCTTGGGTTTGGAAAGCGACATCGTTGAACAGCTCCAACAAGGGGACAAGCCCTCGGCCAAACCGTAAGTGGCTATGGAGTACTTTGATAGCGTCTCGCTCCGTTGCCGTTTACCGAAGATATACTGTCGGGGATAAACCCCGCGGCGTAAACCGGCCAGAAGTATAACCCGGCCGGACTTGGCGGTTTATTTGAGATCCCGCTGACACTTGGCGATTCACTGGCTACCCGCCCTGACCTGGCCGTTTACCAGCAACCTGCCTGGACATTATAACTCACTGGTGACCCGGTGGGCGGGACAGACGGATGACAAGGCCCAAGGCCCAGAGGGCCGGTTTATATTAATGGTGGGCCGGTTTAAGAGGAAAGGCGTGAAGAATATTACCTTACAAGGAGTTAAAGACCTGGACTTGTATCCGGTTTGTATTAGAGATAGACTAGTCCTAATCCTAATAGGACTTCACAGGTAACCCGCCCCTTCAACATATATAAGGAGGGGCAGAGCTCCCCAAAGAGGGAGAAGCAAGAAGAAACAATCTCTAGGGCTAGACACAAAGAGCCGGTTTACCGGCGACTCCCTCACGATGATAATGAGACCTAGCCACAAACAGCATGTAGGGTTATTACCGGATGATGTTTCCCGGGGCTGTCTAAATCCTTGTCTTGTGTTGCGTCTCTCGATTCCACTCAACCCCTCTCAAGCTACCACATAGATGCGTTGGCCTCACGACTAAGTCCTCTCACTAGGACATCTGCCGTGACAATTCCACGACATATACGTAACGCGTTCATGCATTTTTACAGGTCGGCACGGAGTTTTTCTAGGCAATCCTCTTCTTCGGGAAGTCTCCTCCCAGTGATGATGGAGAGCGAGACGCCTCCTCCAACCTCCTCGCCCAGTAAGGCGGAGGACTCTGAAGTGTCATCGCGGAGGGTCCCTCTTAATCAACAAGTTGCGCAGGGGACAAAAGAGGCAGCACCCAAAGGTGGATCTCCGATCATCCGGGATTCTGGGGCTGATGATAACAAAGGCCCCGGACTGTCTGGCTCGTAGCCGACAGTGATTCTGGAGACGGGTGAACAGATTCCTTCAAAGGATGGCGGTGCTCCTAGAGCGGCTTCCGGAGACCCGGAGGCTCCGGATATATTGCGGGACATGTTGCGAAAAGCATCTGTCTTGGGGGAACAGCGTACCTTGATGGGTACAGTGGTTGAGAAGATTTTGTCCACGAAGAGCGGATTGGATGAAGCCTTCATGAGCCTGCTAAAAGGCTTCGAGGTTTGTGATGTAGTATTTTCAGCTATGTTTTATTTGCAAAGATGCACCTGTGTATTGGTAGTATCCCCTGAGACTTGGGTTGGCTTCCACTGGGAAGCGAATCGGAGGATCAAAAAGGATTACTCAAGGACAGACCTGATGAATTTGAACGCAGGCTGTTTCCCCCTTAGCTACTTCCCAGACTATGGATATTGCCGAGCTGCAGCGGAAGCTTGATGTGGCAGGGGATGATCTTTCATTAATCAATATGCGTCTTGACGAGTCACAAGGTATGTATTCGGGGCAATCCCCCTACATTTTTTGTGGTATAAGCATGATGCTAAAATCTGTATGCTGGAATATGTGTGGCTGCAGATGGTGCTGCCGCCGTTGAAGTTCTTCGAGCGGAGCTGGCGCAGGCCAAGGAGCAGGCCCGGCGTAGCAATGCTGCTGCCGAAAAGGCATCGGCTAAGCTAAAAGCCGAACAAGCTGCATGGCGCCAAGACGAGGAGAAGATGTCCACGGTGGCGCTCGAACTGGAAAATGCCACTGGCCGCTGCGAATTTCTGGAGAAGGAGAATAAAGCCTTAACGGCTGAGCTGGACACGGCCTAACAAGAGGCGAAGGAAGCGCGATTGGAATCCAGAGCAACCCATGAGGAGGTTCGACAGGCTTGGGAGATTGCGGCTGGAAAGCCCTTTCTGCTGCAAACTAAGTTCGGTGACCCAAACTATGCTCAGCTTAACCAAGTGTGGAGTTCTTCGGACGAGTTCTTGGACTTGCCAAAGAGTTCTTCCGATGCGGCGCAATATTACCAAGCGCAAGATGGGTATGCAATGAAGAAGCTTTTTTGGTCGCAGTTTGGCGCATCAAAGCGCCCTTTGTTGCTCAATGAACAGATGTCCCAATGGGCCGAACTTCATAGGATATCCGGCGCTGCCATGAAGGATGTCATAATCTGGTTGTGGCCAACCGAGCCTATTCCGAATAGCTATTTTGGTTTGGTGCAGAAGCTTGTTGACGCGGTGCCGCGTATCGACACTGTGTGCATTGAGGGTGCACGGATGGCTTTTGCCCGAGTCAAGACATTCTGGGGAAAGATGAAGGCCATCGATGTCGCGGCTAAGGGTCCACCCAAGGGCAAGGACCGTCCTGAACCGGAGCGTTATTTTGAAGACGTCCTAGAGGCCGCCCGCTTAATAGAGGGTCAATGCTCGAAAGACATAATGTTCGAGTAAGGTGTATGATAATTGTAAAAGACAATTTTATAGTTAATCTATGTTTATGTCTTGCTTTGAAAGCTTGAATTCCTCCTGCGCGGCCATTTTAATATAATCTGAAAGTTTTCCAGTCGTTGGCTTCAGCCCCCTCGTAGGAAGTACGGGGGTGTTCGGAAAAGCATTTAATCACTCTTTATCCAACGTCTTGGTCCATAAAGGAGGTGATAATGCAGCGAACCAAGCAATCGGACTATAGGGCGTTAACACTTTCACTTAGCCATAGGAGTTTTATGGTGGGACTACGACATAGCCCCTGGTATGTATGCGGCGTATGGTGCCTTACATATTTGATCTGAAAAAGATCCTTCGTGTGACACGGAGAATCGCTAAAGATTCCAAGAAATCACCAAGTGGTTGACCAGCTCTCGCCGCATCATGACAGTCAGTTTTCGGCTTTCTCTACTGAGGTACTTGACCAGATGAACCGGAAGCACAATCGCAGTAGTTCTCCCTTTACTACCCTAGCTGATAGAGTGGAACGTAGGGTAGCAAGCACAAGAGCCGGGCAACCCAACTATTGACCCAAGACAATGATTCGGAGCTGATGCATATAAGGCCAAACTTGCGACGCCGAAGTGCGCTGTAGAGCTGTTCGGGCTTTTGCTGGCAACTCATTTATTCCCATACCGAGCCCCTGGCAGGTTATGCCAAGGTATGTCTGTGAAACAACCATGGAAGCCGTATTTAGTGGTGAAACAACATGGATGATTAATTCGGATACTGGGAGCTGAGCGATATGCCAATGATTTATTTATTATATATATAAAAGCCATCATCCCGGCTATTTGACATGCTCGGGGTCGGAGGCGGAGGAACAGGCATAGTACAGGCTCGAAATAGAGAGTGCGGTCTGCAAAATGTTATTTTGGACCTCCTGTCGCACGTCTGCGCTGCCAGTCCTCGGCGGGGGGAATCCTTGACGGAGATAGCCCCTCAGGTGAGCGTACGGATCCGAACTCCGATAGAGCCAGTTTCAGATGTTTGTTCTGTTCGTCACATGTTTCTAAGGGATATTGAAGGAAGAAATAAATAGAAAATGGATAAAAAATGTTATTGGGATGCTTGCAGGCTTGTCCGTAGTGTGCCTCCGCCAATGCCCATGGTATCTTGAGTGCGTAGTGGTGTATGCGCGGCACAAATTTTGTAGGTGTACGAGGTGGGCGGCGGAAGCCGGACTGCTATTTCCGCTCCGGGAGTAGTTGACCCTTGGGTGGAAATTGCTTCAGGCCCCCGGTATTTCGTTGGTAAACCCCTCCGTCATCCCTGTCACCTGGCGGCCTCTTCCCCTTGTGTTCGGCGTTGAGCTTGTCGGCATGTTTAAAGACCTAGCAGTTTCTGTTAGTATGATTAGCTGATTTGTCGGGGTGGCCGTGAATCTGGCAAGGTCGGTCCAATATCCTGTCCAGGTTGGATGGTTCGTCTTGTTTCTCCTTGAATGGCTTCTTACGTTGACCGGGCTTGGGATTGCTGAATCCGGCGTTGACCTCCGTGTCGCGTGATCTTTCATTATCATTGCGACTGTTGTATTTGCTTCGTCGTGGCTTGCCGTTGCCGTCTCGGATTTCGGAAGTGCCCGGGTCACTGGCGCTGCTGTTTCTACGAGTGAGCCAGCTGTCTTCTCCCGTGCAAAAGCGGGTCATCAGAGCAGTGAGGGCTGTCATGGATTTAGGTCCTTCTTGACCGAGGTGGCGTGCAAGCCATTCGTCCCGGACACTGTGTCTAAAAGCCGCAAGGGCTTCCGCATCCGGACAGTCGACGATTTGGTTCTTTTTGACTAAGAACCGAGTCCAGAGCCTCCTGGCTGACTCTCCGGGCTGCTGGACAATGTGACTTAGGTCATCGGCATCCGGTGGCCGGACATATGTTCCTCGGAAGTTGTCGAGGAAGGCCTCCTCCAAGTCCTCCCAGCTGCCTATGGAATTTTCAGGCAGGTTGTTTAACCAGTGTCGAGCTGGCCCTTTTAGCTTTAGTGGGAGGTATTTAATGGCGTGGAAGTCGTCCCCACGAGCCATATGGATGTGGAGGATAAAATCTTCTATCCATACCACGGGATCGGTTGTTCCGTCGTATGATTCAATGTTGACAGGTTTGAATCCTTCAGGGAATTCATGATCCATTACTTCATCGGTGAAGCAAAGCGGGTGTGCGGTGCCTCTATGTTGGGCCACACTGCGACGTAACTCCGAAGGAGTCCATTTGCGGTTTTCGGCTCGGGTGTAGCTCGGTTTGTCACGTCCGAATAGGTAGCTGTCATCGCGTGTCGAGGCATGCCTTCGCGATCCGTAGATCGGTCTTGCGTGTCCTGCACTACTGTCCAAGTCCCGCTGCAGGTCGTCTAGACAATCGTGAGCTGCGTTATTCTTGCCTTTACGGCGAGGTGGGGCGGTCTGGTGTTTGGCTTGAGTTACTTATTTATTTGGACAGAGTTGTCGGCAACCAGCCGCATTGCGTGATGATGGTACCGGCTCCAACGCCTCGTCATCGAACTGATGTAGGAATCTATGCTTCGGGTAGCTTTTGGCTAGGCTATTAAGGCCATATTCTTCGGCAACCAGGACTTGGGTCCATCTATCGTTGAGTAGGTCTTGGTCAGCTTGAAGCTGCTGCTGCTTCTTTTTCAGGCTCCTTGCAGTAGCTATGAGCCTGTGCTTGAAGCGCTCCTGCTCGAGGGGTTCTTCGGGTATGATGAAGTCTTCGTCACCGAGGCTTACCTCATCTTCGGAGAGCGGAAGGTAGTTGTCGTCCTCCAAATTGTCGTTGGGCAGGGCCTATTCATCGGGGCTGGCTTGCCCGTTTTCCTGTTCCTCCTCTTCGGATCTTGCTCCAGCAGGGTCTTCATTGTTTTTGGCATCGTCCGGAGTACTTTTTTCTCCGGTGCCATCGTTGCTGCGATGTGACTTGGAGCGGCGTTTAGGGCGCCAGTACTTAGACTGTGTCTCAGGAGGTTTATTCTCAACTAGATCTCCTTTGTCATTGTCGCAAGCTTTTTTAAGTGTACCACCCATGTATACGTCGTATGAAGGGGTGGCCGTCCCATGCCTGGTGACTGGCGGGTCTTGGCCTTGCTCCTTGTCGGCATCGTCGTCTATACCGTCAATGTCTTCGGAGCCATAAGCAGGCATGTCGGTTAAGTCCTCGACAGTGGCTATGAAGTGGGTGGCGGGTGGGAAGCGAAATTCTCCATTATCAGCCTCTGGCTCGAACCGGGCACAGTTCAGCCGCGAGTCCTCTGCCAGGGACAGGTTTTTTAATGAATTTAGCACATCGCCGAAGGGCGAGTGTTGGAAGATATCTGCGGCGCTGAACTCGAAGATTGATAACCGATCTAACTCGGTGTCCGGGGGTGTGCGCGGTTCGAAACTTATAGCCGGAGACGAGTCCAAAATTCCGTTGACGCTGATATTGCCTGGTGTTGAGTCTGTGCGCGGCTCCAACGCCGCGGACTCTGTGGCTTCGGATGGTGCAATATGCTCCGGATCTAAGGCCGTAGCAGTTGCAGGAACCATCTCCTGTATCTGGTCCGATGACAGATTTAAGTCATGTCCATCGGAGCGAGGGGGGCGATCGCCGTGGTCTCAAATCCATTGAAGATAAAGTCTCCACGGATATCCGCGAAATAGTTCAAGCTTCCAAATCTGACCTGGTGGCCAGGGGCGTAGCTATCGATCTGCTCCAGATGGCCAAGAGAGTTGGCCCGCAGTACGAAGCCGCCGAATACGAAAATCTGTCCGGGGAGGAAGGTTTCTCCTTGGACAGCGTCGCTATAGATGATCGAAGGGGCCATCGAACCTTTCGTCGACGGCACAGTGGAACTCTCAATGAAAGCACCAATGTCGGTGTCAAAACCGGCGGATCTCGGGTAGGGGGTCCCGAACTGTGTGTCTAGGATCGATGGTAACAGGAGACGGGGGACACGATGCTTACCCAGGTTCGGCCCTCTCTATGGAGGTAATACCCTACTTCCTGCTTGATTGATCTTGATGAATATGAGTATTACAAGAGTTGATCTACCAAGAGATCGTAGTGGCTAAACCCTAGAAGTCTATTATGTATGACTATGGTAATGAGTATATCCTATCCGGACTACGCCCTCCGGTTTATATAGACACCGGAGGGATCTAGGGTTACATAGAGTCAGTTACATACGAAGGAATCTTCATAGTCAGTCACCAAGCTTGCCTTCCACGCCAAGGAGAGTCCAATCCGGACACAGGTACAGTCTTCGGCCTTCATGTCTTCATAGCCCATCAGTCCGGCCCATGGATAACAGGCCGGACGCCCGAGGACCCCTTAGTCCAGGACTCCCTCAGTGCAGGAGGCCACCGAGGTGGGCACAACCCACCTGGGCGCGCCTGGGCCCCAAGGCGCGCCCTGGTGGGTTGTGCCCCCCTTCGGGCACACCCAGGTGCTGCTCTGGCCCTTTGGAGTCTTCTGGTCCATAAAAAATCCACAAAAAGTCTCGCGGTGTTTGGACTCCGTTTGATATTGATTTCCTGCGATGTAAAAAACAAGCAAAAAACAGCAACTGGCACTTCGCACTGGGTCTATAGGTTAGTCCCAAAAAATGATATAAAGTTGCTATAAAATGATTGTAAAACATCCAAAAATTATAATATATTAGCATGAATACTTCATAAATTATAGATACGTTGGAGATGTATCAGCATCACCAAGCTTAATTCCTACTCGTCCTCGAGTAGGTAAATGATAAGAGAAATAATTTATGAAGTGTGAATGCTAGCAAAGTGCACAAGTTTGATCAATAACAATTTCAATCACTTTTCCTAGCATCATAACAGCAATTCTTTCTCATAAAACTTTTCATGTTAAAGTAGCAACCAATTCACATGTTAAGGTTCAAACAATGAATTCTCTTGAAACTCAACAACCTATGTTCTCAGTCACCAAGCAATTGTAATTCAACTTATTCGACAGAGTTTAAGTAAGAGCTCCACATACTCAACCATCATATAGTCTTCTATGATTGCTAACACTCATCGCATACACATGAGCAAAATGTTTCAACCAGACACATAGAAAGACATGGCTTATAGTTTCGCCTCCCAACGTATTCACCTGAAGGGTGATGTCAACAATAATAACTCATGCTACCCATATTCAACTGGACATATGTGCCTAGATCTTTCCTCACCACATGATGCTTGCCAAAGCAGAAAAATAAAAAGGAATAGGGAGAAAAACTTTGACTCTTGCATAAAAGTAAATACATAAAAGTAAAAGATAGGCCCTTCGCAGAGGGAAGCAGAGGTTGCCATGCGCTTATTTGTTTGTATGCTCAACCCCTTAGTGCAAAATAACGTCACGTTGTATTGCCCCTTGTGATGGCAACCTTTATTATGCAGTCTGTCGCTTTTATTCTTCACCATCACAAGTTCGTACAACGCTCAATTTACTCTTACACTAAATGATCTCACACTTTTAGAAGCAATTTTTATTGCCTTATTGCACCGATGACAACTTACTTGAAGGATCTGACTCAATCCCTAGGTAGGTATGGTGGACACTTGAAAATAAGATTTGGGTTTAAGGGTTTTTGGATGCACAAGTAGTATCTCTACTTGGTGCGGAATTTTTGGCTAGCAAAGATGGGGGGCAAGCACCACATGTTGAAGGATCTATGACAATATAACTTCTATGTGAATATGAACAAACATAAATCATTACGTTGTCTTCCTTGTCCAACGTCAACAATTTTGGCATATAATATTTTGATGGGGGCTCACAATCACAAAAGATTTCCAAGATAGTGTATTTGCATGTGAAAGTTCTCTTCCTTATACTAATCATTCATGAATTGCTTGTATGACCAATATTGTGATTGTCAAGCCTCAAAAGATTTCACTTTCTAAACCCAATGTGAAGCTACCACTAGGCATGATATGAACTTATAATTTCAACTTCATTACATTCAATTTATTCAACAATTTACTCATAGGATATAAGTGAAGCACAAGAGTAAATGACAAACTACTCCAAAAAGATATAAGTGAAGATCATGCGAGTACTTAAGTAAATAGATAGCTATGTGAGGACTCTCTCTTATTTAAAAGTTTCAGATCTAAGTATTTTATTAAAACAGCAAGCAAAAACAAAATAAAATGACATTCCAAGAATAGCACACATCATGTGAAGAAACAAAAACTTAGGTTCACCGATACTAACCGATAATTGTTGAAGAAGAAAGGTGGGATGCCTACCGGGGCATCCCCAAGCTTAGATGCTTGAGACTTCTTGAAATATTATCTTGGGATGCCTTGGGCATACCCAAGCTTGAGCTTTTGTGTCTCCTTAATTCCTCTCATATCACGGTTTTCCTAAATCTCAAAAGCTTCATCCACACAAAACTCAACAAGAACTCGTGAGATAAGTTAGTATAAACCAACGCAAAAACCTTACCATTCTCTACTGTAGCAAATCACTAAAATTATTATTCAACATTGCATACTAAATGCCTCTGCTTATTTAATACTCCTATCCTCAAATAGAATCATTAAACAAGCAAACATATGCAGACAATGCAAACATAACAGCAATCTGCCAAAACAGTACAGTCTGTAAAGAATGCAAGAGTATCAGTACTTCCCTAACTCCAAAAATTATGAAATTTTACCACACTGTAGAAAATTTATCATAGCTTATTGTGCAAAAAGTTTCAACATTTTATCATATTCTGCATTTTCTAGGGAATTTTTGCAACACAGATAAACTTTCTGTTTTGAAACAACAACATGTAGACTTGCAAAATAAGCATGGTAAAGGCTATCCTTGACATTTTTATTGAAAATAAAGATGCAAAACATTATTCTAAATAACATAAAGCAAATCCTAACAAAATAAAATGACGCTCCAAGAAAAACACATATCATGTGACGAATGAAAATGTAGCTCCAAGTGAGGTTACCGATAATGTTGGAGACGAAAGAGGGGATGCCTTACGGGGCATACCCAAGCTTAGTTGCTTGGATCTTCCTTGAATATTAACTTGGGGTGCCTTGGGCATCCCCAAGCTTAGGTTCTTTTCACTCCTTATTCTCCTCATATCGACATCTCACCCAAAACTTGAAAACTTCAATCACACAAAACTTAACGGAACTTCGTGAGATAGGTTAGTATGATAAAGACCAAACCATTTCACTTTGGTACTGTCAAAGACAAGATTCATAATTGTTTCCACACAATTCCTACTGTAGCATATCATTTCCACAATTTATATTGAGCAATGTAAGCCGTAGAAACTAGAAAACAAGCAAACTATGCATTGAAAACAGAATCTGTTAAAAACAGAACAGTTTGTAGTAATCTTTACTCCAACCATACTTCTGCTACTCCAAAAATTCTGAACAATTAGGAAAACATAAAAAATTTGTATATCTATCACCTGTAAAAAATTCAGATCAAAAGCACGTTCCAGTGAATTTTCAAATTTCCTGGACTGAGCGCAAAAGTTTTTGTTTTTGCACAGATTCAAGTCAACTATCATCCACACTATCCCAAAGGCTTTACTTGGCACTTTATTGAAACAAAAGGAATAAAACATGATTACTACAGTAGCATAATCATGTGAACACACAAAAACAGTAGGTAAAAGTGTTGGGTTGTCTCCCAACAAGCGCTTTTCTTTAATGCCTTTTAGCTAGGCATGATGATTTCAATGATGCTCGCATAAAAGATAAGAATTGAAACATGAAGAGAGCATCATGAAACACATGTCAAACACATTTAAGTTTAACCCACTTCTTATGCATAGGGATTTTGTGAGCAAGCAACCCATGAAAACAAGAACCAACTAGCATAGGAAGGCAAAACAAGTACAACTTCAATACAATCAACACATAGAGAAGAAACTTGATATTATTGAGATATGTAAGAGCGTAAGTTCCTCTCTCATAATAATTTTCAGAGGCATCATGAATGGATTCAACAATATAACTATCACATACAGCACTCTTTTCATGATTCACAAGCATAGAAAATTTATTAATCTTTATGGCATACATGTCATCATAATAATCATCATAGATAGCAACTTTATTGTCATTGTCAATTGAAACCTCTTCCAAAATAGTGGATGTATCACTAAATAAAGTCATGACCTCTCCAAATCCACTGTCATCAATATTGTAATAAGATTCAACACCCTCCAAAATAGTGGGATCACTACTACCTAGAGTTGACACTCTTCCAAACCCACTTTCATCAATGTAATCATCATAAATAGGAGGCATGCTATCATCATAATAAATTTTCTTATCGAAAGTAGAAGGAATCAAAGGATCATATTCATTAAGCAAAGAATCCCCAAGCTTAGGACAAGCATTATTTCCAGCAAATAAATCTTCAAACATTTCATACTCATTAAGCAAAGCATCCCCAAGCTTGTGGTTTTGCATATCATCACAATCATTCTTATCAATAGCATGAATGGCACCAATAGTATAGCAACCATTATTATCATATTCTTCCAAGCAAGTGCTAAAAAGATTTTCAAGATCATAAGGGACATCATTGTCTTCCCAATCATAGTCATCACAACAAGCAATAGGCATAACAAAATCATCATCAATAGTGCTCTCGACATTGTGCCATAAGACATAGAAGCAATATCATCATCAAGTTCATCATCTTCCACAATAATTTTTGATTCATTTTCATGGGGCACAACAATAATAGGAGCAACATCATTTGGGAGAGATACCTTTTTACCTCTATTTTTCTTCTTTTCTTCTTCTTCACCACATCATGTGTGGGTTCAATTAATTTTTTCGAGCTCCTTGTTGAAGAGGTTGATTGGATAGGAATCTCCTCATCGTTACCTGATTCATCATAATAAACACTAGGAGGGTATTGGGAAATATTTTCCCTTTCATTAGTACTCTCTTCATATTCTATTTGTTTTCTTGTCTTTAGATAGTTGGAAATATAAGGATTCTCAATGCAATTTACCGCACAAAACATATAAATTTCTTTTAGATCCAAATCAAGAAACCTCTCGGGATTTGGAAAACCCTTAGTTATACGTTTCATTTCTTCATACCCCAAAAGAAGACTAAGCTCTTTATGATGCTCAAGGGTAATCAAGTTATAACAATTTTTTGACACGAGTTGATCATGAAATAATTTGCATTGGAGATTTAAATAACCACGTTCATTGCAAAGTTCACAAGGATGGCGAAAAAAATTACATCTTTCAGCACAATCATCTAGCCTCTCTTGCAACTTTCTCGTTTCTAAATATTTATGCTTCTTACAAAATCTATCTTCCCTTTTTGGTGTGCAAAGGCACTCCCAATTCACTCCACAAAAAGTGACATGCTTATAAGAAACATTTTTATCATGACTTGTGCAATCATCATTAGCATTTCGGATATTCAAAGAATTCATACTAACAACATTGCAATCATGCTCATCATTCAAATATTTTGTACCAAGCATTTTATTGACTTCTTCTTCTAACAATTGAGCACAACTTTCCGATCCATCATTTTCAAGAAAGATATTATAAAGATGATCAATAATATGATGCAACCTCAATTTCATTTTTTTAGTTTTCTTTTTTGAACCAAACTACTGATAAAACACGAAACTAAAAGATTTAATTGCAAGATCTAAAGATATACCTTCAAGCACTCACCTCCCCGGCAACGGCGCGAGAAAAGAGCTTGATGTCTACTACGCAACTTTATTCTTGTAGACTCGTGTTGGGCCTCCAAGCGCAGAGTTTTGTAGGATAGTAGCAATTTTCCCTCAAGTGGATGACCTAAGGTTTATCAATCCGTGGGAGGTGTAGGATGAAGATGGTCTCTCTCGAGCAACCCTGCAACCAAATACAAGAAATCTCTTGTGTCCCCAACACACCCAATACAATGGCAAATTGTATAGGTGCACTAGTTCGGCGAAGAGATGGTAATAAAAGGGTAGTAATGATAGTAGATATGACTTTTTGTAGTGCGAACAATAAAAACAGCAAGGTAGCAAGTAACAAAAGTGAGCACAAACGGTATTGCAATGCTTGAAAACAAGGCCTAGGGTCCTTATTTTCGCTAGTGCAATCTCTCAACAATGCTAACATAGTTGGATCATATGATTATCCCTCAAAGTGCAATAAAGAATCACTCCCGAGTTCCTATTAGCGGAGAACAAAAGATAGAAATTGTTTGTAGGGTACAAAACCACCTCAAAGCTATTCTTTCCGATCAATCTATCCTAGAGTTCGTACTAAAACAACGCAAGCTATTCTTTCCGATCGATCTAATCAAGAGTTCGTACTAAAATAACACCATATGACACACATCAACCAACTCTAATGTCACCTAGATACTCCAATGTCACCACGAGTATCCGTGAGTTAATTCTACGATATGCATCAAACAACTTCGTGATCATAATATTCAATCCACTCAAAAAAATGCAAGGAGACCCCAAAGTTTCTATCGGAGAAAAGATAATAAAAACGTGCATCAACCTCTATGCATAGATTATCCCAATGTCACCTCAGAAATCCGCAAGTTGAGTGCCATAACATACATCAAGTGAATCAATATGATACCCCATTGTCACCTCAAGTATTCATACTACAAGACATACATCATGTGTTCTCAAATCTGAACATTCAATCCGACAAGACAAAACTTCAAAGGGACAAGATGCAATTCATCACAACAAGAGTAGAGAGGGGAGAAACATCATATGATCCATCTATGTTAACAAAGCCCATGATATATCAAGATCGTGACATCTTAAACCCTCGGCCCCGAGGGTGGACTACTCCCTCCTCATCATGGTGGCCGCCGGGATGATGAAGATGGCCACCGGAGATGATTCCCCCCTCCGGCAGGGTGCCAGAACGGGGTCTAGATTGGTTTTCGATGGCAACAGAGCCTTGCGGCGGCGAAACTTCTGATCTAGGTTAACCCCGAGGGTTTTTGGAACATTTGGGAATTTATAGGGCGAAGAAGGGGTGCGGGAGGCCACCGAGGTGGGCACAACCCACCTGGGCGCGCCTGGGCCCCCAAGCGCACCCTGGTGGGTTGTGCCCCCCTCGGGGCACCCCTCAGGTGCTGCTCTGGCCCTTTGGGTGTCTTTTGGTCCATAAAAAATCCACAAAAAATTTCGCGGTGTTTGGACTCCGTTTGATATTGATTTCCTGCGATGTAAAAAACAAGCAAAAAATAGCAACTAGCACTGGGCACTGGGTCAATAGGTTAGTCCCAAAAAATGATATAAAGTTGCTATAAAATGATTGTACAACATCAAAAAATGATAATATATTAGCATGAATACTTCATAAATTATAGATACGTTGGAGACGTATCATTCTCTTAGCGTCTACGGACTAGACCCTCTGGTTTATATAGACACAAGAGGTACTAGGGTTTACATATAGTCGGTTACATCAAGGGAACGCCGATTCTTCCATCCGACTTGAAGTACACACCAAGGCACAAAAGGTCTTCGGTCCGGATACAGCGCGGCCCAACTGTCCGGCCGACAAGAGATAGGCCGGCCAGCCAAGGACCCCGTAGTCCATGACTCCCTCACCGGGGACAATTCCGTGAAAAACTGTCGAGGAAGGTGAGAGTTGCTTTTCTGACAAGTTCATATGCCTAAAGGTATCGTAGTATAAGATGTTGATGCTGCTTCCTCCATCCATCAGTACCTTTGTGAGTTTATATCTGCCAACTTGAAGCGCCACCACTAGGGCTAGGACACCGGGGTTATCAACCCACGGCGGGTGATCAGCCCTGCTCCAGGTGACTGGTTGCTCAGACCAATTCAAGTACTAGGGAACTGCCGTCTTGACCATGTTAACATCACGTTTCTGAACCTTCCTATCCTGTTTGCAGGTACTAGTAGTAAAGACGTGATACTGCCCACTGTTCAACTGTTTAGGATTGCTCTGAAATCCTGTCTAGTTATTCTGATGTTGATTGCCACCTTGGCCAGAATGTTGATTGCCACCATGATTGCCACACCCCTGAAATCCAGATCTTGAGTTGCTCGAGATTGATAACCCGGTTTGTGGTAATTCCCTGATGAGCCGCCACCTGGGAAGTTTGAGCCGCCAACTCTGGTTGTCTAGGATTGCCACCACCACCACCCTGATGGTTCTGGTGGACTTGATTGCGATAAGCCTGCATGATGTGGCAGTTTTCCCAATAGTGGCTTGCCGGTCTATCGGGGGTACTGTGCTTGGGACACGGACCTTTGAGGGCTTCCTCAAAGTTGCGAGCTTTATTTGCATTGAACAGCCTCCCGGAATTAATCCGCCTCTGGCCCTTATAACCAATGTTGGTATTAGCCACAAGGTCCGAGCCTCCCTCCGGGTGTTTGTGCTTTCCACCATTGTTCTGACCACCATGGTTGCCGTTGTGCCCCGGGTTAACCTGCTGCTGACCCTTGCCGCCACCATTCTTTTTTCCTTTGTTGGTCTTATCATCATTCGGGTTAGGATCTTTGGTGGTGGCTGACTCTGCATACAGGGTCAAGACTTCCATGAGTTCACCCATATCCGTCACTGTCCGCTTGAGTCGACCGAGCTTCTGAACAAGAGGGTCAAAGTGGCAGTTTTTCTCTAAGATCAAAACGGCTTGAGCTGCCAATATGCCATCTAAGGAGTGGATGATGTCCGCTACCCAGTGAGACCAATGATGAGCTGACTCGCCTTCGCGTTGAACATAGAGATACAAATCAACAATGGTCATAGGACGCTTGCAGGTTCCCTAGAAGTGCTTGATGAAGCGTGTCTTTAACTTCACCCAAGTGTTGATGGAGTTAGGGGCAAGTTTTTCAACCAGGTGCGAGCCGGCCCTTCCAGCATCATCGTCAAGTACTTGGAGCAGACCGCATCGCTAACATCCAGCATATCCATGGCAATCTAATAACTCCCGATCCAGGCTGTCAGCTCAAGGTCAGCCGTGTAAGTGGTAACCTTCCGAGGCCCCTTGAAATCCTAAGGCATACGCTCGTTGCGCAGTGTCAGGACCCCAATTCTAAGTCACATCGATCTAGCATGTAACACCTCATATCACTTTGTAGCCTCACGCACGGTATTCCCACGGGTGTCGCCTTACCTGGCCCGGGACCGTTTGCGCCTTTTGGCTCACGTATATGATAGTGTCGCTAGCATCCATATGACAGAGAACTCGGGCCGGCATGACTAGTCGTGAACCCAAAGTGGAATTAACTTACGGGGACAGGCATACATGAAACAACATCGAGCATGTCGGTCAGCAGCGTGTGAATTCGGGTTGTAGCAACTGGGTTAACAGGACTCCGGGAACCCGGGCTGTAGCAGGCTAGCAGGACTCCGGATGTCACCGCGTGACATTTCCCCGAAGGGACAGACACAGGAACGAAGTGTATCACATGCGGGCCAGTCTAGGTGTTCTGGAGCAGTAGTGCTGGGCTAGCAGGACTCCGGTAAACCGGGCTGTAGCGGACTACCAAGGATCAGTGAAAGCACCAGACTACATTTCCCCATAAGAGAGGCTACCAAGGATAAACAACTAGATTGTCGGATCCCACACATACCAAGCATTTCAATCATACACACAATATGCTCAATATGTGCAAATACAACATGGCATCACAACAAGACTCTACGACTCAGAGTATTTATTCATTAGGCTCCGAGGAGCCAAGTATTACAAACATGGGTATCATGACCCAACATACAGAGCATACAAGCAACAAGCACATGCGGAAGCTTAACTTGTCTGGGTACAGACAACTACAAATGAAGAAGGCTGAGAAGCCTGACTCTCTACAAGACCCTCCCAAGGGTACAAGATCGTAGCTGAGGTAACAAGCTAAACGTTGAAATCCACGCGGAACTACTAGCGAGACTGAAGTCCCTCTGCAAAACATAAAATAAGCAAATGTGAGTACAAATGTACCCAGCAAGACTTACATCAGAACTATCTACATATGCATCGGTATCAACAAAGGGGTGGTGGAGTTTAACTGCAGCAAGCCAGCTTTGACTCGGTGGCTATCCTGAACTACGACTGCAAGTAACTCTTTTGAGGTGGCGCACACGAGTCCACATATTCACCATACCAATACACCACTATGGATCCGCTCCCGTCTCCCTACGAGAACGCCATCCATAGCACTCACGCTTATCTTGCGCATTTTAGAGTACCCACTTTCACTTGTCTATGAACTGTACAGGCAACCCAGAAGTCCTTTTCCGCGGACACGGCTATTCGAATAGATGATGTTAACCCTGCAGGGGTGTACTTCCTCACACACGCTCTCGCCACTTACCACCATGTACACGTTGTGTATCTCGGCAACCTTCAAATGGAAGCCTGGCGAGGGAGTCGGCCACGACCTGACTAACCACACAAGTCTCTAGTCCAGGTTTATCGCCTATTCGGGTTCCATCCGCAAGGAGATCCGGCCGGGGTGTCGCTCACGGCCCCAAATGATGTGAGCAGGGTTCCCAAGCCCACCATCCGGGTGCCACTTGGTACATTGTGCCACTGTGCCTAGTATGTCCCAAGCCCACCTGTACCAGGTGCCACTTGGTAGACTACTAACACTACCTACAAACACCAGAAACTAGTTGCAACTCCTGGACAGAGATCAGGTTGATTAATAAGTCGAGAGAGCTTGGAGCGCCCGGAGCCCAATGTGTGGTAGTAACTGTTCATGGATCACAAACACAGAACTCAGTTCCCGAGGGCGGTTTCAATGAGACAACCCACCATGTACTCCTACATGGCCTCTCACCGCTACCTTTACCAAATCGTGTTCACACACTTAGCTCTCAACAGTAGGACATGTTCACAACTTTCCAATTCACCCCCGGTGAATCAGACCTGACACAACTCTAAGCAATAGCAGGCATGACAAACAAGCATGAATGAGTAGGCACATCAGGGCTCAAACAAATCCTACTCATGCTAGTGGGTTTCATCTATTTACTGTGGCAATGACAGGTCATGCAGAGGAAAGGGGTTCAACTACCGCAGCATGTAACAGTTGAATCGATGTTGTCCTAATGCAGTAAAAGAGAGCAGGAGCGAGAGAGTGGGATTGTATCAGAATGAACAAGGGGGTTTTGCTTGCCTGGCACTTCTGAAGATAGTATAGCTCTTCATCGGTGTCATCGATCTCATCGTCGGAACCACGTCTACTGAGAGGGGACAATTACCGGCAAACAAGGAAGAACACAATCAATGCAATGCACAATATGATGCATGATCATGACATGGTAATATGAGTGTGTTGACCTAATGCAACTACAACCAGATGGGTTTGGGTCATTTTGAACCAAAGGTTCAACCCCAAATTCAAATTATGAATCTAAATAGTGCCTTATCATGTTTTGAACTAAACAGCAAGGTTAAGTTATTTTAACATGCATGAAACCAGTACAGATGGATAGATTGGATTTTTCTGATCATTTTTCATATATAAATCTTTGTATTTGGAGTTACAGATTAATTTCTATGATTTTTAGAAGTTTGCTCTATTTTCTGGAATTTCCTGAAAAGAATAAATCCAGAAAAGGGCATTATTGCGTCAGCATTGCGTCATGCTGACCTCAGCAAGTCAACAGACCCGGTCCAGGTCAAACCTGACTAGTGGGACCCACTGGTCAGTGTCTTAGCACTGATTAGGGTCGCTGACGTGTGGGCACAGTCAATGGCCACGTCAACATGGTCAATGCTGACGCGTGGGGCCACTGGGATTAGTTAATACTAAGCAGAAACTTAATCTAAGCTTAATTAGGTAGCGGGGCCCTGCTGTCAGTCTCACTAGGTGGTAACTAACTGCGTCATTAGCCTAAACTAATCTGCCACATCACCATCGCCGGAGTTACGCCGGCGGTGACCAAAACGCGGTGGGGCGCACTGGGTTGGCTCGGGTTTCGCCTACAGGCGATGGTTTTGAGCGCGGGGAGGCTCTACGGGGAGCTGCTGCTCGCGCGCAGCCGATGGGGCGGGCGGCGGGAGCTGAGGTGGCCGGAGCCCGGCGGAAACAAGCTCGCGGCGGCGGCCGGAGCTCGGCGAACTCGGGCCCGGCGTTGTGGTGCACGGGAGCAAGAACAGCTGGGTGCTACGGGCTACTGCAGACGCTCTGGTTGCGGTGACGCGCTCATACGTGGTGCGGGTTTGCTCTAGCCACGGCAGCGTCATGGCCGGCGGCGAGGAACTCTCGGGCTCGACGGAGTCCGCGGTTAGAGGAAGAAATCGGCATCGGGGAGAGAGAGATTCGGTGCGGAGGCTCACAGCGAGGCCAACGAGCGCGATGGCGAGGTCGGGGACGCTCTGTAGCTCCCAAATCGACGGCGAGGATCCACGGCGACCGACGAGGGGAACGGCGGTGCTGGCGGCGTCAAGGGGCTTCAGGCATCATGTGGCTCGGTGAGGAGGAAGAGGGGGACGGGTCGGAGCTTCTTGGCGCGTCGGCGAGGTGTGGGGTGGCCGGTGGCCGCGGTGGTGCTCGTCGGCGGCGGCGGGCGCGTTCGGTGAGGTGGGGAACGGCGAGGGAGAGAGCAGGGGGAGAGTGAGAGAGGTCGGGCGGATCGGGTCGACACCGGGGCGTTCATCCACGCGTCCAGGGGCTCGGCGGCAAGCAGGAGGTGGCGTGCGGTGGCCGCGCGCGCATCGGGCACGCGCTGTGCGTCCGACTGGCGGGAGGAAGAAGACCTCCCTACCCCTGGTGGGCTGGCCGGCCAGATGGGCTGCCAGGTGAGCGCCAGGTAAGTGCGGGTAGGTTTTCTATCCTTTTTCTTTTGTTTCAGTTTTCTATTTATTTCCTCTCTGTTTTGATTTAGTTTTAGAACTAAATCATTTTATTAAATTCTGAACATAAATATGGGCACTAACTGAATTAATCCAGAGGCCCTCAAGTGATTTCAGAATATTTGGAGCATTTAAAATATTTATAAAATTCAAATGCCCCAATTCAAATATAATATGGGTTAATTCAAAATCCATAAATGGCCAAAAATTCTGCTCATGATTTTTGGCAGAGGTTTTCACCTTTATCAAAAATCATGAACATTTTTAAAGTGCATTTTGGGTTCTTGAAAAGGATTTTATTTCATCCTATTGAATTCTTTCTGGTGCTAGGGTTTAATCAATCCCCATTTCAAATTTCTTTCAAATTTAAACATGATGCACACATGGAGCTAGTCTAGTGCAAAACCAGAAGCTAGGGATGTGACACGCAGATCCAGAACCAGGCACGAAATCCCGATGGTTCGGGTGCTTGACCCGACACCTTTTGAAGCTAAGGGGGTCACGGGAGGCGACTGATAAGCCGCCGCATTAGCAGCCTCTGCTTCCCATCGTGCCCGGGCCGAGTCAACGATCTCCTAAGCATCTGTAGGCGGGACGGGTCTCGCTGCTCGTGCATCTGGCGAGCATTGCTGGAAACGGCTGGCGACTCTGCATGGCGGCTTCAGCTGCGGTCTGGGTGCGGGGTAGAGTGGAGCCGTTGCTAACTGTAGGAATAATTTGCCTGTTGAGCGGCCGCTACTTTTAACAACTCGATGGCGTGCAAAGCCTCTCTTTCCACAGGAGTAGCGCCCCGTGATCAGAAGCGCAGTAAGATTTGCAGCTGCCGCCACCAGGTTATCAACAGGGTTGAGGAGTAAACCGTCCGCGTCACTAAATGATCAAGAGTCGTCCAGACGGGCGGCTGGTTTGGAGCTGGCTGGTTCGGGGATGGCCCACGATGACCGTTTTGTCAGACGACCCGGTTCAATTGGGGTATAAGCGGTGTCACAGGAGTGCTCGGCCCAACGCCTAGTATAGGCGTGTTGAATAAACGTCTTCCCTCAAAGTCAGGGGGGTGAGTCTCATGACATCTCCTATGAGCCGCCTCGGAAGTGTGCTAACGAAGAACCAGATGCCAAGCCTCTGTCCTTAGGCCCTCCGTCTCCTGTTGAATATGAGTTTGAAGTTGTATTATGCGAACATTCTCAGCATTGACGTCCTCCTGAGCCTTGGCTATTTGTTCACGGATTTTGGCAACTTCAATGTTGCGCTCGGCCTGGTTCTCCGGTGTCAATGGCGATTCAAGGAGCGTCGCTAGACTGGTGACTAACTCGGAAAGGACTTGAGCCACCGGTTTAACCAGGCCAGATGCGTTCGCATCAATCACTAAAGGGTCGGTCCCATTCACAGCTCCGGCAGCAGAGGATTCCAGAGCTAGAGCGGTGTCTGCCATATAGATGGTGGTCCAAGGGGAGACTCACAGTCAACCGGAGCCTACTCATTGTCGGAGCAGCCCCCGAGTCTGTCGTCGTACAAGAGGCGGATTGGTTCCGGCTGGCTTGAGCCCGGGCGGGTTGCATGCGCCGAGCCGGCTCGACGATGTCGATGCAGATGTTCGGCTTGGGTCCTAAATAGCCGGTATTGCCAATGAAGACATGGATCTTGCCGAAGGGGACCCGATATCCATACTCTATCGAGTCAGCCTCGGAGCCCTAGCCTGAGTAGTCGATGTAGAGCTTGCCACGGCGACTCCTGGTCATGCGGCCGATCGCATATCCCTCGATCCCTGTGAGAGCTCCCTTCAACAACTACCACCGAGCGATAGCCCCACGGTGGGCGCCAACTGTCGTGGTTTTGTCACGGCAGATGTCCTTGTAAATGGACTTAGTCATGAGGCCATCGCCGCTAGGTGATTGATTGAACGGCGTTGATCGGAATCGAGAGACAAGAGTTTAACCAGGTTTGGCGCCTCACGGTTGAGGTAAAAGCCTATGTCCTGCTTGTGTGTTATTGCTGATGATGATCTCAGTTACAAGGGTGCAACTTGGCTAACCTAGTACTCGAGAGCTCGTAACTTGGTCCTTCTGCCCAGGGGCTCCTCTTTATATATAGGTTGAGGCCTTGGGCTTACAACAGAGTCTGGGTCGTATTGCAACCTGTGTACTAATATGCTTCCTACTTATCTTGCTTGGTAAGAAAACTCCTTGGGAGTCTTGACTGCGAAGGCGCCTTAGTCCTTGGGCCATAAGCTGGCCCACCTGGACAGCTTATCCTCTAGGCCTTGGCCTTCTGGACAATCACAACCCATCTGTTGAGTTATTCTTCCTCAAGTCGGCGTATAATGACCCGGCCCTAGCTGGGCGGGTCATATCGTGGGGTTATATCCCCAATAAGTCCATAGCTAGTAATTAAATGTGTCGGATCACGGGTTCCGGCAAAACCCTCAAGGTTCGAACACTGGGGTGCGCACGAAGATCTCCCCCTACCGATCCACATCCTAGCTTCTCTAAGATCTCAAGGATTAACTCGACGAACTCGCAACACAAGGGACACAAGATTTATACTGGTTCGGGCCACCGTTGTGGTGTAATACCATACTCCAGTGTGTGGTGGTGGATTGCCTCTTGGGCTGAGGATGAACAGTTACAAGGGGAAGAACAGCCTCCTGAGGTTGAGGTGTTCTTGTGTTTGGTGTGTGGCTAGGGTCAGATTGAGCTCCCTTCGCTTCGAGTTAGCCTTTTTCCTACTGTGGTGGCTAGTCCTATTTATAGAGGCCCTGGTCCTCTCCCCAAATATTGAGCGGGAAGGGAGCCAACAACGGCCAATTTGAAAGGGGACAGCTAGTACAGCTTACCCTGACAAAAGCAGTCTTCGCCTGCAAAAGGCTCTGGTGGTGACGCCGCCTTGGGCTCCATGGTGACCTCCGTCTTGTCGTCTTGCTGGTCTTGGTCTCGTTGCACCGATACGGAAACCTTTGCTTGACGCCTCGGTACTCCGCGCCTGCGCTTGCCCCCTTAGCACCAAATAGGAAACAAGTACACTGTGCGCGCTGGTGCCCGGCTGGCGCCCGCCTAGCCTTGATCGTCATGGCTCGCGTCACGAAAGCCTCGCGAGGTTTGCCCAGCCTTGATCTCTCCGCCTCTCGCGAGCCAACCTGGTGAGGCGCTCCCGAAGAGGCCTTGCGTCGTCCGCCTCGCGAGGCTTGGCCCCTCTCGAGGGTCTTGAATGCCTTGTTGATGAAGATGGGCCATACGGGCCCACTTGCAGAGCCACGCCGTGGGCCGCAGGCAGGCAAGTCTGGGGACCCCCATTCCCAGAACGCCGACAGTAGCCCCCGGGCCCAAGGCGCGCTCGGGCTTGGCTTCGAGGCGAAGCCAAAGGGCAAGCGCGGAGTGCCGCACGCCCCAATAGCATGCGGCCTTGGTCGACGCGTGGAGGTTGATTGGATGTGGGCGTCTCCGCTTCCCCATGCTGCCTCGGCAACTGCCCGACTTGACAAGTCCCTGTGGCATGCAAGGAAAAACCATCATTACCTGTGATCGTGGGGGGCGCCGGTTGGCCTTCTCTTGCTATAAATGGGGAGGGGGGCAGAGCCCCCGTCGCCCATCTCTTCCCATTCCGCTTGGTTCTCCTCCTCTGCTCCACCGCCGACACCAATGGCACCATCAAAGAGGTTCTCTGCCACGGAGAAGGGGAAGGCCCCTCGCGAGGGGCCCGGCTCCCCGGCGCCCAAGCGTGGACACGTCCGTCCCCGCAAGCACACCGCGACCCCCGCCATGGCCCCTCGCTCCCGCGGTGGCACCGCTGCGCGTGGCAGGGGTCGTTCCAGTCGTGGCAGCCCTGTCGATGAAAGGAGACGTGCCATGGTTGCACGGCCTCCGCGGCCGTGCTTCCACTCGGTGGAGGTGCTGTCGGAGTTCGTCGTGTGGTCGGAGGACCCGGCTGGCAACTGGCTTCAGCTCCCGCGCTTCTTCGCCAACGAGCTGCCAGCCTCCGGTCCAGGTGGGCTCTGGCTGCAGGCGGACGGTTGCTGCAGCAGTGCTTCTTGGGTTGCAGTCGAGGTCTCCGTCGCAGGCAACATAGCTCTGGCCCGCGGTTGGCAGACGTTTGCCCGCGCGCGCGGCTTGGGCAGGCGGTGCACCCTCCATTTCAAGTACAACGGTGATGCGACCCTCTACGTGAGGGTGTTTGGGGAAGATGGTCGCCGCGCCGGGTGCTGCCCCGAGGTGAACGACGGCGAGGAGGTGCTCGGCCTCGGCGATGGTCAGGACGAGGAGGAGGGCGAACCCGCCCTTGGTGCCGACCGTGTCTCGTCCAGCTATGGTGGCTCTTCCCCTGGCGATAGCTCCAGTAGTGGTGGCTATGACCAGCCGCCGCGCCCGCTTCGAAGGTAGCAGCGGGTCGTCTCATCGCCGCGCCTTCGTGAAGCGCGAGAAGGGGTCCGGCTAAGCTCAGGACGTCGCCAAGAGCCCGTCCCCGTGAACCACTATAGGGGAAGGCACCGCTTTTATCTTGTTCTTCCTTTCCTTCCTGTATCAAAAAAGAAACCAGTGTGTATCGAACCACGATTCCTTAATCACTATGTTATGCTTATCGTTTTTGTGTTGTGCCGTTGTTTTGCATAGAGACAACTTAGCTTAGCACACTTGGGGTAGCCTCCTCTTCACGAGGCACATGTTTCCTGGCACCTGTCAAGGCCTTCCTTGACTCAGTGGGCGCTTAGGAACTGCAAAAAATTCGTTAGGAAGCTCGCTAGGAGGCTTATCGTTCACCCGAGCCTTGACCCAGCGGTTCATATCGTGGTACCCGAGGGGCACGGATCAGGAGAGATGCACCAGCTTGTGGGCTCGAACGAGGGTGCCTCGTAAAAAACAGACGGAAGGCAGAGAAAAGGAAAAACACTCGCGAGGGCAAACCTAGCCCCCTCGCGAGGAATGCTAGAGAGAGAACAGGTTAAACCGGAGTTGGAAATAGCGGCAAAAGGCGACGGAACCAAATCAGCAAGGAACACCAGAAGCAAATTTCAATTAAGAGGAGACGAGCCAACTACGGAAAGCAAATGAAAAGCCGCGTCCGGCACCTAGTCTAGTCTTCAAGTCTTCTCACCAGTGCGGAGCTAAGTGCTGGCACTAGGACGTGGGAGGGAGCCCCCGAGGCCCGAGGACGGCACTCCTGAGACTCCGGGGCGTGTACAGCCCCACTCGTTATTATGTGCGAGTGTCACGGGCGGCGATCTTCATAGGCACTGGGCCTTCTTCACAGGCACTGGGCCTTTCTTCATGGGTAGAACTTCCGGAGGTGCTGGATGTTCCAGGCGTTCTGGATGGGTACCCCGTCCTGTGTCTCCAGGCACGCGGCGGCAGGCCTGGAGACATGGACGACCTTGAACGGGCCCTCCCACATGGGTGATAGCTTATGCGGCCCTTCCCTGGAGAGGACCCGCCTGAGGACGAGGTCACCCGCCTCGAGCGTCCTGGAGCGGATGTGGCGGCAGTGGTATCGTCGCAGCGCCTGCTGATACCTTGTCGCGCGTAGTGCGGCTTCGTGGTGGCGTTCCTCCCCCAGCACGAGGTCCATCCCCCGTGTGGCATCCTGTTGCACTTCATCAAACGCCAGGACCCGTGCGGAGCGATGCTTGACCTCGTGAGGGAGGACCGCTTCTGCTCCGTAGACGAGGAAGAACGGGGTCTCGCCCGTTGGCTTGGTGGCGGTGGTGCGGATGGACCACAACACGGACTGGAGCTCGTCGTACCAGCCCCTGCCGCAGGCCTCGAGCTTCTTCTTGAAGGTCCTGGTCTTGAGGCTGCTCAGGACCTCTGCGTTGGCGCGTTCGGCCTGACCATTGCTCCTGGGATGAGCCACCGAAGCGTAGCAGATCTGCGTTCCAAGGTTAGCACAATACGTCTTGAAGAGATTACTAGTGAACTGCGAGCCGTTATCAGTGATGATGCGGTTGGGGGCCCCGAAACGGCTCACGAGACCCTTGATGAACTTGACCGCGGAGCCCGCTGGGATGGTGCGGACGGCTTCCACCTCCGCCCACTTGGTGAACTTGTCAATGGCGACGTAGAGGTAGCGGTAGCCCCCAGGCGCTCAAGGGAACGGGCCCAAGATATCCAGCCCCCAGACCGCGAACGGCCATGTGAGTGGGATGGTCTGGAGGCCCTGAGTCGGCTGATGGATCTGCTTGGCGTGGAACTGGCAGGCTTCACAGGACTTCACCAGCTCGGTTGCGTTGTTGAGCGCCGTGGGCCAGTAGAATCCGCTGCGGAATGCCTTGCCGACGAGGGTCCGTGATGACGAGTGGTGCCCGCAATCTCCAGCGTGTATGTCGGATAGCAACTCCTTCCCCTGATCCCTGGAGATGGAACGCAGTGAAACGTCATTTGGTCGCTTCCTGTACAACTCACCGTCCCGAATGCAGTACGCCGTGGCTTGCCGGGCCACGCGCTCCGCGTCCTCCTCCTCCTCCGGCAGCGCCCCTTGCATCAGGTATTCCTTGAATTCCTTGGTCCAGCATCCCTCCTGGGGCTCGAGTGCCAAGAGTAAGCGCGCTCCCGAAGTCGGGCCACAGGCTGGGGCTCCCGTGGCAGGCAGCTGTGGGAGTTCCTCCCGAGGCTGAGCTGTCCTTGAAAGTGGTGGGGTCACCGATGGCTTGAAGAGCCGCTCCTCAAAGACGCCGGGCTCTTGGGGCTGCCGCTTGGATGCCCTCCTGGCGATGTCGTCAGCTTGTTGGTGTCGCGGGGCACGTGCTGCAACTCCAGGCCCAGGAACTGCTTCTCGATCTTGCGCACCTCCGTGAGGTATGCCTCCATGTGCTCGTCCTTTGGCTCGTATACCTTGTTGGAGAAATTGACGAGGAGCTGCGAGTCGCCCCTAACGGTGAGGCGCTTCACCCCCAGAGCTGCCGCAGCTTTCAGGCTAGCTATGAGGCCTTCGTATTCTGCGATGTTGTTGGAGACCTTCTCGCCCCGCTGAAAGCAGAGCTGCACGGCGTAGTAGAGCTTGTCTTGGGTGGGCGAGATAAGTACTGCTCCAGCCCCCGCGCCCTGGTGCGTGAAGGCGCCATCGAAATACATGACCCATCCATCTGGCGCCTCACTTCCCGGCGAGGTGGACTGGTCCTTGCCCTCTTCAAGCATCGGGGCATCCGTCCATTCTGCCATGAAATCAGTGAGTGCGGCTCCCTTGATGACCCTGGTAGTGATGAACTCCAACTGGAACGCCTGCAACTCGATGTTCCACTCAGCGACCCTTCCAGCAGAGTTGGGGCTCCTGAGCACTCTCTCCAATGGGTAGGCTGAGACGACCTTGATGGGGTGGCCCTGGAAGTAGTGCCGCAACTTACATGAGGCCACCAGGAGCGCGAGTAAGAGCTTCTGAGGCATGGGATATCATGCCCTTGCGTCCCGCAACATCGTGCTGATGAAATACACCGGGTGCTCGACGAGAGTTGGCACGTTGGCGAGGCTCGTGTCTTGCAGGAGTCGGGGCGTCTCCTGAGGTAGTGGAGCTCCCGACGCTTGAACGCTTGTTGGGATCTCGACGGCGTCGTCCTGTCGAGCTTGGTCCTCTGTGGATGCTGCTACGGCTCTTGCGGCGCCTTCATGATCTTGCGTCGTCTCGGCTGGCGATGTAGCTTGGCGCGACGCGCCTTTGGCTTGGCGCTCCTCCCGAACTGCCACCAGAGCCGCACTGGCAGAGCACGGGGTGGCGGCAAGATAAAGCACTAGGGGCTCGAGGGGCCGTGGCGCCACCATCACCGGAGGGCTGGTCAAGTATCTCTTGAGGTCTTGAAAAGCTCGGTCGGCCTCCGAGGTCCACTCGAAGGGGCCCTTCTTCTTCATCAGCTTGAAGAAGGGTAGGGCGCGCTCTCCCAGCTTGGAGATGAAGCGCCCCAACGCAGTCACCCGACCAGCCAGCTTCTGCGTTTCCTTGAGGGTCTGCGGTGGGCTCATGTCTTCAATGGCCTTGATCTTTTCTGGGTTCGCCTCAATCCCTTTGTGGGACACGAGGAAACCCAGCAGCTTGCCGGAAGGGACACCAAACACACACTTCTCCGGGTTAAGTCGCAAGTTCACCTGGCGCAGGCTCGCAAAAGTCTCCTCCAGATCTTGGATCAAGGTTCTGGCCTCCCGAGACTTCACCACAATGTCGTCGACGTAGGCCTCCGCGTTTCTCCAGAGCTGCCGCCCTAAGGCGATGTGCATCAACCGCTGAAAGGTTGCGCTCGCGTTACGCAGTCCGAAGGGCATGCAAGTGTAGCAGTATACCCCACACGGGGTCAGGAAGGCTGTCTTCTCTACATCTTCTACTACCATCTTGATCTGGTGATACCCTGAGAACGCATCCAGGAAGCACAGCAGGTCGCACTCGGCGGTGGAGTCGACGATTTGGTCGATGCGTGGAAGTGGGAACGGATCTTGGGGACGGGCCTTGTTGAGGTTGGTGAAGTCAACGCACATTCGCTCCTTCCCGCCTTTCTTCGGCACAACGACGGGGTTTGCCAGCCATTCGGGGTACCGAACCTCGCGAATGGCACCCGCCGCCTATAACTTGCGGGTTTCTTGGATGATGAAGGCCTGCTTCTCCGTGGACCGCCGTCTCGCCCGCTGCTTCACAGGGCGTATATTGGGGCACACCCTCAAGTGATGCTGAATCACCTCTCTCGGGACCCCCACCAGCTGCTTGGGTTCCCATGTGAATATCTCCTTGTTTGCGCGCAAGAACTTCACCAGTGCTTCCTCTTAGCTTGGGTCGAGGTCGGCACCTATGGTAAAGGTGGCTCCTGAGGACCCGTCCTCATCGACCGGCACCTGCTTGGTTTCCGCCTTGTCTTGGGTGAACAGCTGCTTCTTCTTGGTTGGTGCAGCTCCCTTGGCCTCGGAGGTGCCCGCACCGACAGGCTGTGCCGCCGCAGCGGTCTTGAGGGCAAGCTTGAGCGCCGCCAGGGCCTCCTTGGCGTCCCCCTTGATGGTGAGGACGCCCTTGCTTCCATGCATCTTCATGAGGTTGTAGGCCGGATGGGTCGCTGCCATGAACTGGGCCAGAGTTGGGTACCCGAGGATGGCGTTGTACGGGAGGCCGATGCGGGCGATGTCGAAGTCGACCAGCTCGGTGCGCTAGTTGTCGCGCGTGCCGAAGGTGACAGGGAGGCGAATCTGCCCCAGGGAGTGGGCGCCGCCGCCGCCAACTCCTGAGAAAGGCTTGCTGAGCCTGAGCCGCTCGAGCGGTACGTGAAGAAGGCTGAAGGCCTCCACAGAGAGCATGTTGAGGCCGGCGCCGCCATGGATGAGGGTCTTGGTAACGGCCACGTTGCAAATAGTGGGCGTGCAAAGCATCGGGAGCATACCCGAGCCGGCGGTGGTGACGGTGTGGTCTTCCGAGTCGAAGGTGAGGTCGGCCTCAGGCGCAGCCCAGCCCAGCAGAGCCCCGAGCACTTGGAAGCGGCGCCGATTTGGCGAAGGAATGGCTTGATGTGGAGATCTGAAGGTGGTGCTTGAGAGCCGCCTAGTAGGGTCGTGACCGCGTGGTGCGCCGGTGCCGCGTAGCGCGCAGTGAAGAGGCCGCGCAGCTCCTCCCAAGATGCCACCGTGGATCCAGGGAGGTTGAGCAGCCAGGCACGCGGCGCGCTGGTGAGGGCCATGGGAAACCAGTTGGCCATAACCTTGTCGTCGCCCCCGGCCTCGAGGACGGCCTCTTCATATGCCAGCAGGAAAGCTGACGGGTCCGCCGCGCCGTCGTAGCGCGACGGCATCTCCGGTTGAACTTGGGCGGCCACTGCACCTGCCACAAGGTGGGGGCCAGGGCTCGGAGCCCCCTGGCCCCGTTGTCGGTGTCTGTCGTTGGAGCCGGGAGCGGGACGCCTGCCATGAGGGTGGAGCGCGGTGGTGGCGGAGCGCAGATCGACGGAAGGAAAGCTATGGCGCACCCCTACCTGGCGCGCCAAATGTCGGATCACGGGTTCCGGCAAAACCCTCAAGGTTCGAACACTGGGGTGCGCACGAAGATCTCCCCCTACCGATCCACGTCCTAGCTTCTCTAAGATCTCAAGGATTAACTCGACGAACTCGCAACACAAGGGACACAAGATTTATACTGGTTCGGGCCACTGTTGTGGTGTAATACCCTACTCCAGTGTGTGGTGGTGGATTGCCTCTTGGGCTGAGGATGAACAGTTACAAGGGGAAGAACAGCCTCCTGAGGTTGAGGTGTTCTTGTGTTTGGTGTGTTGCTAGGGTCAGATCGAGCTCCCTTCGCTTCGAGTTAGCCTTTTTCCTACTGTGGTGGCTAGTCCTATTTATAGAGGCCCTGGTCCTCTCCCCAAATATTGAGCGGGAAGGGAGCCAACAATGGCCGATTTGAAAGGGGACAGCTAGTACAGCTTACCCTGACAAAAGCAGTCTTCGCCTGCAAAAGGCTCTGGTGGTGGCGCCGCCTTGGGCTCCATGGTGACCTCCGTCTTGCCGTCCTGCTGGTCTTGGTCTCGTTGCACCGATATGGAAACCTTTGCTTGATGCCTCGCTACTCCGCGCCCGCGCTTGCCCCCTTAGCACCAAAGAGGAAACAAGTACACTATGCGCGCTGGCGCCCGCCTGGCCTTGATCGTCATGGCTCACGTCACGAAAGCCTCGCGAGGTTTGCCCTGCCTTGATCTCTCCGCCCCTCACGAGCCAACCTGGTGAGGCCGCTCCCGAAGAGGCCTTGCGTCGTCCGCCTCGCGAGGCTTGGCCCCTAGCAATGTTCTAGAATGCCTTGTTGATGCAGATGGGCCGTACAGGCCCACTTGCAGAGCCATGCCGTGGGCCGCAGGTAGGCAAGTCTGGGGACCCCCGTTCCCAGAACGCCGACAAAATGGCTTCTTCTCTCTCTTTGATCTTCAATACAATGTTCTCCTCGATGTTCTTGGAGATCTATTCAATGTACCTTTTTTGCGGTGTGTTTGTTGGGATCCGACGAATTGTGGGTTTATGATTAGATTATCCATGAATATTATTTGAGTCTTCTTTGAACTCTTTAATGCATGATTGTTATAGCTATGTATTTCTCTCCGAGCTGTTAGTTTGGTTTGGCCCAACCAGAGAGCAACACCGACTTATGAGAGGCCTTTGGCCCTCTCCACCCAAAAGACTAGCCTATTAAGAGGGGACACCCCCATCCTTATAAATCATGTTATGTCTCCTCCCACAACCAATGTGGGACTAAACCCAACAGTTCTGACCCGATCGATCGATGGCGACGGTGCGAACCCAACGCAATTACGCAAGCGAGGAGTCGCCGCCGGCCAGCCTTGCTGACGATTCCGGCCTACCCCGCCCCTACCATGTCCACTACGTAGTTGCCGCTTCCCATCGACCAAGGCAAATAACATCACTCTCGCCGGCTACTTGAGCTCATTGTGCATTACAGAACCCAAGTGCTTAGCGCCCGCCAGCACCCACAACCTTATTTTTAGCTAGCACACCAAATAGGTTGTACTTCTTCATAAGAAAGGCTGCATGGTCGTGACATATTTGGATTCTGACATTTGGGACCCACGAGGAAAAAGCCTATCCAAGGTGGTGTCGACTCAGTCAACAAACGATTTTGCCTACCAGCCGTTGGATTGACATCCAACATCTGTCGTGTTTCTTCTATCTCTTGTCTTCTTCCTCCAGCCGCCCAAACCAACACGGCTAGCTGCGCCTCCGCCGCCCAACCATACGCTCAAACGTTGGCCAGTCCATCCCCTCTATTCCCCCACATGTCATGTTATTCTCCGCACGACGTCAGCCCCAACCCGCACCCGCACCCGAACCAGTCAACCCTTGTACTCCCCTCCGCCTGCGACTACACTACCGCATCTTCCACGGCTCCTATTCATCCCGTCCGAGGCCTCGCCGTCATCCTCCGCCTTGGTTCGCTCGCCGTGCGGGGTGCGCCGCCGTCTAGCGTAGCCAACATGGTCAATAACCGAGAGGAATCAATAGATGACTGATACGTCTCCAACGTATCTATAATTTTGACTATTCCATGCTGTTATATTATCATTCTTGGATGTTTTACAATCATTTTATGGCAATTTAATATCATTTTTTGGGACTAACCTATTGACATAGTGCCCAATGCCAGTTGTTGTTTTTTGCTTCTTTTACTTCGCGGAATATCAGTACCAAACGGAGTCCAAATGGCACGAAACTTTTTAGAGATTTTTTTGGACCAGAAGACACCTTGGGGGCCAAGAAAGCACTAGAGGGGAGGCCCGTGGGGGGCACAACCCACCAGGGCGCGCCGAGGGGGGTTGTGGTCCCCACGGAGACCCCGTGTACTGCCTCTTCGCCTTATAAATTCCCAAATATTCCAGAAACCCTAGGGGAGACATCGAAACACAATTCCAGCCGCCGCAAGTTCCAAAACCACGAGATCCAATCTATACTATCACGGAGGGGTTCATTGATACGTCTCCAACGTATCTAAATTTTTTGATTGTTCCATGCTATTATATTATCATTCTTGGATGTTTTGTAATCATTTTATAGTCATTTTATATCATTTTTTGGTACTAACCTATTGACATAGTGCCAAGTGCCAGTTGTTGTTTTTTGCATGTTTTTTACATCGCAGGAAATCAATATCAAACGGAGTCCAAACACCGCGAAACTTTTTGTGGATTTTTTATGGACCAGAAGACATCCAAAGGGCCAAAGCAGCACCTGGGGGGTGCCCCGAGGGGGGCACAACCCACACACCAGGGCATGCCTGGGGGCCCAGGCGCACCCAGGTGGGTTGTGCCCACCTCGATGGCCTCCCACACCCCCCTATAAATTGCCAAATATTCCAAAACCCTCGGGGGCAGCCCTAGATTAAAAGTCTCGCCGCTGCAAGGCCTCTGTATCCACGAGATCCAATCTAGACCCCGTTCCGGCACCCTGTTGGAGGGGGAGATCATCACCGGTGGCCATCTTCATCATCCTGGCGGGCACCATGATGAGGAGGGAGTAGTCCACCCTCGGGGCTGAGGGTTTGTACCAGTAGCTATGTGTTTAATCTCTCTCTCTCGTGTTCTTGAGATGTCATGATCTTGATGTATTGCGGGCTTTGTTAATATAGTCGGATCATATGGTGTTTTCCCCTCTCTATCTTGTGATGAATTGAGTTTTCCCTTTGAGATTTCATTTAATCAGATTGAATACTTTTATGGATTTGAGAGCACTTGATATATGTCTTGCAAATGAATACTCGTGGTGACAATGGGGTATCATATTGATTCACTTGATATATGTTTTGGCACTCAACTCGCGGATTCCCGAGGTGACATTGGGGTAATCTACGCATAGGGGTTGATGCACGTTCTTGTGTTTGTTTCTCCGGTAGGAATCTTGTGGCACTCTTTGAGGTTCTTTGCGTTGGATTGAGTATTATGAATCTGAATTTGCTTTGGTGTTATGTTAGTACGAACTCTAGGATAGATCGAATGGAAAGAATAGCTTTGTGTTATTTTAGTACGAACTCTTGAATAGATCGAACGGAAAGAATAGCTTCGAGGTGGTTTCGTACCCTACAAACAATTTCTTCTTATGTTCTCCGCTAGGTAGGAACTTTGGAGTGATTCTTCATCGCACTTTGAGAGATGGTTATATGATCCAATTATATTAACACTGTTGAGAGATTGCACTACGAAAGTACAGACCCTAGGCCTTGTTTCTAAGCATTGCAATACCGTTTTTGTGCCTGTTTACTATTTGCTACCTTGAAGTTTTTATTTATTCAGAATATAAAAATATATTTCTACCATCCATATTACACTTTTATCACCGTCTCTTCATCGAATTAGTGCACCTATACAATTTTCTATTGTATTGGGTGTGTTGGGGACACAAGAGATTTCTTGTATTTGGTTGCAGGGTTGTTTGAGAGAGACCATCTTCATCCTACGCCTCCCACGGATTGATAAACCTTAGGTCATCCACTTGAGGGAAAATTGCTACTGTCCTACAAAACTCTACGCTTGGAGGCCCAACACGAGTCTACAAGAATAAAGTTGCGTAGTAGACATCAAGCTCTTTTCTGGCGCCGTTGCCGGGGAGGTGAGTGCATGAAGGTATATCTTTAGATCTTGCAATTGAATCTTTTAGTTTCTTGTTTTATCACTAGTTTGGTTCATAAAAGAAAACAAAAAAATGGAATTGAGGTGGTCTCATATTTTTCATGTTTATAATGTATTTCTTGAAAATGATGGAAAGGAAAATTGTGCTCAATTGATAGAAGAAGAATTCATTAGAATGTTCGGCATAAATGATGAGCATGATTGCAATGTTGTTAGTATGAATTCTTTGAATATCCATGATGCTAATGATATGCAAAGACATAAGCTTGGGGATTCTATGTTTGATGAAGATGATATTTTTAGTCCCCCAAGATTTGGTGTGCAAATTTGTTATAATGGTAGCATGGCTCCTATTTATGATGACTATGATGATGACATGTATGCTATAGAGAATAATGATAACCATGAAACTTGTCATCATGATTTTAATGCTCAGATTGATCATCTCAATCAAGTGTCTCATGCTAGTTATTTTGTTGAGTTTGCTCCCACTACTATTCATGAGAATAAATTTGCTTATGTGGAGAGTAACAAAATTTCTATGCTTATGCATCATGAAAAGAATGATTTATGTGATAGCTATATTGTTGAATTCATTCATGATGCTACTGAAAATTATTATGAGAGAGGAACATTTGCTTGTAGGTATTGCAATAATATCAAGTTTCCTCTCTATGTGTTGAAGATCTTGAAGTTATGCTTGTTTTGCCTTCCTATGCTAGTTTATTCTTGTTCCCATAAGTTGTTTGCTCACAAAACCCCTATGCATAGGAAGTGGGTTAGACTTAAATGTGCTAGTCATATGCTTCATGATGCTCTCTTTGAGTTTCAATTCTTTACTTTTATGTGAGCATCATTGAAATCATCATGCCTAGCTAAAAGGCATTAAAGAAAAGCGCTTGATGGGAGACAACTCAACAATTTTACCTACTGTTTTTCTGTGTTCACATGATTAACCTACTGTAGTAATCATGTTTTATTACTTTTGTTTCAATAAAGTGCCGAGTAAAGCCTTTGGGATAGTGTGGATGATAGTTGACTTGAATCTGTGCAAAAAACAGAAACTTTTGCACTCGGTCCAAGAATTTTGAAAATTCACTAGAATGTGCTTTCGATCTGAACTTTTTACAGGTGATAGATATACAAATTATCTACGTTGTCCTAATTTTTCAGAATTTTTGGAGTAGCTGAAGTATGGTTGGAGTACAGATTACTACAGACTGTTCTGTTTTTGATAGATTCTGTTTTCCATGCATAGTTTGCTGGGTTCGATCTTGCGGTGTTCTTTCCCAGTGACAGAAGGGGCAGCAAGGCACACATGTGTCATTGCTATTAAGGATAACAAGATGGGGGTATATTCCTACATGAATAGATCTTGTCTACATCATGTCACCGTTCTTATTGCATTATTCCATTTCTTCATGAACTTAATACACTAGATGCATGCTGGATAGAGGTCAATGTGTGGAGTAATAGTAGTAGATGCAGAATCGTTTCAGTCTACTAATCTTGGACATGATGCCTATATAATGATCATTGCCTGGATATCGTCATAATTATTTGATCTTCTATCAATATCCCAACAGTAATTTGTTTACCCACGGTATGCTATTTTCTCGAGAGAAGCCACTAGTGAAATCTACGGCCCCCGGGTCTATCTTTTATCATATTGCTTTCTGGTCAATTTTTATTCGCTTTTATTTTCGGATCTATTATTCCAAAAACCCAAAAATACCTTGCTGCACTATTTCTTTATTTATTCTATTTTGTGTTATTGCGAGATCTATTTATCCAAAATCATACAAACCAATCTATCTTTTGCCCGAGGAGGGATTGACAACCCCTCTTACGCGTCGGGTTGCAAGTATTTGTTCTTTGTGTGCAGGTACCGTTTACATAGCTTGGCCTAGCCTCCTACTGGATTGATACCTTGGTTTCATAACTGAGGGAAATACCTACCGTAGATGTACTGCATCATCCCTTCCCCTTTGGGGAAATACCGACACAATTTTGAGTGACATCAATGACTATACATGGAGAGGATGACAGTAGGGACCCACCAGAGTCATGGCAGTACGCAAGCAAGTGCCATGTTATTACAAGCCAAAAAATGCTTCCTCCTAATGGTTTGACATCTGGGTCCCACGTCATTGTCAATGTATAGACAATAAATGAGAGAATTACACAACAAGCGGTTGACACCAGGGACCGCTGACATAAGGGAAAAGGAACCTGTAGTTAACGAGAGAATGGAAGAAAGTCTCGCTAGAATTGATAAGCTGGAAGAAATTTTTAGTAACTTGAGTTTGGCTTTTTCTTCCGTTAAAACTATTGAAAAAACACCCATAAAGATTTGCAAGCCTACAGTTACAAAGAACAAGGGTGCTACTTCTAATAGCAACAATGAAGATCTTAAAATGATTAGTATTCACCCTACCTACAAGAATGAATTCTTCAATCTTATCCCTAGAAGTATTATTATTGAAAATTTGCATGCCAAATCCTTGAAGAATTGTGTGATTAAGGAGTTGTAAACTAAAAATGACAATACTTGAATCTATTCATTATGCCTAGTTAGGGGCATAAAACGATAGCGCTTGTTGGGAGGCAACCCAATGAATAAAATTTATTTTTGCCTTTTTTTATGTTCTTGAGTGTTTGCAAAATTATGCCACTGTTTTAATTGTGTTTTTATGTTTTCATTAGTTTTTGTGCCAAGTAAAGCCTTTGGGGTCATGTTGGGTAATAGTTGATTTGATCTTGTTAGAAAATAGAAACTTTTGCGTCTAGTAACAGAATTGTTAAAATTCACAGAAGCGACGAAAGCTTTTGAATTTTTTTCACAAGATTTATATACCAATTGCCTACATTTCCTTTTTTCATAATTTTTGGAGTTACAAAAGTATGAGTAAAATCCGCGTCTTTATAGATTGTTCTATTTTTTACAGATTCTATTTTCGTTGCATTGTGTGCTTATTTTGATGAATCTATGGTTTGTATTGAAGGGTATAAGCCGTGATAAAGTTAGAATACAGTAGGTATAATGCAATAACAAATTTTGAATGGGTTTGCAACAGTACTTAAAGTAGAGATTAGTTTCTTATACTAACGGATCTCACAAAGGTTTTATTAAGTTTTCTGTGATTGAAGTTTTCAAGTTTTGGGTGAAATCACGATGGATGAAGGAATAAGGAGTAGAAAGAGCCAAAGCTTGGGGATGCCCCATGGCACCCCAAGATAATATTCAAGGAGAACCAATCAACTAAGCTTGGGGATGCCCCGGAAGGCATCCCCTCTTTCTTCTAACGACCATCGGTAATTTTACTTGGAGCTATATTTTTATTCGTCACATATCATGAGTTTTGCTTGGAGCATCTTGTATTATATGAGTCTTTGCTTGTTTTTATTTTTAGTTTGTCACAAGTATCCTTGCTGGACACAACTATTTGAGAAAGCCAAAATTATGTTATGATTTGTTAGAATTGCTCTATATGCTTCACTTAAATTTCTTGAGCTATGGAATTGCTCTAGTGCTTCACTTATATCTTTTTGAGCATGGTGTGCTTTAATATTTTTGAAGGAATACTCTCATGCCTCACTTAGATTTTTTTTGAGAGTTAGTAATTTTGAAGAAATTCTCTCATGCTTCACTTATATTATTTTGACAAATGAAAATCTTTATGCTCATGTTCTTCACTTAAATTTATTTGAGCTTCTCAAAAGCAATGGCAATATATGAAACTAGTCCCAAAGTGATAGATATTCAAGAGGGATATAATAAAAACTTTCATGAAGATCATTGGACAAAATAAACTTGATTCTTTGTAATAGTTTTGAGATATGATGATAGTAATATGTGAGTCATATGTTGGTGAGTAATTATGCTTTAGTAAGAATATTGGTGCTAAGGTTTGTGATTCCCTATGCAAGCACGAAAGTCAATAGTTATGCAATGAAATTACATCCTACTTGTGGTGCATTAGGTGTAGTTATGCTTATTGCTCATTTATGAGATTTTTCGTTTCTTGGTTGGTTCCTTCTCAATCTTTTGCTAGCCTCCACTTGTACTAAGTAGAAATACTACATGTGCATCCAAAATCCTTGAACACAGTTTTGCCATATGAGTCCACCATACCTACCTATATGCGGTATGTCCGTGCCGTTCTAAGAAAATTTGTATGTGCCAACTCTAATTTTCAAAATAATTTCCTTTTTGTGTGCCTGTACCGCTCATGAATGATACATATCCATCGTATCTACTTTTCCTAATGCTTTTGCTCTTGTTTTGGACTCTAATTTATATGAATTGAATGAAACTAATCCGGACAGACGCTGTTTTCAGCATAACTACCATGGTGTTGTTTTTGTGCAGAAATAAAAGTACTCGGAATGGAACGAAACTTTTTGGAGAATTATTTCAGAATAAATAAAAAATACTGGGACCAAGAACCACTAGAGGGGGTGCCCTGGGTGAGCATGATACACCAGGGTGCCCCCTCTAGGCGCGCCCTGGTGGGTTGTGCCCACCTCATGGCCCCGTAGTCCCTAATTCCAACTACATCAATACCTATTTTGGAGAAAAAATCAAGGGAGGAAGAATTATCACGTTTCACGAGATGGAGCCGCCGCCACCTCCTGTTCTTCATTAGGAGGCCAGATCTGGAGTCCGTTCGGGGCTTCGGAGAGGGGAATCTTTGGTCTTCATCATCACCAACCCTCCTTCATCGCCAATTCCATGATGCTCCCCACCGGGAGTGAGTAATTCCTTCGTAGGCTCGCTGGTTGGTGAGGAGTTGGATGAGATTCATCATGTAATCGAGTTAGTTTTGTTAGGGCTTGATCCCTAGTATCCACTATGTTCTGAGATTGATGTTGCTATGACTATGCCATGCTTAATGCTTGTCACTAGGGCCCGAGTGCCATGATTTCAGATCTGAACCGTTTATGTTTTCACCATTATATCTATGTTCTAGATCCGATCTTGCTAGTCATATGCGCCTGCTATGTGTTATGATCCGTAAACCCCGGGGTGACAATAATCGGGATACTTTCCGGTGATGACCGTAGTTTGAGGAGTTCATGTATTCACTATGTGTTAATGCTTTGTTTCGGTTCTCTTTTAAAAGGAGGCCTTAATATCCCTTAGTTTCCTTATGGACCCCGCTGCCACGGGAGGGTAGGACAAAAGATGTCATGCAAGTTCTTTTCCATAAGCACGTATGACTATTTACGGAATACATGCCTACATTATATTTATGAACTAGAGCTAGTTTTGTATCGCCCTAGGTTATGACTGTTATATGATGAATATCATCCAAAGAATCCACCGATCCAATGCCTACGAGTTTTCCACGTACTATTCGTGCTAAGTTACTACTGTTGCTGTTACTGTTGCACTTGCTATAAAATCATTGCTATCATTGTTACCGTTACTACTACTGTTACCACTGCTATCAAAACTATCATATTAATATGCTACTGATCACCTTGCTGTAGATATTTAATCTCTAGGTGTGGTTGAATTGACAACTCAACTACTAATACTTGCAAATATTCTTTGGCTCCCCTTTTGTCGAATCTATAAATTTGGGTTGAATACTCTACCCTTGAAAACTGTTGCGATCCCCTATACTTGTGGGTTATCAAGACCTTTTTCTGGCGCCGTTACTGGTGTGCATAGCTATATTTGCTGAGTCACTTGGGATTATTATCAATTTATCACTATGAAGAATCTGAAGGATACAAAAACCAAGATTTTTCCCTCTAAGACGAGGGGAGGTAAGGAACTGCCATCTAGCTCAGCACTTGATTCACCTTCTACTTTGAGTAAACTTGCAACACCACCACATGCTATTAGTCCTGATATGTCGCAAGTTATTGATGATGCTACTTCTGCTATGGATGATGCTTATATGATGGGAGTACCTTGCTTGATGATAATGTGCCACTAGGTGAATTTGTTGATGAACAACTTGCTAGAGCTAAAGATATTGAGAATGCTGAAACTGATGAAGTTCCTGATACTGAAATTCTTGAAACACCTATTAGACCTAGCTCTTCTAGATATGAATTGCCAAAGATACCTGAAGCTTATGTTAGGGATGAGGAGACAGCTATAGACTTTCTTGCTTGCAATGATAGGGATGATCTTAAGAAATTACTATGCAGACTGGAAGAAAAATCTTTGAATGCTAGAATGAAATGTGACCCCAAGTTTGCTACTTCACCTATCTTTGTTACTGATAAGGATTATGAATTCTCTGTCGACACAGATTTAATTACTCTGGTTGAATCTGATCCTTTCCATGGTTATGAAAATGAAACTGTAGTGGCACATCCTACTAAGTTAAATGATATAGCCACCCTTTTTGCTCATGATGAGAAAATTCACTACTGTTATATTCTCAAATTATTTCCGTTGTCATTAAAGGGTGATGCTAAGATATGGTACAATACTCTTGCTCCTGGTTGTGTGCACAGTCCCCAGGATATGACTTACTACTTCTCTGAAAAATATTTTCCTGCTCATAAGAAACAAGCTGCCTTACAAGAAATATTTAACTTTGTGCAAATTGAAGAAGAGAGTCTCCCACAAGCTTGGAGGAGGCTTCTCCAATTGCTTAATGCTTTGCCTGATCATCCACTTAAGAGAAATGAAATGCTTCATATCTTCTATAATGGACTAACCGATGCTTCTAGGGACTTCCTTGATAGTTGTGCTGGTTGTGTTTTCAGGGTACGAACTATTGAACAAGCTGAGGAATTATTGAAGAATTATGATGATTGGACTCTTCCCGAACCACCGCTTAAACCCACTCCGAAGAAGAGGGGTGTCTTATATCTCAGTGCTGAAGATATGCAAGAAGCAAAGAAAAGTATGAAGGGAAAGGTATTAAAGCAGATGATGTTAAGAATTTACCGCCTATTGAAGAAATAGATGGACTTGATACACCACCCCCACAGGTGGTAGAGGTAAACTCTTTAATGAAATTTGATGAAAGTGACATCCCTTATAATAAACATCCTAGTCAATGCCTTTATGAATTCAATAACTACATTAGAAAACAAGATCACTTCAATGCCAATGTTATGAAACAATTGAAATGTAATTCTGATACGATTGCTCGCTTGAGTGACTTGTTATTTAGAATCACCAATGGTGTTAGAGGTGTAAGAAAACATGCCTCTATGGTTCAAACCCAGTTAGAACAAGTTTCTAAATCTCAAAAAGAATTGCTTGATGAAATGAATAATAATATGAATGATCGTGCTATTAGAGTAGTAACTAGAGGAGGTAGAATGACTCAGGAACCACTTTATCCCGAGGGACACCCAAAAAGAATTGAACAAGACTCTCAAAGAATTAATACTGATGCACCTAGTCCTTCTAAAAGGAAGAAGAAAAAGAAAAATGATAGAACTTTGCGTACCTCTAGTGAACCTGAGAAAGAAAATCTATCTGAAGATAACAATGATGTCTCCATTTCTGATGCTGAAACTCAATCTAGTAATGAACATTCACCTAGTGATAATGAAAATGATAATGACAATGTTCATGAAGATACCCAACCAGAAAATGATAAAGAACCAGATAATGATGTTGAAATAGAACCAGCTGTTGATCTTGATAACCCACAACCTAAAAATAAAAGATATGATAAAAGACACTTTGTGGCTAGAAAACATGGTAAAGAAAGAGAGCCATGGGTTCAGAAACCCATGCCCTTTCCTCCTAAACCTTCTAAGAAAAAAGATGATGAGAATTTGAATGCTTTGCTGAAATGATTAGGCCAGTCTTTTGTGTACTCGCTTGACTGATATTTTAAAGATGGCCCCTTTGCAAAATACATGAAAGGCATCATCACTAATAAAAGAAAGATACCTTAAGCTGAAATCTCCACCATGCTTTCTAATTATTCTTGTAAGGATGGAGTACCTAAAAAACTTGGAGATCCTGGAATACCAACTATACCTTGCTCCATCAAAAGAAATTATGTTAAAACTGCTTTGTGTGATTTAGGAGCTGGGGTGTTAGTGTTATGCCTTTCTCCTAATATAAAAGACTTGATTTGAATAAACTCACACCTACTGAAATATCTTTGCAAATGGCTGACAAATCAACTGCCGTACCTATCGGTAATTGTGAGGATGTGCCCGTTGTTGTTGCAAATGTTACTATCTTAACGGACTTTGTTATTATTGAGATGCCCGAGGACGACAACATGTCGATTATCCTTGGTAGACCCTTTTTAAATACTGCAGGGGCTATTATTAATTGCAATAAAAGCAAGGTCACTTTTCATATCAATGGTAATGAGCATATGGTGCACTTTCCGAAGAAACAGTTCAAAGTGAATGGTATTAATGTTATTGAAAAAACTCCGACACTCACTATTGGAAGTTTTCAACTACATCTACCTACTGCCAAAAAGAAATATGATATACTTATTGTTGGGGACATGCATATCCCCGTTGAGGTAACTTAGTGTTTTACGAAAGTTCTTCGGTTTCATGCTAATTGAAAGTGGTTATTAAAAGACTTGATCAACCTTGTTAATGGATCATTTTCGAGAGGTATGAAGTTGATGAATTTAGTAGGCACAATCTTCTGTCCTTATCTTTTTTTTCTTTATCCTGTTTTCTGAATTTTCCGTGCAATAAAAAAGTGCCAAAAATAAAAGTAGTCAGAATGCCCTGAAATTTTAATACAAATATTTCTGAACTTTTAGTGCAAATAACATCAGGGGGTTGCCCCTGGTGACCACAATACACCAGGGCGCGCTAGCAACCCCACGCGCGCCCTGGTGGGTTATGGTCCCCACGTGGGTCCCCTCACTTATCCCTTCAGTCCATTCCTTCTACCTCCAGAAAAAATCACAAGAGCTCTCTCTCTCGTGTTCTTGCTCTCAAACCCGTGGATTTCGATCTCCTTGCTTGAAGCTCGGTTTCTAAAACTGTTTTGGCGGATTACTACTTGGTATGTGACTCCCCCATTGCTCAAATTAGTTTTTGCTTTAGTGGTTTATATTTTGAATAATTACCTACTCTTGGTGCTGCTATAAATGGGCTTGCATGTTGAATTCTTAGAGTTCTAAGTAGTTTGAATGCTCAATATGGCCTCTAGGCATCCTTATGAGTACTTGTTATGAATATTATGAAGTTTTGTTGACAAAATTTTGTGTCCCAATTTTTTTGAGAAATTGTTCGCAAGTAAAAATGCAATTATTTAGGAGTTCTACGGGATGGCGCTATCAAACCATGCTTATGGCCGTGTAACGACTTCATGGTGAGTGCAATTATTAAAGAAGAATTTGAGCAATATGTTCACAACACCGAGCTCGACCCCTACATTGAAGATAACTGCATCCAGCACCTCAGCCTCACAGAAGCGTTTACTGAAGAATTTAAATTTCATCCTCGTGAGTCTAGAGTTTCGTTTAAACTTTATGACCGTCCCTTTACCACGCCTCTAGAGGTGTTTAGTGGTGTTTGTAAAATTCAATTTTGGGGTTCGCTAAATGAGCCACCAAGATCTGAGTATGAGTCATTTTTTATTAGTCTTTGCAACGGTGAGGATAGAGGAGTGACACAAGCTAGGATAAAAAGCATTCATTTTCCATCAATTCATTACTTTTCACTCTTTAATGGCAAATGCATTGTGGGCAAGCAAGATTGTAGCGCATTGTGTGCCCCCGACTTGAGCCTCATACACACTGCTCTAACAGGAATTAAACGTTATAACCTTGGAGCAATCGTTGCACGAGGTTGCAACATAATGCTGGTAGTGGTCACTTTTATGGTGAGATTTATGCTTCCCGTTTAGCAAAGGAGCTGAGTGTATCACCTTTGCCTAACGATCCCATCTTACCTACCCAGTACTTAGACTTTAAGGCCATGAAGCATCATAAGTTCCTTAAGGGCACAATCACTGATTATACTTATAGCTTGAGGTTCAATAAAGAACCCATTGTACCTATTGTTTTGCATGTGTCTGCTCTCTTTGATTTTCACGGCAAAAGGAGATATTATGTTTTGGGGAACGAGGCCTGAGCATACAAGGCGGAAGTTAAGGCAGCTCGGCGAGCTGAGGAGGCCGCACCTAGAGCCTCTGTGGGCTATCACTCAGATTATTATCCAGGGTACGGATGGAGATTAGCAAGCTAGGACAAAAGCCTAAGCTTGGGGGAGTACGTATTTCCACCGACATTATATTCATGTTCACAAATTTCATTCCAGTTGTCAGTGTCCACACTTTTTTCATTGCATTATTCATGCTAGATTTATTTTCACGCTTTATTTTTGTATGTTTGAAAAACTTTGAGAAAATCCAAAAATGTTTCTTGTTTCTTTTTGGTTTTTCTTTCTAGTTTGACTAGTTGTAGTATTAAAAGAAACCCCAAAACGATTTCTCACTTCTTCTTTTGCTTGTTGGGAGCTTTCCCGTGTAAATCATTTTTCTCGTTTTTGTTTTTCCGTCTTTAATTTACTTTCTTCAAGAAAAACTAAAAACTCCAAAAATATTTCAGTGTATTTCTCTAAAATTCTTTTCTTTTCTTGAGTCGCACCAAGGAGAAGACCACGATGAAAATGTTGAGTGACTCTCATATGCATTATTGTTGATCTAACAAAGAGCCCAAATTACCTTGTCTTCTCCTTTTGAATAAAATGTTTGCAGATTCCAGCTTAGTCCACGACACTCTTGCACTATTATTATTTTCATATCATTCGTTCGTGCAAGTGAAAGGCAATAATGACGATATTTGATGAAGTGATTGTGGCAGAGAGAAGCGGGTATGAACTCAACTTGTTTTGTTTTTGTAAATATGTTTAACCTAGTATCCATGATTCAGCACATTATGATCAAACATGTTTGGAATGACAATTAGAGATTATAGTTTCTCATGCCATGCTTAAGTAGCTAGGAGTGGATAATGATTTATCTTGGATGTCAATATGCATTAAAATGACTGTGATGTAGTATGATGATATGGTATCCTCCTCTGAATGTTTCAAGTGGCTTGACTTGGCACAGGTTCACGCATGTAGTTGAATCAAAACCAACATAGCCTCTACGATATTTATGTTCATGGTGTTCATATCCTACTCATGCTAGTATTCAATGTTGATTATTCATAACACATGTTATGACCGTTTTCGCTCTCTAGCTGGCCGCTTCTCAACCTGTTTGCTAGCCTTCACCTGTACTAAGCGGAAATACTGCTTGTGCATCAAAATCCCTAAACCCAAGTTATTCCATATGAGTCCACTATATCTACCCATATGCGGTATTATCCTGCCGTTCGAAGTAAATTTGCATGTGCCACCTCTAAAATTTCAAATGAACCTCTGTTTTGTGTGCCTGGATTGTTCATAGAGCGACAGGGGGTGGTCGGTATCTTCAATGCTAAGCGGGTTATTCTCATGATGAGTGCTTTTTCACTCATCCTTGCATGAGAGGGGCGGTAATAGGGATTCCCAGTCCCGAAATCAAAAGTTGCAAATAATTAAACAAAACTCCCCCAGGATTGTTGTTGGTATGGACGGTACCCATGGATTCGGCTAGCCATGGAGTGTGTTTGTTGGTGGAGGGGGAGTAAACCTTTACTTTTATCGCTTGGGAACCGCCACTAATGTGTTTAGCATGGAAGATATTGATAACCCTTGGTCGTGACGTAAATAGGAAGGGTGTACCTCCCGAAATTTTATTTATCTTTGATTTAAGCATTGAGCTCTGGCACCTCTGCAAATCCCTGCTTCCCTCTACGAAGGGACTGTCTATTTACTTTTATGTTGAGTCATCACCTTCTCAAACAAGCGCCAGATTTGAGAGCACTATTGTCATCCTCATGCATTGTGTATAGTTAATGTTGGATGCATCATGACTGGATCTTTTCTACCATGAATTACAATGTTTAGTCGCTGCGTGAACTTTGGAGGTGCTCTGCATTTATGTTTTGCGGTCTCATAAAGGGCTAGCGAGATACCGCTGTACTCATATTATATCATGATTGTTTTAACAAAGTGTTGGCATTTGATATATCTTATTATCGCTCTCCAGTTGATTATGCCATTGATATGAGTTAATATAATTTCTAAGAGTTATTGTTGACATGGTTAGTCATGATCTTTGCTGAAAACCTGGGTACTACATAAGCCTATTTATGTAAACAAGAACAAAAGAGTTCGTAAAAGTTTTTATTCATCACTTTCAGTTTATCAACTGAATTGCTTGAGGACAAGCAAAGGTTTAAGCTTGGGGGAGTTGATACGTCTCCGTCGTATCTACTTTTCAAAATGCTTTTGCTCTTGTTTTGGACTCTAATTTGCATGATTTGAATGAAACTAACCCGGACTGACTCTGTTTTCAGCGGAACTACCATGGTGTTGTTTTTGTGCAGAAATAAAAGTTCTCGGAATTGGAGGAAACTTTTTGGAGAATTATTCTGAAATAAAAGAAAAATACTAGAACCAATACCCACTGGAGGGGGGCAGCTGCCCACTAGGAACCAGGGCGCGTCATCCCCCTTTGGCGCGCCCTAGTGGGTAGTGGGGCCCACGAGGCTCCGCTGACCCTAATTCCAACTCTATAAATTCCTATTTTTCGACAAAAAAATTAAGGGAGCAAGTTTCATCGCGTTTTACAATACGGAGCCGCCGCCACGTCCTGTTGTTCATCAGGAGGCCAGATCTACAGTTCGTTCGGGGCTCCGAAAAGGGGGATTCGCCGCCATCGTCATCACCAACCATCCTCCATCACCAATTTCATGATGCTCACCATCGGGAGTGAGTATTCTCTTTGTTGGCTTGCTGGACGGCGATGGGTGAGCACGATACACCAGGGCCCCCCAGGCGCGCCCTGGTGGGTTGTGCCCACCTCATGGCCCCACAGACCCTAATTCCAACTACATAAATACCTATTTTTGGAGAAAAATCAAGGGAGGAAGAATTATCGCGTTTCACGAGGCGGAGCCGCCACCACCTCCTGTTCTTCATCGGGAGGCCAGATTTGGAGTCCGTTCGGGGCTCCAGAGAGGGGAATCTTCGGTCTTCGTCATCACCAACCTCCTTAATCACCAATTCCATGATGCTCCCCACCGGGATTGAGTAATTCCTTCGTAGGCTCGCTGGTTGGTGAGGAGTTGGATGAGATTTATCATGTAATTGAGTTAGTTTTGTTAGGGCTTGATCCCTAGTATCCACTATGTTCTGAGATTGATGTTGCTATGACTTTGCTATGCTTAATGCTTGTCACTAGGGCCCGAGTGCCATGATTTCAGATCTGAACCGTTTATGTTTTCACCAATATATTTGTATTCTTGATCCGATCTTGCAAGTTATATGTACCTACTACATGTTATGATCCGCATACCCCAATGTGACAACAATTGGGATTCTTTCCGATGATGACCGTAATTTGAGGAGTTCATGTATTCACTATGTGTTAATGCTTTGTTCGGATTCTCTATTAAAAGGAAGTCTTAATATCCCTTAGTTTCCTTATGGACCCCACTGCCACGGGAGGGTAGACAAAAGATGTCATGCAAGTTCTTTTCCATAAGCACATGTGACTATTTACGGAATAGATGCCTACATTAAATTTATGAACTGGAGCTAGTTTTGTATCGCCCTAGGTTATGATTGTTATATGATGAATATCATCCAACAAATCCACCGATCCAATGCCTACGAGCTTTCCACATATTGTTCTTGCTAAGTTACTGCTGCTGATGTTACTGTTGCACTTGCTACAAAATTATTGCTATCACTATTACCGTTACTACTATTATTACCACTACTATCAAAACTATCATATTACTGTGCTATTGATCACCTTGATGCAGATATTTAATCTCCAGGTGTGGTTGAATTGACAACTCAACTACTAATACTTGCAAATATTCTTTGGCTCCCCTTGTGTCAAATCTATAAATTTGAGTTGAATACTCTACCCTCTAAAACTATTGCGATCCCCTATACTTGTGGGTTATCAATGAAGCGACAGGGGGTGGCCAATATTTTTCCATGCTAGATGTGTTATTCTCAAGATGAGTGTTTATTCACTTGTCATTGCACGAGAGTAGGCGGTAATAGGGATGCCTAGTCTCGAAATGAAAAAGAAATTTACTTTATGTTGTCAAATAATAAATTCCTTGGAAAGTGGTTGTATGGACGGTACCCATGGATACGGCTAGCCATGGAGTGTGAAAGAATGGTGGAAAAAGGAATAAACTTTATTTTCTGTTTGGGAACCGCCTATGATATATCTAGCATGGAAAGTATTGGGAACTACTCGGTCGTTTTCGTTGATAGGAAAAGCATGCCTCTCAAAATGTTTTTATCTCTCATTTTTGCTTTGAGCTCTGGCACCTCTAAAAATCCCTATTTTCCTTTGTGAAGGGCCTATCTATTTACTTTATGCATATTTTTATTTGAGTCTCCATCTTCTATTATAAAGCACCAACTAAGGGGCACTATGATCGTACTTGAGCATTGGATGTAGCTAATATTTGAGTGTGCTTCATGAATGGATCAATGATTGAGCATGATGGGCTAGGGATAGCTTTCTTTCGTGTTGATATTTTGAAAGACATGGTTGCTTGTTGATATGCTTGAGTATTGAAGTCTTCATGTCAATTATAGACTATTGCTTTGAACCATCTAAAAGTCCAAATATCCATGCTACAAAAGAAAAAGAATATGTGATGAACATGTTAGGCAGCATTCCACATCAAAAATTCTGTTTTTATCATTTACCTACTCGAGGACGAGCAGGAATTAAACTTGGGGATGTTGATACGTCTCCAATGTATCTATAATTTTTTTATTGTTCCATGCTGTTATATTATCATTCTTGGATGTTTTACAATTATTTTATAGCAACTTTATATCATTTTTTGGGACTAACCTATTGACATAGTGCCAGTTGCTCTTTTTTGCTTGTTTTTTACTTCGTAGGATATCAGTACCAAATGGATTCCAAATGCCACGAAACATTTTTGGAGATTTGTTTTGGACCAGAAGACACCTTGGGGGCCAAGAAAGCACCAGAGGGGAGGCCCGTGGGGGGCACAACCCACCAGGGCGCGCCCAGGGGGTTGTGGTCCCCACGGAGACCCCCTGCACCGTCTCTTCGCCCTATAAATTCCCAAATATTCCAAAAACCCTAGGGGAGACGTCGAAACACAATTCCAGCCGCCGCAAGTTCCAGAACCACGAGATCCAATCTACACCATCACAGAGGGGTTCATCATCCTCATTGGTGCCTCTCCGATGATGCGTGAGTAGTCCACCATAGACCTACGGGTCCGTAGGAAGTAGCTAGATGCCTCTCTCTCTCTCTCTCTCTCTCTTGATTCTCATTACAATGGTCTCTTGGAGATCTATTTGATGTAATGACTTTTTGCGGTGTGTTTGTTGGGATCCGGTGAAGTTTGAGTTTATGATCAGATCTATATCCACGGAAGTTATTTGAGTTTTCTTTGACCTCTTATATGCATGATTACTTATAGCCTCATATTTATTCTTCGAATCTTTAGTTTAGTTAGGCCCACTAGATCGATTTTTCTTGCCATGGGAAGAGGTGCTTTGTGATGAGTTCGATCTTGCGGTGTTTTTTCCCAGTGACAGAAGGGGCAGCAAGGCACACATGTATCATTGCTATTAAGGATAACAAGATGGGGTCTATTCCTACATTAATAGATCTTGTCTACATCATGTTACCATTCTTATTGCATTACTCTGTTTCTCCATGAACTTAATACACTAGATGCATGTTGGATATTGGTCGATGTGTGGAGTAATAGTAGTAGATGCAGAATCGTTTCGGTCTACTAATCTTGGACGTGATGCCTAGATAATGATCATTGCCTGGATATCGTCATAATTATTTGATCTTCTATCAACTGCCCAAAAGTAATTTGTTTACCCACTGTATGTTATTTTCTCGAGAGATGCCACTAGTGAAATCTACGGCCCCGGGGTCTATCTTTTATCATATTGCTTTCCGAACTATTTTTATTCGCTTTTATTTTCAGAACTATTATTCCAAAAACCCAAAAATACCTTGCTGAACTTTTTCTTTATTTATTTTATTTTGTGTTATTGCAAGATCTATTTATCCAAAATCATACAAACCAATCTATCTTTTGCCCGAGGAGGGATTGACAACACCTCTTACGTGTCGGGTTGCAAGTATTTGTTCTTTGTGTGCAGGTACCGTTTACATAGCTTGGCCTGGCCTCCTACTGGATTGATACCTTGATTTCATAACTGAGTGAAATAACTACCATAGCTGTACTGCATCATCCCTTCCTCTTCGGGGAAATACCGACGCAGTTTCAAGCGATATCAATGACTATATGTGGAGAGGATGATAGTAGGGACCCACCAGAGTCATGGCAGTACGCAAGCGAGTGCCTCGTTATTACAAGCCAAAAAATGCTTCCTCCTAATGGTTTGACATCTGGGTCCCACGTCATTGTCAACGTATTGTCAATAAACGAGAGAATTACACAACGAGCGGCTGAGACCAGGGATCCAGCAAGTCGCGCAGTTGTTATTTAGTTTTAGAGACGGAGCAGGGTATCAACGGGGCTGTGCGGGGGCTCTGGCCCGTCTAGCCCAGGGTTTTATTTTATGTTTACCACATGATGAGCCCAGTTGTTTTTATTTTCTTTCTGAAAATGGTGAGCCAAGTTCTATTTTTTGCAGAATACCCAACCGAGGCCGTCTTGCTTTTCTCAGCCCTGCTGGGCTGCAAATCTTTCAAAACGATGACGGATGTATTCGCTTGCCCAGAAAATGGGCTATAAGTAGTAAGAAATGGGCTGTAAATTTTAAAAACACAACAGACCGGCAATTAGTTTCAAATTTCTCTTTTTTAGGATTTCGAGATTTTAAATTTCATTGATTGTTTTTGCGAGGGAAATTAAGTTGGATTTTAAATTGATATAAATTTATTTTCGAAATTAGTACGAATGTGACTCGAAATTTTAGGATTGAAAACAGTTCGGACCACACCGAAATATGCAAAATTTCGGGAGTATTTTTTAACCGTGACCAGAATATGGGTTGTAATGCTACAAAAAGAATATGGGCTCCAAAAAAATCCTTAAGAACTAGCAAATGGGCTGTGAAGTATTATAAAGTGGAGAGGCTGACTGTAGGGGCCCACGTGGTCCATGGCCGCACGCAAGCAAGTGCCTCCTTATTACACGAACAAAAATGATTGCACCTCCTAACAACTGGGACCCACCAGCTTCATCTTCGCACGTAAGGAAGTGCCTCCTTATTACACGGAAAAAAAGTTTCCTCCACCTGACAGCTGAGACCCACCAGCTACATCTTCGCACGCAAGGAGGTGCCTCCTTATTCCGCGCAAGAAAAATGATTCCTCCCACTACTAGGTGGGACCCACCAGATTTGGTGGCTGACTTGTGGGACTACTAAGTTGACGCGTACGCAGAGTTTTATCAACCTAGTCAACAAACGATTCTAGCAGCAATGACCGTTGGATGTTAATCCAACGGCCATGCTACTTCTTCAACCTCTAATCTTCGTGCTCTAGCCGCCCAAACCAGGGCCGGCAGGACCGCCTGCTCCTGCCTCCCATGGTCGGCCGTGCTGCCACCGCTGGCCATGCCATCCCTCTACTCACCCACACCTCCTGTTATTCTCTGGCAACGGCAGCCTCACACCGCAACCGAAGCAGTCAACCCTCGTACTCCCCTTCGCGTGGTCATCCACTGCCGCGTCTTCCCCGGCTCTGCGTCGTTCCCTTCCTAGGCCTCGTCGTCGCCCACCGCCTTGGTGCTCTCGGCGCGGCGTGGTCAACATGGTCAACGAATGACAGCCATCAGAAGATGACTCTATGCGGTGACACTGACAGCTGGACCTACCAGCTACATCTTCGGACGCAAAGAAGTTCCTCCATATTAGGCGCGAAAAAATGATCCCTCCCCCTGACAGCTGGGACCCACCAGCTATATCTTCGCACGCAACGAAGTGCGTCCTTATCCTCCCTGACAGCTGGGACCCACCCGGTCGAAGCGTATGTAGCGTTGTCTGTCTGGTCGTGAACATGTATATACATACTGGTCGATTGGTCTCTCTGCAATGATGAACCGTGGCCGAGCAAGCAGCGGCACGTGTTGTAGTAAAGCCCTTGACGTAGCAGTTCAGGCAGTCCCGTCTAAACCGTGTACATGTATGTACAACCACAGGGCAAAAAATACGGCCATGTACGTACATACGGGAGGGGTCTCGAACGCATACTCGCGCATACGTACAACCAGGGCTCATGTACATGGAGAGGCAACGGACGGCAGCAACAGTGTCATGTTCATCGGCAGCCAACCGACTGGGTCGAAACGGAGAAACTGCATCGTGTTCATCGGAGGCAACGAAATGCGTCATGTTCATCGGGAGCCAACCGGCTAGGACGGAACAGCCGAAACGGGATCTGGCGTACCGCAGTACGGAGGAAACAGCCTTTTGTTCGACTGCCTACGATCGAAACGGGATCATGTTCATCGAGAGGGGTCTGGCGTACCGTAAAACGGAGTAAACAAACTTTTTGTTCGAGCTCCTATGGTCGAAACGGGGTCCTGTTGATCGGGACGGGTCTGGCGTACCGCAAAACGGAGGAAACGGACTTCTCTTCGACCGCCTACGGTCGAACGGGGTCCTACTGTTCATCCACTATCGACTTCCTCCACCCTCCACCTGCTACTGTTCATCCACCGGCGACCTCCTACAGCTCCACCGGCTACTGTTCATCCAGCCTCCACGGGGTACTGTTCATCCACCCCCAACCGGCTGGGGTTGTGGCGGCCTCCTCGGTCAGGGTCCTGTTCATCCAGCGACAACGACCTACTACCACGGGGTCCTGTTCATCCAACCCCCACTGGGAACTGTTCATCCACAACCAACCATCCGGCTCGACTCACCACGTCTTGACTCGTTCTACGTACTGCGCGCACGGTAGCAATGGTCATTGTTCATCGAGAGGCAACCCAACACCGGCTGGCTACGTCACGCTAGGGGGCTCGATCGACTTCAGTAAGCAGCAGCGATCGATCGCTTGGGTTCAGTTAGCAGCAGTAACGAAGGAATCGCTCGGGTTCAGTTAATAGCAGGGATCGATCGCTCAGGTTCAGTAACGTAGCTAGTGCGATCACTCGGGTTCAATTAGAGCCAACGCCTCGCACACACGCGTGTACGAGAGAGAAACGCGCAAACCATAGTGCATCGCTCGGCCCCGACCACCCACCGTAACCGGGAACTCCCCGATATTTTCCTCGCCCTTGCTTCTACCACTATTTTTCCCGTCATGGACGGCCCAAAGAATGTCATGCAGGTGCGTCTCCAGCCCGCCCAGGACAAAAAAACCATTTTTTGTCATAATTTTTTGGCATAGAAGTATGAGCCCACCACATCTATGATGATACGTGTTTTTGTCACAATTATCGTCATAGAAGTGTCATAAGCATGACAGAAAAAAAACCGTTCGGCCCATAATGTCACGGATGTCTCTTTTTTGTAGTGCATGGCTTTGCGTAAAACCTAAACCTGAGAAACCTAAGTATCTGGGGGATGCCCCTATGCTTGATGACGATGCGAACTTTTCTCTTTCGAGGGTTGTGATGCGGGATCATCTTAGGTTCACCTCCGACGAGATGTGGGAGATTGCAGAGGACGGCTTAAACCCCGTCAACCCAAGGGATCTCACGCGGAAGTCTATGACAAGCATCTCAACTCATCCGCTATCATGATCATAAGAAAAGGGTATGTCAGATAAGCAGAAAAGGCCATACATTCACATCACAAACGACAAAGAGCTATGGGAGAACATTGTGATGACCAAGACAGATACCCCCGCTCTCCAACAAACACAATGTGAAATAGCCAAAGGTGCATTACACTATTTTTATATGGAGAAGGGTGAGACCCCCCAAGCACCTTCACAAGCATCTCAAGACTCTTACCGCCGACATTGAGTGCTTTGATTGTGACAAGACTCAAGAAAAACAACTCATGGCGTATGCGCATTGACTTCATGGGCCTCAACAAAGAGTGCCCAAAAGACCCATTCTTGTTGCCCACATCGATCAAGTGATTGATTTCGTAGTAGGCTGTAAGTGACTCTGTTTCTTGGACGCTTATTCTGGCTATCACTACATCCGGATGGAGAAATCAAACCAAGAGAAGACGTCCTTTATTACACCTTTTGGGCCATTCTGCTACATTACCATGCCCTTCGGGTTCAAGAGTCAGGCACTACATACCAGCGCACGATGCAAAAATGCCTCCACGATAAGATCGGCATCAACGTGGAAGCATATGCCGCCGACGTCGTCATCAAAACAAGAAGTGAAGCCAACATTATATACGACCTCGAGCAAACATTCGCTAACCTGCGTCATTTCAACATGAAATTGAACCCCGAAAAGTGCATTTCTGGATCCATTCAGGTCAGGTCATCAACTTCATCGTCTATCAATGAGGCATACAAGAAAACCCAGAGATTGTTGGGGATCGTTGCAGAAATTAAAAAAAATCTACGCATCACAAAGATCAATCTATGGAGAGAGTAGCAACGAGAGAGAGGGGAGTGCATCTTCATACCCTTGAAGATCGCGATGCGGAAGCGTTACAAGAACGCGGATGAAGGCGTTGTACTCACAGCGATTCAGATCGCGGTTGATTTCGATCTAAGGGCCGAACAACGGTGCCTCCGCGTTCAACACACGTACGGCCCGGGGACGTCTCCTCCTTCTTGATCCAGCAAGGGGAGAGGAGAAGTTGAGGGAGAGCTCCGGCAGCACGACGGCGTGGTGGTGGAGCTTGCAGTTCTCCGGCAGGGCTTCGCCAAGCACTACTACTACGGAGGTGTTGGGGAGGGAGAGGGCTGCGCCAGCGTATGGGCTGCGGCTCCCATGTGCCTCCCCACTATATATAGGGGTGGAGGGGGCTGGTTTCTTGCCCTCCAAGTCCATTGGGGCGTTGGCAAAGGCGGGGAAAAGAAATCCCATCATTTCCCTTCCCCACCGATTGTTATCCCCCTTTTTAGGGATCTTGATCTTATCCCTTCGGGATATGATCTTATTCCTTCTAAGGGGGGATCTTGGTGCGCCTTGACCAGGGGTGTGGGGCCTTGTGTTGGAAATATGCCCTAGAGGCAATAATAAAATGGTTATTATTGTATTTCCTTGTTCATGATAATTGTCTATTGTTCATGCTATAATTGTATTAACTGGAAACCATAATACATGTGTGAATACATAGACCACAACATGTCCCTAGTAAGCCTCTAGTTGACTAGCTCGTTGATCAATAGATGGTTATGGTTTCCTGACCATGGACATTGGATGTCATTGATAACGGGATCACATCATTAGAAGAATGATGTGATGGACAAGACCCAATCCTAAGCATAGCACAAGATCGTGTAGTTCGTTTGCTAAGAGCTTTTCTAATGTCAAGTATCGTTTCCTTAGACCATGAGATTGTGCAACTCCCGGATACCGTAGGAATGCTTTGGGTGTACCAAACGTCACAACGTAACTGGGTGGCTATAAAGGTGCACTAGAGGTATCTCCGAAAGTGTCTGTTGGGTTGGCACGAATCGAGACTGGGATTTGTCACTCCGTATAACGGAGAGGTATCTCTGGGCCCACTCGGTATTGCATCATCATAATGAGCTCAATGTGACTAAGTAGTTAGTCACGGGATCATGCATTACGGAACGAGTAAAGAGACTTGCCGGTAACGAGATTGGACGAGGTATTGGGATACCGACGATCGAATCTCGGGCAAGTAACATACCGATGGACAAAGGGAATTGTATACGGGATTGATTGAATCCCGGACATCGTGGTTCATCCGATGATATCATCATGGAACATGTGGAGCCAATATGGGTATCCAGATCCCGCTATTGGTTATTGGCCGGAGATGTGTCTCGGTCATGTCTGCATGGTTCCCGAACCCGTAGGGTCTACACACTTAAGGTTCGGTGACGCTAGAGTTGTTATGGGAAATAGTATGTGGTTACCGAAGGTTGTTAGGAGTCCCGGATAGGATCCCAGGCGTCACGAGGAGTTCCGGAATGGTCCGGAGGTAAAGATTTATATATGGGAAGTCATCATACGGTCACCGGAAGTATTCGGGGATATGCCGGTATTGTACCGGGGCCACCGAAGGGGTTCCGGGGGTCCACCGGGAGGGTCCACCTGCCCCGGAGGGCCTTATGGGCTGTAGGTGGAAGGGAACCAGCCCCTAAGTGGGCTGGGCACCAACCTCCCCCTAGGGCCCATGCGCCTAGGGTTGGGGGAAACCCTGGAGGGGGCGCCCCCCTTGACTTGGGGGGCAAGCCACCCTCCCTGGCCGCCGCCCCTCCCACCAGATGGGATCTAAGGGGCCGGGCCCCCTCTCCCTTGCCCCTATATATAGTGGAGGGGTGGGAGGGCAGCCGCACCCCTGGCCTGGCGCAGCCCTCTCCTCCTCCAACTCCTCCTCCTCCTCCGTAGTGCTTAGCGAAGCTCTACCGGAGAACCACGAGCTCCATTGCCACCACGCCGTCGTGCTGCTGGAGTTCTCCCTCAACTTCTCCTCTCCCCTTGCTGGATCAAGAAGGAGGAGATGTCCCCGGGCTGTACGTGTGTTGAACGCGGAGCCGCCGTCCGTTCGGCGCTAGATCGGATCTTCCGCGATTTGAATAGCTGCGAGTACGACTCCATCAACCGCGTTCTTGTAACGCTTCCGCTTAGCGATCTTCAAGGGTATGAAGATGCACTCCCTCTCTCTCTCGTTGCTAGCATCTCCTAGATTGGTCTTGGTGACACGTAGGAAAATTTTGAATTTCTGCTACGTTCCCCAACAGTGGCATCATGAGCTAGGTCTATGCGTAGATTCTATGCACGAGTAGAACACAAAGTAGTTGTGGGTGATGATTTGTTCAATTTGCTTACTGTTACTAGTCTTATCTTGATTCAGCGGCATTGTGGGATGAAGCGGCCCGGACCGACCTTACACGTACTCTTACGTGAGACAGGTTCCACCGACTGACATGCACTTGATGCATAAGGTGGCTAGCGGGTGTCTGTCTCTCCCACTTTAGTCGGATCGGATTCGATGAAGAGGGTCCTTATGAAGGGTAAATAGCAATTGGCATATCACCGTTGTGGCTTTTGCATGGTAAGAAACGTTCTTGCTAGAAACCCATAGCAGCCACGTAAAACATGCAACAACAATTAGAGGACGTCTAACTTGTTTTTGCAGGGTATGCTATGTGATGTGATATGGCCAAAAGGATGTGATGAATTATATATGTGACGTATGAGATTGATCATGTTCTTGTAATAGGAATCACGACTTGCATGTCGATGAGTATGACAACCGGCAGGAGCCATAGGAGTTGTCTTAATTTATTGTATGACCTGCGTGTCATTGAAAATGCCATGTAATTACTTTACTTTATTGCTAACCGTTAGCCATAGTAGTAGAAGTAATAGTTGGTGAGACAACTTCATGAAGACACGATGATGGAGATCATGGTGTCATGCCGGTGACGAAGGTGATCATGCCGCGCCACGAAGATGGAGATCAAAGGCGCAAGATGATATTGGCCATATCATGTCACTTTATGATTTGCATGTGATGTTTGTCATGTTTACATCTTATTTGCTTAGAACAACGGTAGCATAAATAAGATGATCCCTCACTAAAATTTCAAGAGACGTGTTCCCCCTAACTGTGCACCATTGCGAAGGTTCATTGTTTCGAAGCACCACGTGATGATCGGGTGTGATAGATTCTAACGTTCGCATACAACAGGCGTAAGCCAGATTTACACATGCGAAACACTTAGGTTGACTTGACGAGCCTAGCATGTACAGACATGGCCTCAGAACACAAGAGACCGAAAGGTCGAACATGAGTCGTATAGTAGATACAATCAACATGGAGATGTTCACCGTTGATGACTAGTCCGTCTCACATGATGATCGGACACGGTCTAGTCGATTCGGATCATGTATCACTTAGATGACTAGAGGGATGTCTATCTAAGTGGGAGTTCATTAAATAATCAGATGAACTTAATTGTCATGAACATAGTCAAAAGGTCTTTGCAAATTATGTCATAGCTTACGCTTTAGTTCTACTGTTTAAGATATGTTCCTAGAGAAAATTTAGTTGAAAGTTGACAGTAGCAATTATGCGGACTGGGTCCGTAAACTGAGGATTGTCCTCATTGCTGCGCAGAAGGCTTATGTCCTTAATGCACCGCTCGGTGTGCTGAACCTCGAGCGTCGTTTGTGGATGTTGCGAACATCTGACATACACGTTTTGATGACTACGTGATAGTTCAGTGCGTAATGTTAAACGGTTTAGAATTGAGGCACCGAAGACATTTTGAAATGTCTCGGAACATATGAGATGTTCCAAGAGCTGAAATTGGGATTTTAGGCTTGTGCCCACGTCAAGAGGTATGAGACCTCTGACAAGTTTCTTAAGCCTGCAAACTAAGGGAGAAAAGCTCAATCGTTGAGCATGTGCTCAGATTGTCTGAGTACTACAATCGCTTGAATCGAGTGGGAGTTGTCTTCCAGATGAGATAGTGATGGTTCTCCATAGTCACGGCCACCAAGCTATTAGAGCTTCATGATGAACTATAACATATCAGGGATAGACATGATGATCCTTGAGCAACTCGCGATGTTTGACACCGCGAAAGTAGAAATCAAGTAGTAGCATCAATTGTTGATGGTTGGTAAAAACCACTAGTTTCAAGAAGGGCACGGGCAACAAGGGATACTTCATGAAACGGCAAATCAGTTGCAGCTCTAGTGAAGAAAGCCAAGGTTGAACCCAAACCCGAGACTAAGTGCTTCTGAGATGAGGGGAACGGTCACTGAAGCAGAACTACCCTAGATACTTCGTAGATGAGAAGGCTGGTAAGCTCGACAGAAGTATATTGGATATACATTATATTAATGTGTACTTTACTAGTGCTCCTAGTAGCACCAGGGTATTAGATACCGGTTCGGTTGCTAAGTGTTAGTAACTCGAAATAAAAGCTGCGGAATAAACGGAGACTAGCTAAAAGTGAGATGACGATATGTGTTGGAAGTGTTTCCAAGGTTGATATGATCAAGCATCGCATGCTCCCTCTACCATCGAGATTGGTGTTAAACCTAAATAATTGTTATTTGGTGTTTGCGTTGAGCATAGACATGATTGGATTATGTTTATCGCAATACGGTTATTCATTTAAGGAGAATAATGGTTACTCTGTCTATTTGAATAATACCTTCAATGGTCTTGCACCTAAAATGAATGGTTTGTTGAATCTCGATCGTAATGATACACATGTTCATGCCAAAAAGATATAAGATAGTAATGATAGTACTACATACATGTGGCACTGCCACTTGAGTCATATTGGTATAAAACGCATGAAGAAGCTCCATGTTGATGGATCTTTGGACTCACTCGTTTTTTGAAAAGATTGAGACATGCGAACCATGTCCATTGGTAGATATGCATGAAGAAACTCCATACAGATGGATCGTTTGGACTCACTTGATTTTGAATCACTTGAGACATGCAAATCATAACACATGGGCAAGATGACTGAAAGGCCTCGTTTTCAGTGAGATGAAACAAGAGAGCAACTTGTTGGAAGTAATACATCTGATGTGTGCAGTCCAATGAGTGTTGAGGCACGCAGTGGATATCGTTATGTTCTTACTTCACAGATGATTTGAGTAGATGCTAAGAATATTTACTTGATGAAACAAAAGTTTGAATTATTGAAAGGTTCAAGTAATTTCAGAGTGAAGTTGAAGACCGTCGTGACAAGAGGATAAAATGTCTATGATATGATCATAGAGATGAGTATCTGAGTTACGAGTTTGGCACACAATTAAGACATTGTGGAAATTGTTTCACAACTAATACCGCCTGGAACACCATAGTATGATGGTGTGTCCGAACATCATAACTACACCCAGTTGGATATGGTGCATACCATGATGTCTCTTTTCGAATTACACTATCGTTTATGGGTTAGGCATTAGAGACAACCGCATTCACTTTAAATAGGGCACCACGCAATTCCGTTGAGACGACACCGTATGAACTATGGTTTAGAGAAACCTAAGCTGTCGTTTCTTAAAAGTTTGGGGCTGCGACGCTTATGTGAAAATGTTTCAGGCTGATAAGCTCGAACCCAAAGCGGATAAATGCATCTTCATAGAATACCCAAAACAGTTGGGTATACCTCCTATTTCAGATCCGGAAGCAAAGTGATTGTTTCTAGAAACAGGTCCTTTCTCGAGGAAAAGTTTCTCTCGAAAGAATTGAGTGGGAGGATGGTGGAGACTTGATGAGGTTATTGAACCATGACTTCAACTAGTGTGTAGCAGGGCACAGGAAGTTGTTCCTGTGGCACCTACACCAATTGAAGTGGAAGCTTATGATAGTGATCATGAAACTTCGGATCAAGTCACTACCAAACCTCGTAGGACGACAAGGATGCATGCTACTTCAGAGTGGTACGTAATCCTGTCTTGGAAGTCATGTTGCTAGACAACAATGAACCTACGAGCTATGGAGAAGCGATGATGGGCCCGGATTCCGACGAATGGCTCGAGGCCATAAAATCCGAGAGAGGATCCATGTATAAAAACAAAGTATAGACTTTGGAAGAACTACTTGATGGTCGTAAGGCTGTTGGGTGCAGATGGATTTTAAAAGGAAGACAGACAATGATGGTAAGTGTCACCATTAAGAAAGCTCGACTTGTCGTTAAGATGTTTTCCGGCAAGTTCAAGGAGTTGACTGCGATGAGACTTTCTCACTCGTAGCGATGCTAAGAGTCTGTTGGAATTATATTAGCAGTTACTGCATTATTTATGAAATCTTGCAGATAGGATGTCAAAACATTGTTTCCTCGACGATTTTCTTGAGGAAAGGTTGTATGTGATACAACCAGAAGGTTTTGTCAATCCTGAAAGATGCTAACAAGTATGCAAAGCTCCAGCAATCCTTCTAAGGATTGGAGTAAGCATCTCGGAGTTGGAATGTACGCTTTGATGAGATGATCAAAGATTTTGGGTTTATACAAAGTTTATGAGAAACTTGTATTTCCAAAGAAGTGAGTGGGAGCACTATAGAATTTCTGATGAGTATATGTTGTTGACATATTGTTGATCAGAAATGATGTAGAATTTCTGGAAAACATACAAGGTTATTTGAAAAGTGTTTTTCAATGGAAAACCTGGATTAAGCTACTTTACATTGAGCATCAAGATCTATAAGGATAGATCAAAAACGCTTAATAGTACTTTCAAATGAATACATACCGTGACAAGATTTTGAAGGAGTTCAAAATAGATCAGCAAAGAAGGAGTTCTTGGCTGTGTTACAAGGTATGAGTATCGAGTAAGACTCAAGACCTGACCACGGCAGAAGAGAGAGAAAGGACGAAGGTCGTCCCCAATGCTTTAGACGTAGGCTCTACAATATGCTATGTTGTGTACCGCACCTGAAGTGTGCCTTGCCATGAGTTAGTCAAGGGGTACAATAGTGATCCAGGAATGGATCACATGACAGTGGTCGAACTTATCCTTAGAACTAGTGGACTAAGGAATTTTCTCAATTATGGAGGTGGTAAAAGAGTTCGTCGTAAAGTGTTACGTCGATGCAAACTTTGACACTAATCCGGATGACTCTGAGTAGTAAACCGGATTTGTATAGTGGAGCAGTTATTTGGAACAGCTCCAAGTAGCGCGTGGTAGCTGCATCTACAAGATGACATAGAGATTTGTAAAGCACACACGGATCTGAATGTTGCAGGCCCGTTGACTAGTAACCTCTCTCACAAGCGAGATATGAACAAACCCCATGGGTGTTGGATTCATTACAATCACATAGTGATGTGAACTAGATTATTGACTCTAGTGCAAGTGGGAGACAGTTGGAAATATGCCCTAGAGGCAATAATAAAATGGTTATTATTGTATTTCCTTGTTCATGATAATTGTCTATTGTTCATGCTATAATTGTATTAACTGGAAACCATAATACATGTGTGAATACATAGACCACAACATGTCCCTAGTAAGCCTCTAGTTGACTAGCTCGTTGATCAATAGATGGTTATGGTTTCCTGACCATGGACATTGGATGTCATTGATAACGGGATCACATCATTAGGAGAATGATGTGATGGACAAGACCCAATCCTAAGCATAGCACAAGATCGTGTAGTTCGTTTGCTAAGAGCTTTTCTAATGTCAAGTATCGTTTCCTTAGACCATGAGATTGTGCAACTCCCGGATACCGTAGGAATGCTTTGGGTGTACCAAACGTCACAACGTAATTGGGTGGCTATAAAGGTGCACTACAGGTATCTCCGAAAGTGTCTGTTGGGTTGGCACGAATCGAGACTGGGATTTGTCACTCCGTATGACGGAGAGGTATCTCTGGGCCCACTCGGTAATGCATCATCATAATGAGCTCAATGTGACTAAGTAGTTAGCCACGGGATCATGCATTACGGAACGAGTAAAGAGACTTGCCGGTAACGAGATTGAACGAGGTATTGGGATACCGACGATCGAATCTCGGGCAAGTAACATACCGATTGACAAAGGGAATTGTATACGGGATTGATTGAATCCCCGACATCGTGGTTCATCCGATGAGATCATCGTGGAACATGTGGGAGCCAATATGGGTATCCAGATCCCGCTATTGGTTATTGGCCGGAGAGGTGTCTCGGTCATGTCTGCATGGTTCCCGAACCCGTAGGGTCTACACACTTAAGGTTCGGTGACGCTAGAGTTGTTATGGGAAATAGTATGTGGTTACCGAAGGTTGTTCGGAGTCCCGGATAGGATCCCGGACGTCACGAGGAGTTCCGGAATGGTCCGGAGGTAAAGATTTATATATGGGAAGTCATCATACGGTCACCGGAAGTATTCGGGGGTATGCCGGTATTGTACCGGGGCCACCGAAGGGGTTCCGGGGGTCCACCGGGAGGGTCCACCTGCCCCGGAGGGCCTTATGGGCTGTAGGTGGAAGGGAACCAGCCCCTAAGTGGGCTGGGCACCAACCTCCCCCTAGGGCCCATGCGCCTAGGGTTGGGGGAAACCCTGGAGGGGGCGCCCCCCTTGACTTGGGGGGCAAGCCACCCTCCCTGGCCGCCGCCCCTCCCACCAGATGGGATCTAAGGGGCCGGGCCCCCTCTCCCTTGCCCCTATATATAGTGGAGGGGTGGGAGGGCAGCCGCACCCCTGGCCTGGCGCAGCCCTCTCCTCCTCCAACTCCTCCTCCTCCTTCGTAGTGCTTAGCGAAGCTCTGCCGGAGAACCACGAGCTCCATTGCCACCACGCCGTCGTGTTGCTGGAGTTCTCCCTCAACTTCTCCTCTCCCCTTGCTGGATCAAGAAGGAGGAGACGTCCCCGGGCTGTACGTGTGTTGAACGCGCCATCCGTTCGGCGCTAGATCGGATCTTCCGCGATTTGAATCGTTGCAAGTACGACTCCATCAACCGCGTTCTTGTAACGCTTCCGCTTAGCGATCTTCAAGGGTATGAAGATGCACTCCCTCTCTCTCGTTGCTAGCATCTCCTAGATTGGTCTTGGTGACACGTAGGAAAATTTTGAATTTCTGCTACGTTCCCCAACACCTTGACCCCACTACCCACGTTCATGTGCGTCCCCCCATGCAGGTGGGCCCCACTCCGGAACCTTCTAGAACCTTCCCGGTACAATACCGAAAAATCCCGAACATTTTCCGGTGGCCAAAATAGGACTTCCCATATATAAATCTTCACCTCCGGACCATTCCGGAACTCCTCGTGACGTCTGAGATCTCATCCGGGACTCCGAACAACATTCGGTAACTGCACACTAATTCCCATAACAACTCTAGCGTCACAGAACCTTAAGTGTGTAGGCCCTACGGGTTCGGGAATCATGCAGACATGACCGAGACAGCTCTCTGGCCAATAACCAACAGCGGGATCTGGATACCCATGTTGGCTCCCACATGTTCCACGATGATCTCATCGGATGAACCACGATGTCGGGGATTCAATCAATCCTGTATACAATTCCCTTTGTCCATCGGTATGTTACTTGCCCGAGATTCGATCGTCGGTATCCCAATACCTCATTCAATCTCGTTACCGGCAAGTCACTTTACTCGTTCCGTAATGCATGATCCCGTGACTAACTACTTAGTCACATTGAGCTCATTATGATGATGCATTACCGAGTGGGCCCAGAGATACCTCTCCGTCATACGGAGTGACAAATCCCAGTCTCGATTCGTGCCAACCCAACAGACACTTTCGGAGATACCTGTAGTGCACCTTTATAGCCACCCAGTTACGTTGTGACGTTTGGTACACCCAAAGCATTCCTACGGTATCCGGGAGTTGCACAATCTCATGGTCTAAGGAAATGATACTTGACATTTGAAAAGCTTCTAGCAAACGAACTACACGATCTTGTGCTATGCTTAGGATTGGGTCTTGTCCATCACATCATTCTCCTAATGATGTGATCCCGTTATCAATGACATCTAATGTCCATGGTCAGGAAACCATAACCATCTATTGATCAACGAGCTAGTCAACTAGAGGCTCACTAGGGACATGTTGTGGTCTATGTATTCACACATGTATTACGGTTTCCAGTTAATACAATTATAGCATGAACAATAGACAATTATCATGAACAAGGAAATACAATAATAACCATTTTATTATTGCCTCTAGGGCATATTTCCAACAGTCTCCTAGTTGCACTAGAGTCAATAATCTAGTTCACATCACTATGTGATTGTAATGAATCCAACACCGATGGGGTTTGATCATATCTCGCTTGTGAGAGAGGTTATTAGTTAACGTGTCTGAACCTTTCAGATCTGTGTGTGCTTTACAAATCTCTATGTCATCTTGTAGGTGCAGCTACCATGCGCTACTTGGAGCTATTCCAAATAACTGCTCTACTATATGAATCCGGTTTACTACTTAGAGTCATCCGGATTAGTGTCAAAGTTTGCATCGACGTAACCCTTTACGATGAACTCTTTTACCACCTCCATAATCGAGAAAATTCCTTAGTCCACTAGTTATTAAGGATAAGTTTGACCACTGTCATGTGATCTGTTCCTGGATCACTCTTGTACCCCTTGATTGACTCATGGCAAGGCACACTTCAGGTGCGGTACACAGCATAGCATACTGTAGAGCCTACGTCTAAAGCATAGGGGACGACCTTCGTCCTTTCTCTCTCTTCTACCGTGGTCAGATCTTGAGTCTTACTCAATGCTCACACCTTATAACATAGCCAAGAACTCCTTCTTTGCTGATCTATTTGAACTCCTTCAAAATCTTGTCACGGTATGTATTCATTTGAAAGTACTATTAAGCATTTTTTATCTATCCTTATAGATCTTGATGCTCAATGTTCAAGTAGCTTAATCCAGGTTTTCCATTGAAAAACACTTTTCGAATAACCCTATATGCTTTCCAGAAATTCTACATCATTTGTGATCAAGAATATGTCAACAACATATACTCATCAGAAATTCTATAGTGCTCCCACTCACTTCTTTGGAAATACAAGTTTCTCATAAACTTTGTATAAACCCAAAATCTTTGATCATTTCAGCAAAGCGTATATTCCAACTCCGAGATGCTTACTCCAGTCCTTAGAAGGATTGCTGGAGCTTTGCATACTTGTTAGCATCTTTTAGGATTGACAAAAACCTTCTGGTTGTATCACATACAATCTTTCCCCAAGAAATTGTCGAGGAAACAATGTTTTGCCATCCTATCTGCAAGATTTCATAAATAATGCAGTAACTGCTAATACAATTCCAACAGACTCTTAGCATCGCTACGAGTGGGAAAGTCTCACCGTAGTCAACTCCTTGAACTTGTCGGAAAACATCTTAACGAGAAGTCGAGCTTTCTTAATGGTGATACTTACCATCATTGTCCGTCTTCCTTTTAAAATCCATTTGTACCCAATAGCCTTACGACCATCAAGTAGTTCTTCCAAAGTCTGTACTTTGTTTTCACACATGGATCCTCTCAGATTTTATGGCCTCGAGCCATTTGTCAGAATCCGGGCCCACCATCGCTTCTCCATAGCTCGTAGGTTCATTTTTGTCTAGCAACATGACCTCCAAGACAGGATTACGTACCACTCTGAAATAGTACGCATCCTTGTCGACCTACGAGGTTTGGTAGTGACTTGATCCAAAGTTTCATGATCACTATCATCAGCTTCCACTTCAATTGGTGTAGGCGCTACAAGAACAACTTCCTGTGCCCTGCTACACACTGGTTGAAGTGACGGTTCAATAACCTCATCAAGTCTCCACCATCCTCCCACCCAATTCTTTCGAGAGAAACTTTTCCTCGAGAAAGGACTCGTTTCTAGAAACAATCACTTTTGCTTCCGGATCCGAAATAGGAGGTATACCCAACTGTTTTGGGTGTCCTATGAAGATGCATTTATCCGCTTTGGGTTCGAGCTTATCAGGCTAAACCTTTTCACATAAGCATCGCAACCCCAAACTTTTAAGAAATGACAGCTTAGGTTTCTCTAAACCATAGTTCATACGGTGTCATCTCAACGGAATTACGTGGTGCCCTATTTAAAGTGAATGCGGTTGTCTCTAATGCCTAACCCATAAACGATAGTGGTAATTCGATAAGAGACATCATGGTATGCACCACATCCAATAGGGTGCAGTTATGATGTTCGGACACACCATCACACTATGGTGTTCCAGGCGGTATTAGTTGTGAAACAATTTCCACAATGTCTTAATTGTGTGCCAAACTCGTAACTCAGATATTCATCTCTATGATCATATCATAGACATTTTATCCTCTTGTCACGACGATCTTCAACTTCACTCTGAAATTACTTAAACCTTTCAATAATTCAGACTTGTGTTTCATCAAGTAAATATACTTAGCATCTACTCAAATCATCTGTGAAGTAAGAACATTACGATATCCACTGCGTGCCTCGGCACTCATTGGACTGCACACATCAAAATGTATTCTTCCAACAAGTTGCTTTCTTGTTCCATCTTACTGAAAACGAGGCCTTTCAGTCATCTTGCCCATGTGGTATGATTTGCATGTCTCAAGTGATTCAAAATCAAGTGAGTCCAAATGATCCATCTGTATGGAGTTTCTTCATGCATATATACCAATAGACATGGTTCGCATGTCTCAATCTTTTCAAAAACGAGTGAGTCCAAAGATCCATCAACATGGAGTTTCTTCATGCGTTTTATACCAATATGACTCAAATGGCAGTGCCACAAGTATGTGGTACTATCATTACTATCTTATATCTTTTGGCATGAACATGTGTATCACTACGATCGAGATTCAATAAACCATTCATTTTAGGTGCAAGACCATTGAAGGTATTATTCAAATAAACAGAGTAACCATTATTCTCCTTAAAAGAATAACCGTATTGCGATAAACATAATCCAATCATGTCTATGCTCAACGCAAACACCAAATAACAATTATTTAGGTTTAACACCAATCCCGATGGTAGAGGGAGCGTGCGATGTTTGATCACATCAACCTTGGAAACACTTGCAACACGTATCGTCATCTCACGTTTAGCTAGTCTCTGTAGCCTTTTATTTCGAGTTAATAACACTTAGCAACCGAACCGGTATTTATTACCCTGGTGCTACTAGGAGTACTAGTAAAGTACACAATAATATAACGTATATTCAAAATACTTCTGTCGACCTTGCCAGCCTTCTCATCTACCAAGTATCTAGGGTAGTTCTGCTTCAGTGACCGTTCCCCTTATTTCAGAAGCACTTAGTCTCGAGTTTGGGTTCAACCTTGGGTTTCTTCACTAGAGCAGCAACTGATTTGTCGTTTCATGAAGTATCCCTTTCTTGCCCTTACCCTTCTTGAAACTAGTGGTTTTACTAACCATCAACAATTGATGCTCCTATTTGATTTCTACTTTCGCGGTGTCGCGAATAGCTCAAGGATAATCATATCTATCCCTGATATGTTATAGTTCATCACGAAGCTCTAGTAGCTTGGTGGCGGTGACTTTGGAGAACCATCACTATCTCATCTGGAAGATTAACTCCCACTCGATTCAAGCGATTGTAGTACTCATACAATCTGAGCACATGCTCAACGATTGAGCTTTTCTCCTTAGTTTGCAGGCTTAAGAAACTTGTCAGAGGTCTCATACCTCTTGACGTGGGCACTAGCCTGAAATCCCAATTTCAGTCCTTGGAACATCTCATATGTTCTGCGATGTTTCAAAAACGTCTTTGGTGCCTGAATTCTAAACCATTTAGCATTACGCACTGAACTATCATGTAGTCATCAAAACGTGTATGTCAGATGTTCGCAACATCCACAACCGACGCTCGAGGTTCAGCACACTGAGCGGTGCATTAAGGACGTAATCCTTCTGCGCAGCAATGAGGACAATCCCCAGTTTACGGACCCAGTCCGCATAATTGCTACTGTCAACTCTCAACTAAATTTTCTCTAGGAACATATCTAAAACAGTAGAACCAAAGCGTGAGCTACGACATAATTTTCAAAGACCTTTTGACTATGTTCATGATAATTAAGTTCATCTAATCAAATTATTTAATAAACTCCCACTCAGATAGACGTCCCTCTAGTCATCTAAGTGATACATGATCCGAGTCAACTAGGCCGTGTCCGATCATCACGTGAGACGGACTAGTCATCATCGGTGAACATCTTCATGTTGATCATATCCACTATACGACTCGTGTTCGACCTTTCGGTCTCTTGTGTTCCGAGGCCATGTCTGTACATGCTAGGCTCGTTAAGTCAACCTAAGTGTTTTGCATGTGTAAATCTGGCTTACACCCGTTGTATGCAAACGTTAGAATCTATCACACCCGATCATCACGTGGTGCTTCGAAACAACGAACTTTCGCAACGATGCACAGTTAGGGGGAACACTTTCTTGAAATTTTATGAGGGATCATCTTATTTATGCTACCGTCGTTCTAAGCAAATAAGATGTAAACATGACAAACATCACATGCAAATCATAGAGTGACATGATATGGCCAATATCATCTCGCGCCTTTGATCTTCATCTTTGAGGCGCAACATGATCACCTTCGTCACCGGCATGACACCATGATCTCCATCATCGTGTCTTCATGAAGTTGTCTCGCCAACTATTACTTCTACTACTATGGCTAACGGTTAGCAATAAATTAAAGTAATTACATGGCGTTTTCAATGACACGCAGGTCATACAATAAATTAAGACAACTCCTATGGCTCCTGCCAGTTGTCATACTCATCGACATGCAAGTCGTGATTCCTATTACAATAACATGATCAATCTCATACATCACATATATATAATTCATCACATCCTTTTGGCCATATCACATCACATAGCATACCCTGCAAAAACAAGTTAGACGTCCTCTAATTGTTGTTGCATGTTTTTACGTGGCTGCTATGGGTTTCTAGCAAGAACGTTTCTTACCTACGCAAAAGCCACAATGTGATATACCAATTTCTATTTACCCTTCATAAGGACCCTTTTCATCGAATCCAATCCGACTAAAGTGGGAGAGACAGACACCCGCTAGCCACCTTATGCAACTAGTGCATATCAGTCGGTGGAACCTATCTCACGTAAGCGTACGTGTAAGGTCGGTCCGGGCCGCTTCATCCCACGATGCCGCCGAATCAAGATAAGACTAGTAACGGCAAGTAAATTGACAAAATCGACGCCCACAACAACTTGTGTTCTACTCGTGCATAGAAACTACGCATAGACCTAGCTCTTGATGCCACTGTTGGGGATCGTTGCAGAAATTAAAAAAAATCTACGCATCACCAAGATCAATCTATGGAGAGACTAGCAACGAGAGAGAGGGGAGTGCATCTTCATACCCTTGAAGATCGCGACGCGGAAGCGTTACAAGAACGCGGATGAAGGAGTCGTACTCGCAGCGATTCAGATCGCGGTTGATTCCGATCTAAGCGCCGAACAACGGCGCCTCCGCGTTCAACACACGTACAGCCCGGGGACGTCTCCTCCTTCTTGATCCAGCAAGGGGAGAGGAGAAGTTGAGGGAGAGCTCCGGCAGCACGACGGCGTGGTGGTGGAGCTTGCAGTTCTCCGGCAGGGCTTCGCCAAGCACTACTACTACGAAGGAGGTGTTGGGGAGGGTGAGGGCTGCGCCAGCGGAAGGGCTGCGGCTCCCATGCGCCTCCACACTATATATAGGGGTGGAGGGGGCTGGTTTCTTGCCCTCCAAGTCCATTGGGGCGTTGGCAAAGGTGGGAAAAAGAAATCCCATCATTTCCCTTCCCCACCGATTGTTATCCCCCTTTTTAGGGATCTTGATCTTATCCCTTCGGGATATGATCTTATTCCTTCTAAGGGGGGATCTTGGTGCGCCTTGACCAGGGGTGTGGGGCCTTGCCCCCACTACCCGCGTTCATGTGGGTCCCCCCATGCAGGTGGGCCCCACTCCGGAACCTTCTACAACCTTCCCGGTACAATACCGGAAAATCCCGAACATTTTCCGGTGGCCAAAATAGGACTTCCCATATATAAATCTTTACCTCCGGACCATTCCGGAACTCCTCGTGACGTCCGGGATCTCATCTGGGACTTCGAACAACATTCGGTAACTGCACACTAATTTCCATAACAACTCTAGCGTCACCGAACCTTAAGTGTGTAGACCCTACGGGTTCGGGAATCATGCAGACATGACCGAGACAGCTCTCTGGCCAATAACCAACAGCGGGATCTGGATACCCATGTTGGCTCCCACATGTTCCACGATGATCTCATCGGATGAACCACGATGTCAGGGATTCAATCAATCCTGTATACAATTCCCTTTGTCCATCGGTATGTTACTTGCCCGAGATTCAATCGTCGGTATCCCAATACCTCGTTCAATCTCGTTATCGGCAAGTTGTTGGGGATCGTAGCAGAAATTTAAAATTTTCTACGCATCACCAAGATCCATCTATGGAGTTTACTAGCAACGAGAAGGAAGGAGTGCATCTACATACCCTTGTAGACCGCGAGCGGAAGCGTTCAAGTGAACGGGGTTGATGGAGTCGTACTCGTCGTGATCCAAATCACCGATGACCGAGCGCTGAACGGACGGCACCTCCGCGTTCAACACACGTACGGTTGGGGAAGACGTCTCCTCCTTCTTGATCCAGCAAGGGGGGAGGAGAGGTTGATGGAGATCCAGCAGCACGACGGCGTGGTGGTGGAAGTAGCGGGGATCTCGGCAGGGCTTCGCCAAGCACAGCGAGAGGGAGAGGGAGGCGCCAGGGGCTGTGGTGCGGCTGCCCTCCCTCCCCCCACTATATATAGGGGCCCTGGGGGGGGCGCCGGCCCCTGGGAGATCCAATCTCCAAGGGGGGCGGCGGCAAAAGGGGGTGGCTTCCCCCCCAAGCCCAGTGGGGGGCGCCCCCACCCCTAGGGTTTCCAACCCTATGCGCAGGGGAGGCCCAAGGGGGGCGCACCAGCCCACCAGGGGCTGGTTCCCCTCCCACTTCAGCCCACGGGTCCCTCCGGGATAGGTGGCCCCACCCGGTGGACCCCCGGGACCCTTCCGGTGGTCCCGGTACAATACCGGTAACCCCCGAAACTTTCCCGGTGGCCGAAACTGGACTTCCTATATATAATTCTTCACCTCCTGACCATTCCGGAACTCCTCGTGACGTCCGGGATCTCATCCGGGACTCTGAAAAACTTTCGGGTTACCGCATACTAATATCTCTACAACCCTAGCGTCACCGAACCTTAAGTGTGTAGACCCTACGGGTTCGGGAGACATGCAGACATGACCGAGACGACTCTCCGGTCAATAACCAACAGCGGGATCTGGATACCCATGTTTTCTCCCACATGTTCCATGATGATCTCATCGGATGAACCACGATGTCGAGGATTCAATCAATCCCGTATACAATTCCCTTTGTCAATCGGTACGTTACTTGCCCGAGATTCGATCGTCGGTATCCCAATACCTTGTTCAATCTCGTTACCGGCAAGTCACTTTACTCGTACCGTAATGCATGATCCCGTGACCAAACACTTGGTCACATTGAGCTCATTATGATGATGCATTACCGAGTGGGCCCAGAGATACCTCTCCGTCATACGGAGTGACAAATCCCAGTCTCGATCCGTGCCAACCCAACAAACACTTTTGGAGATACCCGTAGTGCACCTTTATAGTCACCTAGTTAAGTTGTGACGTTTGGTACACCCAAAGCACTCCTACGGCATCCGGGAGTTACACGATCTCATGGTCTAAGGAAATGATACTTGACATTGGAAAAGCTCTAGCAAACGAACTACACAATCTTTGTGCTATGCTTGGGATTGGGTCTTGTCCATCACATCATTCTCCTAATGATGTGATCCCATTATCAATGACATCCAATGTGCATAGTCAGGAAACCATGACTATTTGTTGATCAACGAGCTAGTCAACTAGAGGCTCACTAGGGACATGTTGTGGTCTATGTATTCACACATGTATTACGATTTCCGGATAACACAATTATAGCATGAACAATTGACAATTATCATGAACAAGGAAATATAATAATAACCATTTTATTATTGCCTCTAGGGCATATTTCCAACAGTCTCCCACTTGCACTAGAGTCAATAATCTAGTTACATTGTGATGAATCGAACACCCATAGAGTTCTGGTGTTGATCATGTTTTGCTCTAGGGAGAGGTTTAATCAACGGATCTGCTACATTCAGGTCCGTATGTACTTTAAAAATATCTATGTCTCCATTTTGAACACTTTCACGAATGGAGTTGAAGCGACGCTTGATATGCCTGGTCTTCCTGTGAAACTTGGGCTCCTTGGCAAGGGCAATAGCTCCAGTGTTGTCACAGAAGAGAGTCATCTGGCCCGACGCATTGGGAATCACCCCTAGGTCAGTAATGAACTCCTTCATCCAGATTGCTTCTTGCGCTGCCTCTGAGGCCGCCATGTACTCCGCTTCACAAGTAGATCCCGCCACGATGCTTTGCTTGCAACTGCACCAGCTTACTGCCCCTCCATTCAATATATACACGTATCCGGTTTGTGACTTAGAGTCATCCAGATCTGTGTCGAAGCTAGCATCGACGTAACCCTTTACGACGAGCTCTTCGTCACCTCCACAAACGAGAAACATATCCTTAGTCCTCTTCAGGTACTTCAGGATATTCTTGACCGTTGTCCAGTGTTCCATGCCGGGATTACTTTGGTACCTTCCTATCAAACTTACGGCAAGGTTTACATCAGGTCTGGTACACAGCATGGCATACATAATAGATCCTATGGCCGAGGCATAGGGGATGACACTCATCTTTTCTCTATCTCCTGCCGTGGTCGGGCATTGAGCCATGCTCAATTGCACACCTTGCAATACAGGCAAGAACCCCTTCTTGGACTGATCCATATTGAACTTCTTCAATATCTTGTCAAGGTACGTACTCTGTGAAAGACCAATGAGGCGTCTTGATCTATCTCTATAGATCTTGATGCCTAATATATAAGCAGCTTCTCCAAGGTCCTTCATTGAAAAACACTTATTCAAATAGGCCTTTATACTTTCCAAGAATTCTATATCATTTCCCATCAATAGTATGTCATCCACATATAATAAGAGAAATGCTACAGAGCTCCCACTCACTTTCTTGTAAACACAGGCTTCTCCATAAGTCTGTGTAAACCCAAACGCTTTGATCATCTCATCAAATCGAATGTTCCAACTCCGAGATGCTTGCACCAGCCCATAGATGGAGCGCTGGAGCTTGCATACCTTGTTAGCATTCTTAGGATCGACAAAACCTTCCGGCTGCATCATATACAATTCTTCCTTAAGAAAGCCGTTAAGGAATGCCGTTTTGACGTCCATTTGCCATATCTCATAATCATAGAATGCGGCAATTGCTAACATGATTCGGACGGACTTCAGCTTCGCTACGGGTGAGAAAGTCTCATCGTAGTCAACCCCTTGAACTTGTCGATAACCCTTAGCGACAAGTCGAGCCTTATAGATGGTCACATTACCATCCGCGTCTGTCTTCTTCTTAAAGATCCATTTATTTTCTATGGCTCGCCGATCATCGGGCAAGTCAGTCAAAGTCCATACTTCGTTTTCATACATGGATCCTATCTCGGATTGCATGGCTTCAAGCCATTTGTTGGAATCCGGGCTCGCCATCACTTCTTCATAGTTCGAAGGTTCACCGTTGTCTAACAACATGATTTCCATGAAAGGGTTGCCGTACCACTCTGGTGCGGAACGTGTCCTTGTGGACCTACGAAGTTCAGCAGTAACTTGATCTGAAGCTTCATGATCATCATCATTAACTTCCTCCCCAGTCGGTGCAGGCACCACAGGAACATCTTCCCGCGCTGCGCTACTTTCCGGTTCGGAAGGGGTGACTATCACCTCATCAAGTTCCACTTTCCTCCCACTCACTTCTTTCGAGAGAAACTCTTTCTCCAGAAAGGACCCGTTCTTGGCAACAAAGATCTTGCCTTCGGATCTGAGGTAGAAGGTATACCCAATGGTTTCCTTAGGGTATCCTATGAAGACGCATTTTTCCGACTTGGGTTCGAGCTTTTCAGGTTGAAGTTTCTTGACATAAGCATCGCATCCCCAAACTTTTAGAAACGACAGCTTAGGTTTCTTCCCAAACCATAATTCATACGGTGTCGTCTCAACGGATTTCGACGGAGCCCTATTTAAAGTGAATGCGGCAGTCTCTAAAGCATAGCCCCAAAATGAGAGCGGTAGATCGGTAAGAGACATCATAGATCGCACCATATCCAATAGAGTGCGATTACGACGTTCGGACACACCATTTCGCTGAGGTGTTCCAGGCGGCGTGAGTTGTGAAACTATTCCACATTTCCTTAAGTGTGTGCCAAATTCGTGACTTAAATATTCCCCTCCACGATCTGATCGTAGGAACTTTATTTTCCTGTCACGTTGATTCTCAACCTCACTCTGAAATTCCTTGAACTTTTCAAAGGTCTCAGACTTGTGTTTCATTAGGTAGACATACCCATATCTACTCAAGTCATCAGTGAGAGTGAGAACATAACGATAGCCTCCGCGAGCCTCAACACTCATTGGACCGCACACATCAGTATGTATGATTTCTAATAAGTTGGTTGCTCGCTCCATTGTTCCGGAGAACGGAGTCTTGGTCATTTTGCCCATGAGGCATGGTTCGCATGTGTCAAATGATTCATAATCGAGAGACTCTAAAAGTCCATCAGCATGGAGCTTCTTCATGCGCTTGACACCAATGTGACCAAGGCGGCAGTGCCACAAGTATGTGGGACTATCGTTATCAACTTTACATCTTTTGGTATTCACACTATGAATATGTGTAACATCACGTTCGAGATTCATTAAGAATAAACCATTGACCAGCGGGGCATGACCATAAAACATATCTCTCATATAAATAGAACAACCATTATTCTCGGATTTAAATGAGTAGCCATCTCGAATTAAACGAGATCCTGATACAATGTTCATGCTCAAAGCTGGCACTAAATAACAATTATTGAGGTTTAAAACTAATCCCGTAGGTAAATGTAGAGGTAGCGTGCCGACGGCGATCACATCGACCTTGGAACCATTCCCGACGCGCATCGTCACCTCGTCCTTCGCCAGTCTCCGCTTATTCCGCAGCTCCTGTTTTGAGTTACAAATATGAGCAACCGCACCGGTATCAAATACCCAGGAGCTACTACGAGTACTGGTAAGGTACACATCAATTACATGTATATCACATATACCTTTGGTGTTGCCGGCCTTCTTGTCCGCTAAGTATTTGGGGCAGTTCCGCTTCCAGTGACCACTTCCCTTGCAATAAAAGCACTCAGTCTCAGGCTTGGGTCCATTCTTTGGCTTCTTCCCGGCAACTGGCTTACCGGGCGCGGCAACTCCCTTGCCGTCCTTCTTGAAGTTCTTCTTACCCTTGCCTTTCTTGAACTTAGTGGTTTTATTCACCATCAACACTTGATGTTCCTTTCTGATCTCCACCTCCGCTGATTTCAGCATTGAATATACCTCAGGAATGGTCTTTTCCATCCCCTGCATATTGAAGTTCATCACAAAGCTCTTGTAGCTTGGTGGAAGCGACTGAAGGATTCTGTCAATGACCGCGTCATCCGGGAGATTAACTCCCAGCTGAGTCAAGCGGTTGTGCAACCCAGACATTTTGAGTATGTGCTCACTGACAGAACTGTTTTCCTCCATCTTACAACTGAAGAACTTGTCGGAGACTTCATATCTCTCGACCCGGGCATGAGCTTGGAAAACCATTTTCAGCTCTTCGAACATCTCATATGCTCCGTGTTGCTCAAAACGCTTTTGGAGCCCCGGTTCTAAGCTGTAAAGCATGCCGCACTGAACGAGGGAGTAATCATCAGCACGTGACTGCCAAGCGTTCATAATGTCTTGGTTCTCTGGGATGGGTGCTTCACCTAGCGGTGCTTCTAGGACATAATCTTTCTTGGCAGCTATGAGGATGATCCTCAGGTTCCGGACCCAGTCCGTATAGTTGCTGCCATCATCTTTCAGCTTGGTTTTCTCTAGGAACGCGTTGAAGTTGAGGGCAACGTGGGCCATTTGATCTACAAGACATATTGTAAAGATTTTATACTAAGTTCATGATAATTAAGTTCATCTAATCAAATTATTCAATGAACTCCCACTCAGATAGACATCCCTCTAGTTATCTAAGTGAAACATGATCCGAGTTAACTAGGCCGTGTCCGATCATCACGTGAGACGGACTAGTCAACATCGGTGAACATCTTCATGTTGATCGTATCTTCTATACGACTCATGCTCGACCTTTCGGTCTTCCGTGTTCGAGGCCATGTTTGTACAGGCTCGTCAAGTCAACCTAAGTGTATTGCGTGTGTTCCGAGGCCATGTCTGTACATGCTAGGCTCGTCAACACCCGTTGTATGCGAACGTTAGAATCTATCACACCCGATCATCACATGGTGCTTCGAAACAACGAACCTTCGCAACGGTGCACAGTTAGGGGGGACACTTTCTTGAAATTATTGCGAGGGATCATCTTATTTAAGCTACCGTCGTTCTAAGCAAATAAGATGTAAAACATGATAAACATCACATGCAATCAAATAGTGACATGATATGGCCAATATCATTTTGCTCCTTTGATCTCCATCTTCGGGGCGCCATGATCATCTTCGTCACCGGCATGACACCATGATCTCCATCATCGTGTCTTCATGAAGTTGTCACGCCAACGATTACTTCTACTTCTATGGCTAACGTGTTTAGCAATAAAGTAAAGTAATTTACATGGCGTTATTCAATGACACGCAGGTCATACAAAAAATAAAGACAACTCCTATGGCTCCTGCCGGTTGTCATACTCATCGACATGCAAGTCGTGATTCCTATTACAAGAACATGATCAATCTCATACATCACATATATCTCATTCATCACATCCTTTTGGCCATATCACATCACAAGGCACATGCTGCAAAAACAAGTTAGACGTCCTCTAATTGTTGTTGCATGTTTTTACGTGGCTTCTATAGGTTTCTAGCAAGAACGTTTCTTACCTACGTAAAACCACAACGTGATATGCCAATTTCTATTTACCCTTCATAAGGACCCTTTTCATCGAATCCGTTCCGACTAAAGTGGGAGAAACAGACACCCGCTAGCCACCTTATGCAACTAGTGCATGTCAGTCGGTGGAACCTGTCTCACGTAAGCGTACGTGTAAGGTCGGTCCGGGCCGCTTCATCCCACAATGCCGCCGAAACAAGATAAGACTAGTAGTGGCAAGAAAATTGACAACATCTACGCCCACAACAAGTTTGTGTTCTACTCGTGCATAGAAACTACGCATAGGCCTCGCTCATGATGCCACTGTTGGGGATCGTAGCAGAAATTTAAAATTTTCTACGCATCACCAAGATCCATCTATGGAGTTTACAAGCAACGAGAAGGAAGGAGTGCATCTACATACCCTTGTAGATCGCGAGCGGAAGCGTTCAAGTGAACGGGGTTGATGGAGTCGTACTCGTCGTGATCCAAATCACCGATGACCGAGCGCCGAACGGACGGCACCTCCGCGTTCAACACACGTACGGTTGGGGAAGAAGTCTCCTCCTTCTTGATCCAGCAAGGGGGGAGGAGAGGTTGATGGAGATCCAGCAGCACGACGGCGTGGTGGTGGAAGTAGCGGGGATCTCGGCAGGGCTTCGCCAAGCACAGCGAGAGGGAGAGGTGTCACGGGAGGGAGAGGGAGGCGCCAGGGGCTGTGGTGCGGCTGCCGTCCCTCCCCCCACTATATATAGGGGCCCTGGGGGGCGCCGGCCCCTGGGAGATCCAATCTCCAAGGGGGGCGGCGGCCAAAGGGGGTGGCTTCCCCCCAAGCCAAGTGGGGGACGCCCCCACCCCTAGGGTTTCCAACCCTAGGCGCAGGAGAGGCCCAAGGGGGCGCACCAGCCCACCAGGGGCTGGTTCCCCTCCCACTTCAGCCCACGGGGCCCTCCGGGATAGGTGGCCCCACCCGGTGGACCCTCGGGACCCTTCCGGTGGTCCCGGTACAATACCGGTAACCCCCGAAACTTTCCGGTGGCCGAAACTGGACTTCCTATATATAATTCTTCACCTCCGGACCATTCCGGAACTCCTCGTGACGTCCGGGATCTCATCCGGGACTCCGAACAACTTTCGGGTTACCGCATACTAATATCTCTACAACCCTAGCGTCACCGAACCTTAAGTGTGTAGACCCTACGGGTTCGGGAGACATGCAGACATGACCGAGACGACTCTCCGGTCAATAACCAACAGCGGGATCTGGATACCCATGTTTTCTCCCACATGTTCCATGATGATCTCATCGGATGAACCACGATGTCGAGGATTCAATCAATCCCGTATACAATTCCCTTTGTCAATCGGTACGTTACTTGCCCGAGATTCGATCGTCGGTATCCCAATACCTTGTTCAATCTCGTTACCGGCAAGTCACTTTACTCGTACCGTAATGCATGATCCCGTGACCAACCACTTGGTCACATTGAGCTCATTATGATGATGCATTACCGAGTGGGCCCAGAGATACCTCTCCGTCATACGGAGTGACAAATCCCAGTCTCGATCCGTGTCAACCCAACAGACACTTTCAGAGATACCTGTAGTGTACCTTTATAGTCACCCAGTTACGTTGTGACGTTTGGTACACCCAAAGCACTCCTACGGCATCCGGGAGTTACACGATCTCATGGTCTAAGGAAATGATACTTGACATTGGAAAAGCTCTAGCAAACGAACTACACGATCTTTGTGCTATGCTTAGGATTGGGTCTTGTCCATCACATCATTCTCCTAATGATGTGATCCCGTTATCAATGACATCCAATGTCCATAGTCAGGAAACCATGACTATCTGTTGATCAGCGAGCTAGTCAACTAGAGGCTCACTAGGGACATGTTGTGGTCTATGTATTCACACAAGTATTATGATTTCCGGATAACACAATTATAGCATGAACAATAGACAATTATCATGAACAAGGAAATATAATAATAACCATTTTATTATTGCCTCTAGGGCATATTTCCAACACAAGTCACTTTACTCGTTCTGTAATGCATGATCCCGTGACTAACTACTTAGTCACATTGAGCTCATTATGATGATGCATTACCGAGTGGGCCCAGAGATACCTCTCCGTCATACGGAGTGACAAATCCCAATCTCGATTCGTTCCAACCCAACAGACACTTTCGGAGATACCTGTAGTGCACCTTTATAGCCACCCAGTTACGTTGTGACGTTTGGTACACCCAAAGCATTCCTACGGTATCCGGGAGTTGCACAATCTCATGGTCTAAGGAAATGATACTTGACATTAGAAAAGCTCTAGCAAACGAACTACAGGATCTTGTGCTATGCTTAGGATTGGGTCTTGTCCATCACATCATTCTCCCAATGATGTGATCCCGTTATCAACGACATCCAATGTCCATGGCCAGGAAACCATGACCATCTATTGATCAACGAGCTAGTCAACTAGAGGCTCACTAGGGACATGTTGTGGTCTATGTATTCACACATGTATTACGGTTTCCAGTTAATACAATTATAGCATGAACAATAGACAATTATCATGAACAAGGAAATACAATAATAACCATTTTATTATTGCCTCTAGGGCATATTTCCAACAGAGATGATCAAGGCCATCATCGAGCTCGAGCCACTAGAAAATAGTATACAAAGTCCCAAAGCTTGTTGCAGCCCTAAGCCGGTTCATCTCCCGGCTCAGGGAAAAAGCTCTTCCTCTCTACAGACTCCCTCGAAAGAGATGAAACTTCCAATGGAGTGATGAGGCAAAGACCAGCATTCGAGGACCCTCAAGCGCCTCTTCCAATCCAATCGAATCCAATCCATACCACTATACATATCTGCCACCACACAAGACGTCATCATGGCGGTGGAAAGAAAAGAGTAGGGCAAAGCCCAACGGGTTTAGCACCTAGTGTGCCATGTTAGTGAAGTATTGTCTCCATGCAAGACTCGCTACCCCATGGCAGCCCGAAAGGTGAGTCACTACTTCCAGGCAAACTCTATCACAATCGTCAGCCACACCCCATTATCATACATCGTCAACAATAGGGTTGCCACTGGGCGGATGAAGAAAGTGGATAGTCGATCTGTTACCATTCAAAATCAGCTATAAGCCCCGATCAGCTATCAAGTCTCAAGCGCTTGCAGACTTCATCGTGGAATGGATAGAGGCACAACAAATCCTACAAAATGCAGGCCTCGAGTATTGGTTCATGTATTTCAATGGTTCCGTGACCGTCAACGGTTGGGAGCCGAAGTAGTCCTCATCTCCCCCTAAGGAAACAAGATGAGCTACGTGTTATAGATTCACTTCGCCGACTCCAACAATGCGGCAGAATGCAAAGGCCTCCTGCACAGCATCCGCATTGCGGCCTCCATGGGAATTCGACGTCTCATCTATCGCGGTGACTCCGGCCTCATTGTCCAACAAGTAATGAAGACCTTCGATATGAAAGATCCAAAGATGGCAGCTTACTGCTCAACGGTCCGCCGACTGGAAGGAAATTAGACGGCATCACACTACATCATGTCAAGCACTCAGATAACGTGGTTGCAGATGCCATGCCCCGCATGGGCGCGGCTCAAGAACCCGTCACAACCGACAGATTCCTGGAGCTCATACACAAGCCACCTGTCAAGATCCAAGAGGACCAGGGGAAGCCCCGGCTTCCGCAATTCCACAGGCAAAGCCCTCGCGGCCATCCCAGCATGGACCGAGTCATTGCTCGCATACCCCATCAATTAGGAACTCCCGACGGACAAAAATGAGCCCCACACATAGTTTGTCGGGCCAAAGCATATACTGTAATTCAAGGGAAGCTCTACAAACACAGCATTACAAGCATCTCTCAGCGGTGTGTGTTGTTAGAAGAAGGGGTAATTGTTGGAGGACATCCACATGGGGGCTTGCACCCATGACGCGGCCCCAAGAATGATGGTAGGCAAAGCCTTCCGCCACGGACCCATGGTTCCATCCGGTAAGCTGCATACAAATGCAATATTTTGATTAAGGACGGCAAGCCTTTGGGAAAGGAGACGTGATGTTGTTACTTCAAATTATATAACTGATTTATGCCGAAGCTTATCTAAATTTCTTCGGTGTTCTCACAATCTTGCTAATATTTGCTCAAAAGAATTGCCTATTACCCTAAACAGCAATTGCTTGCTAAAAAGCATGTGGTTTCTTCATCGAAAATAGAATTAATCTGTACTGTTTGGACTCCATGGAGAACAACAATATAATCATTACATGGTGTGACCTTTGTGCTATTTGGACTCCATGGAGAACAACAATATAATCGTTACATGATGTGACATATATTGGCTAATTGTACAACTTATGATCTTATAGAGAATAGGGTTTGTATATCGACGTATTTGTCAGGCGGAGAAACAAAGAAGGAAATGACTATGTCAAAGATTGCATATGGTGGTGAACCAGCGTGTGGTTGGATGGTTAGTGGGACAGTGGTATCCCCAGCCCACAGGATTTAAGCTTTAGACTTGCCATGTGATGTTAGTTCAGTGAGAGAAGATGTTACACTCGTGTACGTTAGCGACTTCGATTGTACCTTATGTGTCATGTTTTATTGTCTCGTGACAACACACAGGTATTTGGCTAATCTTAACAACATGATTAACTTACACACGACTAGCATTAAGAGGACGAGATGACCACTCTGGTCGGCTTAATAAGGTCTTGTCCAATGCTAGGTGCTTAGGAAAGTGCTTAGAAAATAAACCAGTTTTTTTAAAGCACCAATGCTTATTTTTACAGAAGAGATGCCTAATTAAGCGTCTGCCCTGTACAAATAAGTATCGGTGTTTAAGAAAAGCCTGGTTTATTTCTTCAAGCATCTTTTCTCTAAGCACCTTACATTGTACGAGGCCTAAGCTTCAAGTGCGCATGGACCATCAGCCGTCTCCGTCTGATTAATTACACGACAGCATGGTTGATCAAAGCTGCTCCACACCGAAACTCCGCGTACGGACCATCTTCACCCCAAAGCTGCGGTTCCTTTTCGATCGCGCGTCAAAGTAATTGTGACCGCGGTACCACTACCACCCGTACCTCCTACGTTATGACCAAAAAGATCATCACATCGACTCATGCATCCGTCTGGCCAAAGCACCCGTAACATCTGACAATTGAAAACCCTACTCATCAGATAAAAATGACAGTTGAAAACATCTGACAGCACCCGTCTTGTGCTTCCGACTTGAAGGATCGGAGAGAAGGAAGAAATGACCAGTCCTCGCCCATGGATGAGTGTGAATACGTATCGGCTTCGACCGATCCACGACTCGACCCATGCCTGCTCCTCGGTCCACAACACTAATCAAGTCCGCATCAGCGATCGGGTTGGGTCTGACTTTAGGGGCTGTTCTGTTCGTCGTGGATCAGGCACAGACCTGTCCGTCGTCCTCCCCAAGAAAGCGATGGATCAGCCGCCAAACCTCCAACTCCACCGTGCGTCCCCGCAAGAAACCGTCCCTAGCTCGTCGTACAGTATATTACAAGTCCGCATCGTCCGCGGCGAGAGTGCGGCAGGACGAGGTGGGTGGGTGCACCTGCCCCGGCGCTGGGGTGAAGCCAAAGAAACCTCGCCCGACCCCGATGACGACTCCACCGTCGATGGGAAGCGGCAGCTACGTGGTGGACATGGTAGGGGCGGGGTAGGCCGGAATCATCAGCACGGCTGGCCGGCCGGCGACTCCTCGCTTGCGTTGGGTTCGCACCGTCGCGGTCGATCGACCGGGTCGGGACTACCCCAGCTGCCTGTAGCTGCCTGCTTTACGTTCCGTCTAACGCATCCGCAGGTTGTTGGGAGGGACTGGGAGCACACGGGTGACAACGTCGCGTGATTTTTTCTCTTTTACTTGCTTGCTCAACGGTACGAGGCTGGTGGCAACACAATCGCCAACTCTTCAGGATACGCTAGCAACTCGCTTGAAAAAAAAAGGATTTGTCAGTCGTATTATCGTATACTACGCTAAGGTATAGCTCCGAGGCACTCGTGGTATGGCGAACTGGCAACCGAGCGCGTAGGTACGAAGCGGCGGGCTCTGGGTAGGTGGCGCATCAATTCTAGGAGCGGTACGTACGTAGGATTGTGCGTGTGTCTAGTCTACTATCGATCGGCGGCTTTTAATACGATTATACGACTACGTACGCTACGTCGCTGCTGTACTCTACTCGGGCGTTGCCGACTTGTAAATGCGTCTGTGGGTGTGTTTCCACGGGATGTAACAACTGTGTGAACGTCGATGGATCTCGTCGGAAACATGCCGATCGCCGTGGGGCATGGTCGGCGAGGCCTTGATTTGTGGACCTGGTGTTGGAAATGGCTAGTCGGTTTCCATGGCTAACTTTGAACCGGCTAGTCGTTTAGGGCTCATTCAGTTTAGACGAAATCAAAACGTAGGAATTAGGAGTAGTATAGGAATTTGATAGGACGACATTTGCCATCCTAAAAAATTGACTTGCCTCGTTCCTACGCGCAAAATGAGTTTTGAGTGGGTGTGTAGTTTTCTCTAAAAATACAGGAGATTAGTAGTATTCCTACGAAATTCCTGTACGCGTTTCCTACAAACCGAATGCATATATAAAATTTTTCCTCCGGAATCCTTGTTCCTATGTTTTTCCTATAAAAATCTTCCAAACCGAATGAGGCCTTATCATGGATCACATGGATGATAAAAAAGGTGTTGTAAAGTCACAACCATAGAGACAAGTCAAACACATTGCTTAAAAATCTTCAATACCCCGGAGTGCAAATGGCAAAATGCGCAGATCAAACAAATCATAAAACCCCATGAATCTAACGCAAGATTGAGTCCCCTCGACACCCTCCAATAATCACTGGGATCAGAATCAATACCCTCACAATATTTCGTCCATGAGCAATGCAACAATGAGCAAAGTGACACAGGGCAAGGGAACAACGAGGCGGAGTTAAACCACGCCAGGGAGGCTAGGGCTCCATCAGAGACAACTTATCGCCAACTCGTACACTGGAAAAGCAGATGCGAGGTGGGGGGTTGTTGTTGGTTGAGCCATATTAGGACGGCGCGAGGCAATGAGTCATCATCCTAGCGTTGTCCTCCGTGGGCGGCATATGACGACAAATGGACGATGTCGGCAACTGTTACCGACCTAGGCAAGAACACATCAATGACCCGTTAAGGTGGCAATGGCGCAACGATTGTCGTCTACTACCACTACCCCTTCACGAGTACATACAGACGATCCATGATGATCATATAACGACATCATCATGTAAGGTGGCAATGATGCTAGTGTCGAGAAAAAGTGCAGATCAAGGTTTTTTTTCACTTCAGAAAATCACGGTTTGAGAAGGGTGACCGACACTCCTAGCAGCGCACAGCTGAAACGATGCGGGTTTGTCACCATTTTGAAGCCGGTGCTAACAACCATCCCACCTACTCATTATATTTTTGCAAGCACACAAGGCTCAAGGTCATCAATGTCCGCCTATAAAACTCAACCTAAAAATAACCATTTAGATCGATGGATTGAGAAATAAGTAATAAACACCTCTTAAATAAAGAAAGAAGAAGAGAAAACGTGGACACACGGTTTGCCAACGAGATAACCCGCCGAGCCGCCCGAAGGCGGCAGGCGGCGTGTGCCGTATCCGCACAAGCAAATGGAACAAATTAAAAAAGGAGGCACTCATCGGGGCGGGACGAGCGGGTTGATGGGCCGACCGACGGCGACGGTGCAGGCCGGGGAGCGAGCGGGGCCAGTCGCGTTGTGCGCGGCAGGTGGGGGACCCCGACCCCGGCGCCGCAGCAGTACAACAACTAGCACAACCATAGAGAGCAGGCTCCAAACAGGGTAGAGAAGCCACGCGGAAGTTTCGTTCCGGGGAGTCAAAGCCAAGCCACGCTTCTCTCACACGCACGCACGCACAGCGCAGGCAGCGCTCTTCCTCCCTCCCTCCCTCCCCATCGGCGCGGCGGGGCTGGCCTTTTCTCTCTCCTCCCTCCCCCTCACACGCTTTGCCTTTGCCCACGAAAAGGACAACCAACCCGGAGCGACGCAGCCAGGCAGGGGTGAAGAGAAGAGAAGAGAGGAGAAGGAGAAAAAAAAAGGCGTGAGTCCCCCCTCCCTCCCCCTTTTGCTCCAGTCGCCGCCGAGATCCGCCCCGCGCCCGCCCCCGCCGCCGCCCTGCGCCGAGGTGAGCGCCCCGCCCGCCGATCCGCGCCGTCCGGTTAACCCCGCGGTTCCAGATGGCTCTCCCATCCCCGCCTCCCCTCTCTCTCTCTTTCACCCTGGATTGGGTAGTGGCCGCCGCTGCGGTCGGGAGCGGGGGCTTTGGCGGGCCCCCGGTGGCGAATTCGGCGCCCCGCGACGCCGCGCGCGGCCGCGGGCTCGGGAGTGCGGTGGCGTGTGTTTCGGTGGTTTGACGGGGGGTTTTGGCGCCGCTCCTCGTCCGCGTTTTTCCGGGGCGCCTCGCGCGCGCGAGCCGGCAATGCGATTTCCGGGTCGAATTCCGCGAATCTCCGCGCCGGAATGCTGCTGTTCGAGAATTTTTTTTTTGGTGGGGGGTGGGGGTTTCGGCTGGGAATTGGGATCTTACGTTCCGTTTACTGGTTCGTAACCGGCGCGTCAGCCGCTGCTGTCGACGGAGGATTCATGCCCAGTGCGGCTTAGTTTCGGGATTTTTGACTGGGTTTAGGTGTCGTGTCCGAAAATAGCAGAAACTTGGAAGGATTCTATTGACCGTTCCCTCCCTCGCCCGTGTAAGTCGTGCGATGGATGGCAACTTGTGCGAACGATTCTGACTGATGGTAATTTTCTATGGTTTTTCCAGATAGGCATCATTCCAGCATCGGGTTCTACGGAGGAGGTGCCGGTTTGGACATCTGATCCATTTGGAGGGTATTGACCGCTTCAGAGCCAGAGCTCCTCTGGCCTGTGGGCGGCTGCTGGATTGGTCAATATAATACGCTCTCTGGTCTTAGAGATGATGCCATTGTGAGCACAAGATGGATTCCGCGAGAAGTTGGTTCCAGAAGTTCCAGCCGCGGGACAAGTCCAAGAGCCCGGCGGTGCCTGCCAGCCATGGGAAGGATCCTGGGAAGCCCCCAGTCGACGACGCGCCTTCTAGCGCGACCAAGCAGAAGGTCGCCGCGGCAAAACAGTACATTGAGAACCACTACAAGACTCAGATGAAGTCCTTGCAAGATAGGAAAGAGAGGTAGGCTGGCAACTTAAATGTTTGGCGCGCTTTCCCCTGCTTTAGCTGTGGATTTAGGTACTTGACTCCATCTGGTTCAGTATCCTACCATGCTGCGGAGTAGGAAAGCGACAAGCACCCTCCTTGTTGCTATTACCAAGCATGATGCTTAATAACACACATCACATGCCATGTTGGGATTGGAATGGTAAACACCGATTCAGGTTGTTAAGATGAAGTCCTTGGGCCACACAAGTTGTTTGTCACCATAAATAGGAGTTCCAGTGGATTAAAGCTCTAGCTCCAAATTAGGTACATAGCTTGAACGGTTTGTTGAGTCCTCCAGTTGCACAAGTGGCTTAGTAAAACATTTAATTCACTACCAGGTATATTAATCTCAAAATACTTCGCTCAAGGTGATTAATATACCCATTTTGAAAGCCGTGTAGTCCGTTTCAGAGCTTTTGGTTGACACCATCACTGTTAATTTCCACATTGCACAATTTCGATAACCTGCGTCTGATTGTTTATTTCGTTCTCAGTTAAAACTTGTATCAACATTACTCCCTAAGATGTATATTTTGCATCGATTGTAACTCATTTCAATCTGCTTCATGCTTTGATGTGCCACTTCTGTTTGAGACTAATTTACTGGCTACAATTTAGTCATCATCCTGATCTGATATCGTTGTCTACTTTTAGGCGCTGGATGCTGGAGAGGAAATTACAGGATGCTGAAGTTCCTGCAGAAGAGCAGAACAACATTCTAAAACATTTGGAGAAAAAGGAGACTGAATATATGCGTTTGCAAAGACACAAGATGGGGGTTGAAGATTTTGAACTTTTGACAATTATTGGAAGAGGTGCATTTGGAGAGGTACCTCTCAGTTTGGTCCCTGTTGTTTATTTATATGTTTATAACCTCCTATGTGGCATGACTTCTTGGTCTTCTAATTCTGGTTGTCAATAGTAGGTTCAGAAGACCAATATTGGGCTTGACACTATTGCTCATCCTACCTTTTCCCCATAAACATGATCTCTTATGTAATCACAAAATTGTGCTGCTCTGTGCTCCCTCTATACTTGCCGCTCAACACGGAACGTCCTGTGTATTCTTTGTCTACAAGCATGCCCATGCGTCATTGTTCTTTAGGCGGTAAGGTGACCTAAGGCGAGCACCCACCGCCCTGATGCCTAAGCGACTAAGGCAGGAAAAATTGAAAGGCGCTGCTAGGGTGCCTTGCCACCTAAGCGTCCAAGGCAGGACGCCTTAAAAACAATGTCCTACGTTGCTACGGAACCACAATATGATTGTAGTTGTATTGAATTAAGAGTATAGAACAACCAACACACTTGCAACACTGCGAAGAAAAACTCAAGCAAGCAGCAACACTGGCCTTGCGTAACTGCAGCGGCCATGGGAGCACCAGTGCAAGATTTGAAGCGGCAGAGCCATGTCTGGATTTTGAAATTTGAAAGCTAGGATGATTGAGATTGGAACCATGAGTTGGTTGCGAGATCTTTTGGGTTTCTACTCTAGCCAACCCCAACTTGTTTGGGACTAAAGGGTTTGTTGTTGTTGATTGATGATGATGATTGAGGTTGGAAGGAGGGCCGGCCGGAAGACATGGATTGGGGAGTAGCCACAGCAGGGAAAACAATTGGTTGGCAGATTGACTGGCTGGTTCGTCTCGGTAGTTTTTTTTTCCCGTATTGCCATGTATATACTTATAAAAGACTTCCCCATTCGAAACATGCGTGAGGTGGCAGCTTGTTGGTTTGACTGAGTGGTGTAGAGGCAAGTGTGAGGTTCGAGGCTCCCCGACTGCATTATTTCTGTTTTTTTTTTAAACTGAGAGGGTCTAGTGGGTCCTAGATAGACGAGGGAAATTGAGGTGGAGTTTGGGGGGGCTCACCGCTACCACCAACTCCAATTTATAAGATGGTAGTGAAGTAGAGATATATAGTCACGTAAAAAAAAGCGTGTACCCAGTGCCGAAAGCTCCCACACAAGGTAGGTGGGTCTAGCAGCCTTACCCCTTGCATAATAATTCTGTGAGGAGGCTGGTTCGAACGCAGGACCTCCAGGCCACAAGTGGAGACTCTACCACTGCGCCAGGCCCGCTCTTCATATATCACATCAGGATAAAAAGAATCCCTTCATACAAGGATTTCCCTTTCATCCTTTTCAGCAAGAGAACATGAGAATAATGTTTTTGCATAGTGCAGTTGACCCGTATACTTATAAAGCAACGTTTACAGGCTGGCCTGGTTTAGTGGTGTGCTCTGTTCTTCTGATATATTTTCTTTCAGTTATTTCCTATGCCTTCCCTATTCTTCTCCAGCTGTGTTGTTCTTTCCCCTGCACTATAAAAATGTATGCCCAGTTAGCCCGTTACAGCCCAGTTCTTTTAGCGGCTTCTATAATAAGCTGCCCCCTCCCTAGCTTAGTTTACAAGACGGCCCCCCATATCCGTGGGCGCTTCTTTAGAAGCTCCAACCAATATGGGGGGCGGCTTCTAGAATAAGTTGGGGAGGGGGCGGCACTGTCATAAGCCGCCAAAAGAACTGGGCCATATTTAATAAAGTAACCATCTCCAGTTATTTGTACTTTTTTGGTCATCGCTATGTGCGTCATGTTTAATGTCATTCTGAATTGTGATTATGCAGGTGCGTCTTTGTAGAGAGAAGACCTCTAAAAGTGTATATGCAATGAAAAAGCTTAAGAAATCTGAAATGCTTCGTAGGGGCCAGGTAACCGTGTACGGTTTATCCCTTTTTTTGTATTTTCCATTTCTGGTTATATGCTGTCCTCTGACACAGTGTCATGTTTGTACACATTTCAGGTGGAACACGTCAAAGCCGAAAGAAACCTTCTTGCAGAAGTCGATAGTGCGTACATAGTAAAGCTTTACTATTCTTTTCAAGATGATGAGTTCTTGTATCTCATCATGGAGTACCTTCCTGGTGGTGACATGATGACTTTGCTCATGCGCAAGGACACTCTGACAGAAGATGAAGCCAAATTTTACATCGCTGAAACTGTACTAGCAATAGAGTCCATTCACAAGCACAATTACATTCACAGGTATCGTGTATAACGGTTCTCTTGCTCTGTTAATAATTCTGCCACGTAGGTAATCTAAGATATATTTTTGTGTTTCTTCTGTCAGGGATATCAAGCCAGATAATTTATTGTTAGATCTCAGTGGTCACTTGAAGCTTTCTGACTTTGGATTGTGCAAACCTTTGGATAGCAGTAATTTTCCAAATTTGAACGAACCGGACTATACACCTGGAAAAGGTGCTAAACCTTTACCCGATAACACCAGTCGATTAACTAACTCTTCTGCACCGAAGCGTACGCAGCAGGAGCAGCTGTCACATTGGCAAAAGAACCGTCGGATGTTGGTAAGTAACACATCTAGGATGGAATCAACTTATTGATGGTTGGGAAACAATATTAACAATGTTATGATGCCATGTCTAATAAGTTGATATATTAATGTTTGTAGTACAGTTCTACGGGCATGCTTGGTTTCATGCCTTGTTTTGCCTTGCCAAAATAGTTTGTAGAAATGTGGTCCCCAATTTTCTGGCTCCATGAATGTTGGCAGGATTTGACTGAATTTGGCAAGGCATTATCTCGTCTCTAATGTTGATAGCAAATCAATCACTATCGTCTATCCTAATGCACCTTGCCAAAATTTGGCACAGAATTGGCAGAAAACCAACCTTCATACCGAAACATGGCAACTTTTGACATTGCTGAAATGTTGGCTTGTCAACTTGGGGCATCAAACGAGACAGACCCTATGGTCCTACCAGGCTTTATGCTGTCTTCGTATTTCCTAGGCATCCATTTTCTTGACCTCCTACCTTGCAAAAAACCATATCAAATTTCAACTTTTTATCTATTGTTTCGCTGAAAATGTGTCGGAGTTACTTTAAACATGAATCTTTCTCAAGGAAGAACTATGAGAAATTAAGAACACAGAAACATTAACATAAACATAAGCTGTCCGGATCTAAGGAGGCATGGTTTTGGTGTAACATGCCAATCTTCACGGTGTTGAACCTAGTCAAATCCAACTGCAGGATGTTTTTAAATAAAGTGTTTGCCCAGCTCAAGAAACCCAGTTACCTTCCTTCAGTGGGGCGATATACTATTTGCAAGGAAATCAAATACCTCATATTCTAAGCTTGAACTTCTAGTGGGTTGTGTAAATGATGTATTATGGTACTTCTTGATAAACATTGGTTTTTCTTATGTGGGATTTGTATCTTGACTTGGCTTTTCCTTTCATATATGTTGTCTATGATTTGCTATGTTAACAAGCTAGTATGCCCCACTGGCATAGCTAACATGTTGGTCATTCTTGTGTCATACAGGCGTATTCTACAGTTGGTACTCCTGATTACATTGCTCCAGAGGTTCTATTGAAGAAAGGATATGGAATGGAGTGTGACTGGTTAGGTTTCTTATCTTGTAATGATTTTCTTTAGTCGTTAAACTTCTTAATTTTCATTGCACATGCTTTATGTATTTAATGGATTCTTGGTCTGACATTTCTTTCTTTATTAGGTGGTCCCTTGGTGCTATCATGTATGAAATGCTAGTTGGTTATCCCCCATTTTATTCGGAGGATCCAATGTCAACCTGCAGAAAGGTATGTCTCTCACACAGGCTTCACGAATCAATCACTGTGGATGTTTATTTGGTTTGGTATCTTCAGCCTATGTAACGCTTGCCAGACTCGCACGAGACTGACTTTAGTCAAATCTATAACACATAGGACAGGGCAAAATGCATAGATGCACCATAGTAGTGTGAATTGCCCGTAGTTTTACTACCCTGTGGATAGATTCTGATAGTTGCAGCTGGTCACTGCAGCTCATATCTAGTAGTTCCCTACTATACACCTTATATGGACTATATTATTCATTGCATGCATGATATTGGGTTTACCCTGTTTAGTGTTCTGTAGTAGGAATTTATATCCAACAATTCACCTAACTTGTTCATTGGCACACAGAATACTCGTATAACTGTACAAAAATGCAATCTGATCTGTTTGATACTCTTTTTTGTTCATCCAGATTGTGAACTGGAGAAGTCACCTGAAATTTCCTGAAGAAGCAAAGCTTTCTTCTGAAACTAAGGATCTCATTAGCAAACTTCTCTGTAATGTTGAGCAGAGACTTGGAACAAAAGGAGCCCATGAAATAAAAGTGTGTCCCTTACCTTGGTTCTACACAGTACACCCTCATTTCTCTCAGTTACCTGCTTAGCTGATAACACCATGTCATCCACTTCAGGCACATACATGGTTTAGAGGTGTCCAATGGGAAAAGTTGTATCAGATGAAAGCTGCTTTCATACCAGAAGTTAATGGCGAGTTGGATACTCAGAACTTTGAGAAATTTGAGGAGGTAATATTCTGTGGTTCCACTTTGTATATCTTTCTAGACAATATGCATTAATAGTATTTCCTGCTCCAGACACTTGATGGTTTCTGCGGTGCATGACAGTCGATAACCAAAGTGGCTTGAAGTATGTTCCCACTTTTTTTTGGTGCTGACGGTGGTCTGTCATGCATTGACTGTTGGCATGGCTCACAGTTATGCAGTGGCTAACTTAAGAGATTCCAGAATGCTGTGCGTTTTATATTTCCGAGCAGTGAAATATGCATCTACTGCAGTTGCAGTTCGCATGGAAGCTGCTAATAACCTTCTTTTTACCTGTTTTCACCTTTTATTTTTAGAGGTTTGCACTTTAATTTTAAATACACTTAAATATTCCCAAAGCAGGTTTTGACACAGGGAAGACACAACTTCTAAAATACGGGCTATGTTTCCCATGTACCCACTACTTAGATAGATCTCCATGATAAATGCTGTTGAGACTTGAATTAGAACTGTGTCGAAAGCTCAAGGTGTCATGCTTACATTTACCTTTGTTTCAACTATATTTTTGCAGACTGGAGCACAAGTTCAGAGTTCATCTAAGGCGGGTCCATGGAGAAAGGTATGCCTGAATTCAGCATGAAATGCAGCATGCATGCGTTTGCAGCGTGCATTTTTAGCTTAAAAATAATAATGTCATGGGAACATTGAGTTCACTCATGTTCAGCTTCATGTCGGCACTTAAGATTTTTTTTCTTCCAGATGCTTCCATCCAAGGATGCAAATTTTGTTGGATACACCTACAAGAACTTTGAAATTGTGAATGACGATGAAGTTGCCGGGATTGGTTAGTCTTTCTTGACTGCACTATTGCCTTTGGCCTTGGGATTTTGTATTCTTAGTTCGTTAGTTTTAGAATTGAATGGTGCTTTTATGCAACAGCCGAGCTGAAGAAAAAGAGTTCCAAATCAAAACGGCCAACCATCAAGACATTGTTTGGTAACTAGCACTGGCCAGTATTTTACATTTGGTTCCCCACCTCACCATTTATTGATCACGATCCATTTACCTTTGTTCGTATTGAAACAGAGAGCATGGATGAAGATGAACCTGTGCACGGCAGTTTCTTAAATATGTTGCCCCATAAGGAGGGACAACCTTCTTCTCACTCAAGCGCCCCACCAGAACAATACCAACCTCGACGTAAATAGGATATGGAGGTTTTAAAAAGTAAACCACAGAAAAGTAAAAGAGAGGAAAAAAAAACTGTTGCCTTTTGGTCTTGGTGTTACCCCGTCCAGCTTTTGTAAATCCTAACCGATGCTTTCTTTTTAGTGAATTCGTTAAAACAAAATCCACCCCCTGTCTCCAAAATAGTATGGTGTTTGATGTTAGCAGTGATGCCTGTTTGGTTCGCCGTATGTTGGTTTGACAGTCTCGGCGATGGGTCCCCGGCTATTACTGGCTACAGCATAAGTGTATACTTGTTACCAGCTCTGACGAGCATGTGTATTACAATTTAATTCACCTCTGCTTTTCTGAACCTTTCGAAGAGATTTTTATAGCTTACAGTAAAACTGACTGATATGGTTATCAAGAACTTGACAGGCAATGATGATTTGTGGGTTACGTTCGTTCTGGTTTTGCCTTACCGAACCCTATTGCAATCATGTTGCTCGGTTTGCTTTGACGCTTCTATGTGCGCTAAGAGTTCTGAAACTTGTAATTTCTTGCACTGGCTCAGTTGCAGAATCATTTGAAAGTGGTGAAGTTCATGCAAATGCTTGGAACAAGTGAGGGGATTTGTTGCCCGTGTGTGGAGAGTAACATGTTGAGTACCGCTCACCACTTGCATTTCTTCGTCAAAAGCGAAAGGAGAAATGGTACATCAGGGGGGCAGGGACCAATATTCTCACTTGAAGCCAGCATTTGCGCGTCAAAAGACAACAATGAGCAATCTTCCGAGCTAACCAGAGCTGAAGATGGAAGCATGGGTTTTCACATCGTTTTGCCAGCTTCAGTGTGTGATACAAGTCACACGGCAATAATACAGTGCAAGGAATGTTTTTTTCTTTTTTCGAGGGTACGCCAAAGGCGTACCATAGCTTTATAGAAGAGGAAAAAAATATGTATAAGAGAAGTTTAGTTGCTAGTCACAAGGTCACAAGTGGACCGTGACGCAGCCTCCACTCTACTCCCATATACACTACGTACTACTCAACTACGTGCGCCACTCCATTCGCTCCAGCCCTCTTCCAGTTTTGCAGATCCTGAAAGATAGCCTCAGTCACTCCGAAGACGTCTAACGTGCCACCTCTACCGAAGACCCTAGCGTTTTTTTGCTTCCACAGCGACCAGCAGGTTAACATGACAACCGTGTCGAAGCCTTTCCTGCTCCTCTTGTCCATCTGCTTCCTCGCTTCGCTCCACCAAGTTGCGATCTGGGACTGCGACGTGGGGCACATAGTTTGATCCACGCTGATCCTAGTGAAGCAGAGGTACCACACATGGCGTGCATACACGCACTGGAGCAGGATGTGGTCCACCGTGTCCTCGTCCTGGTCACAAAGGTAGCATGGTGAGGTTTGGTCTTGCAGACCGTGCCTAGTTCACCTGTTCGAGGTCCAAAGACGATATTGCACCGTGAGCCACATGAAGATCCGACAGGATAGCGGTGCCCAACATTTCCAGATGGCCGCAAAGGAGTGGAATCGTATCCCTCCCATACAAAGCATCCTATACGCCGAGGACGCTGAGTAGCTGCCGTACTCGTTCCAGGCCCAGAGCGGAGCGTCCTCTAGCTCCGGATCCAATTGCACCTCCATCATAGCCTCCCAAAGCCGAATGAATTGTGCAAGAGCGTCGGTGTCAAGATCCCCAACGATGTCATTTGTCCAGGCGTGCAAACATAGCCCATCCCTGACAAGGCGTTTGTTTGCCACCTGCGTCCTGACTCTGGCCACCACCAAGGGCGCGATCTCTACAAGGAATGTTCAAGCATGTATGTACTGGCTCCGTTCCGAATTATAAGATGTTTTGGATATTGCGATATAGATTATATACAAATTGAAATAAGTGAACAAACACACTAAAACATATCTATATGCGTCCTATTCGGAAAAAAATAGAATGCCTTATAATTTGGAACTGACTGAGTATTTAGTAGAAATTTGCATTTTATATTTAGGGGCTGTTTGGTTTGTGACTAAGATTGCCAAAGATTGCCACACCTAAGGTTAGGTAAGTTTGACCAACTTAGGTGAGTATTTGATTCAAGCCACACCTTAGGCAAGTCACACTAGGGTCCCACATGACATACATACAAAAAGTGTGGCAAGATTCCTTTAGGCTTGCCAACTTGTGGCTCTCATCTTGAAGGACTAACCTTAGGCAAGTTTGGCAACATTGTATGGCAAAGTGTGGCATTGCTAGGCCTAAAATCAAACGCCCCCTTAGTATTACCACTTGTGACTTGTGCGGAAATTACAAACAACCTTTCTGCAGAATAAGCCGTGTGACTTGTATTACAGCCTCGTGTACAATAACATTTTTTAATTTTTTTTTGCATATCTTGCAAAATATCTTATCATAAATGATAAAAAAACCCATGGCCGCAGCAACCTTCCCGACGGCGCCGACGCTATGCGGCCTTTTCCTGGTGATGCACCCTGGCGATGGAGAGAAGGGGAGAAGACGGGGTGGCGGCTAGGGTTTCAGTCGCACGCCTTGACCCTGTCTCACGAAGTGGTTTTCTAAGAGCATCTCCAACAGACGCCTAAAAACTGCTCCGCACGCTAAAACTCAGGTTTTTTGGGCGCCGGACAGCTCCAACAGAAGCTGTAAAAAATAGTGCACACGCAAAAAGGTTTATGCACGCGCTAAAAAGCGCCATCGCATGCTGCAAATTTGGGGCGCCGGAGTGCGCGCGCTTTCATAATTTACACTGCGTATTTTTTTGGGCGCACGTTTTTAGGCATCTGGTAAACCAATGTTGGGTTCGGTGCGCTAAAAGTGCTACAGCGGCGCGCTAAAACTATTTTAGCGCGGAATTTTTATGCACCTGTTGGAGATGCTCTAAGGCGTGCTCACGCATAGTAAATATACTTATCTCCATGATTTTTTATGTACAAAGTTGTGTGACTAGCCTGGGTATTCCTCGGCCTGGCCCCCAAAACCTGAGCTCGGCTCGGCCTAAAACAACTAAACATTACGCTGTTCATATTAAAAATATATTATGTTAAGTATTTTAGGGGAATATATTAATATAGTATTATAGCTATATTTGTTTCGAGTAACAGCTTTTTTTTTTTAGAAAAGCTTGCTAGGCTTTATTGATCAGCTGAAATGTTTGCAAGAATTACAATTGGGTCATGTGGAGTACCCAACCATAGGTGTCTTCCAACAGGAAGAGAAACACCAAACCTAGCTAGCTTATGAGGTTCAAACTTTGATTCTTCGAGCAGTGGCGGAGCTTGCACAAAAACGCTGGGCGGGCTGGGTGGGCCACACTGTGAAGGATTACTACTAGATTGTATTCTACTACAACCCATGAGCTGGGCGGGCCATGGCCCATTCGGCCTTGCCTAAGCTCCGCCAGTGTCTTCGAGTAACAGCTATATTTCCTGATAAAACCCTAATTTTGAGGCAATTCAGGCTTTTGGGCCAAAACTGGAGCACGAGCCCGGCATGTCCCTTGGGCTTCGGGTTCAGGCCGGGCTGCCCATGCCCCTACAGCGAACTATTCGGCCCAGCGCCAGGCCCAGACACCGCGGCGAGCCGAGACGGTGAATTTTCCCATCTTGGCTTCTACCGAACCCTTCTCCGCGGACCTTCTTCTCCATCCCTGCCTGCCTCATCGTGGACCGGCCGGCGAAGAGGACGACGGTACGAGCTCGCGCCACCACCACCCCCGACCAGGAGACTCAAATCCCAGCCCCTCTTCACTCGACCGCCGCCCCAGCTCGAAGGCCCCCTGGAATTTCCCTGCTGCCGCCGCCGTCGCTGTTTCCCCTTCTCCCCACCTGGTATGGCCGCGTGATCTGGCCAGGGTTTGGATGAAGGAACGGAAGCCGGCGGCCCCCTCTGCGTTGGCCCGGATCCTCGCCACCTGCGCGTCCCAGGTGCCCGCCCGCTCGCTCGCTCCTCCACCCATTAATCCTCGCCGACAAGTGTGATGGTTCACTCGTTATTACTGTAGCTACTAGTTGCCTTACCTGCTGCGGTCTGTGGGTTGCTGATACGCCGGAGCAGGATCGGGGGATCAGAATTCCCTTGTAGTAGTAGTAGTTTATTTTTGGTAAGCAGCAAGTGGTCACGGTGCTGCTGTTAGATTTGGGTAGGTTTCCCCTTGCAGATTGGTCTGGTGTTGCTGCTGGGAAGATCACGATGGGTGATATAGGTACCCGGTTGTAATTAGTGTCTCTCCTACTAGTTGTTATTATACCTGGTAGGTACGTACTTCGCGCAAGGTAGTTTGTTGCTACCGGATCATTGGAAGCCTGTTATACGGTCTAATTTGATCCGTGTGGGTGTCAGCTTGGTCCTGATTTTGGTTTTCGCCTATGAGGAGGATGCCTGCTGCTTAGTTGCTTGCTCCTCTGCCCTTGGGTGATTATATTTAGGAAGTGCACTTCAATTTGTCAATTACACCCAAATTTGTTGTTGCTGATTTTGATATGTTGTTACACTGAATCTAATAGCATGATATGAATGGCAGCTAAATAGGAGTGAACTGGAAGTATCCATGCACATTTCCCAATAAGTTTTTTTTTGAGAAACATAGTACAAATGTAGACGTTCACAAAGACGTGCATAAACTCACCCCTATGGACGCACGCACACACACCCAACCTCTATGAGCACTTCCGGGAAACTGAGCCGGCAAATGTTGAGATAGATGAAGTCACCACATGACCATAGGCACCTCTTAGTTGATGGGAACATCGTCTCCCATTGAACGAACATCGCCAAAAAAGCCTGGAATAAATTCAGGAAAATGCGAGCACTGACTTGAACCCGGGTGGGTTGGTTCAACCACAAGGAACCTAACCATCTGAGCTACGCCCAGTTCACCCCAAAGAAATAGTTTGACATTGAAGGGTTATGTAACTTGCTTTACTGGTGATACCATATGCAATTCAAATTGCTAGCGCCAATTGGCTTGGTGAAGATGAGTGAATACTCAATAACCTTATGATCTGGTCTTTTTTTGTTTTATAATGTCGCGAGTGTTCTATTTATCAACTATGCTATGCAGGCAAAAGATTATGGGAGATGCATAGCAGCAAAGGTCCCTGAGATTGAACATAATATGTGTTCTAAGGAGTTTCTAGCACTCAGAGCATGCATGCAAACTGCGGTAATCTTCCCATTACTAAGAAAATAGTTTGGTTGTATCAAATCGTACTGTTACAACTTTCACCTGTACAATTAAGCACCCAATTCAAATGGAAATGGCCTTTGGTTGTTCTAAATAAATCACTGTTTTCTTCTTGGCCAACAATCAACTTCTCTACCCATTTTTGTTCCTCCTCTTGTTTGTTTATTCTTTTTGTTCCACTGCTGCTGCGTACTCCGTCCATCTTCCCCCTATGACCATGCCATTTCCATCATCACTGGCGAGGTTTTGGGGTGGATGGTGGCTCTCTGCACCTGTGGGGCTTAAAGGGATAACCGGTGAGGGTGGCAGTCCGTCTGGGCATGTCAAGAACATCGGTGGGCAGATAATCTGGGAGAGAAGATGTTGGTGGTGGTTGATACTAGGAGGCAGATCCAGCGGCCGCGGCAACAGGGAAGATGGCGGGGGCAATGGTTAGATAGCGACTGCTGAGAGAGGGGGATGAGGGAACTGCTGGTGTTGGTGCTGGAGGGCAGGCCTCGTTGCGCTAGAGCGACTCTTGTGATGTAGGGGGCAGCGGACCTTGGGGAATGGGTGGCTGTGAGGATGGGATGATCGGGAGGTGAGAGCTGGGTGAGAGAAGTCTAAAGAGTTGAGGGCTAATCTTGGTCCCATGGTCCAGAAATTCGACTGTTGGCCAATTGGAAACAGTTGACTGTCAGTGTGCAGTTCCTGAATTTATTTATTTTGTTGATTAATATACAGTCCCTAAATTAATTTATTTTTGTCAATTCATACACAGTCGTTACATTAATTTATTTTTTGTCCATCCATAGGCTTACGGATTTAAATTTGTATTTGGTTTATAAAAGACTGCTTACATTCTATGTAATCTTTTCATTCTTGAACGTGGATCTATCTTCCTGTCCTAACTTTCATTACTCTGCCCTCAAAGGTCAAGAATAAGGCTTGAAGTTCAAGGCGTCTGTAGTTTGGTGTTAACCACCTTTCAGTGTGCTCTCAGGTGAGTCTAGCTCTGTATTTTAAGACTCAAAGAAAATATGGATAGCATGGTGTTTTATAACCATGTAATAAGAAAGAGCTGTGCATCATGACAGCAGCTCCCTTTTGTATCATGTTGGTAAACTGCAAGATCACTAATTGACTCGCTTGAAATAACAAATGAATTGTGCACAATCAGATGCAAGGAGGTTTGAGCAGCCCTGGTGCGCTCTCTCATGCTTATGTACAACATCCTCCACTACGGTGTGACATTCCAGATATTAAGGGGCTATTTTATGATGATGCGAATAAGTTTCTTGTAGCCCCAACAGCTGATCGGGTATTTGAATGTCTAATTAATTGACTTTACATTTCTGCTAGATACTTGGTTATTACAAAGTAAATTGGTTACATTGCTGCAGATATTATACTGGAAGATAGCTGCATCTACTCAATCTGGACCTCCAAACTCTGATCCAATTAATGAAGGCCCCATCTTATCAGTTCGATTTTCTCTGGATCAGAAAGCCATAGGGATTCAGCGATCCAGTCATGAGGTGGAGTTTAGAAATAGAGAAACAGGGGAAGGCTGTAGTAAGAAGTGCAGAGCAGATTCTGAGACCATACTGGGATTTTTCTGGACCGACTGTCCCACTTGTGATGTCATAATTATAAAAACAAGGTTTGTAAAGGTGTTGTTGCTACAATATAAATAACAGAAACTTTATATGTTCTGCATCCAAATATCCAATTAGCCTATTGTCACAGGCTCACAGCCACAGGAGCACTTGTGAGATGAACCAATTAGTCATGTTCTTATTTTGGGACTGACTTCATTCATATTTTAATTCTATGTAGAAGGAAGCTATCCTGTTCTTTGGTTCATTTTTTGTGAAATGTGTCTCTATTGCAGTGGGCTAGATATGCTTGTCTATGAGCCTCAATCAAATGCTCTTCGGTTAGTGGAGTCAAAAAAGTGCAATGCCACCTGGTATCTTTACACTCATGAAAGCAGGTTGCTTCTTCTTGCATCTGGAATGCAATGTACGCTGTTCACTGGATATCAGGTAATGCATTATGCACCCATTGAAGATAACATACCCCATAGAAACAACTCTGATGAGGATTGTTTTTATACATGTTGGTTGGTATTTAACTTTTCTTAACCATGCTCATTCTGGTGGGCTGATGCTGTAGTTGAGTGCAGGCTTCCGAGCTGAGACATTTTAAAGTAATCTTTGTGTAGTAGAGTGCAGGCTTGGAAATTTATTTTGAACTCTATTTCCATTAAATTGACATTGGTCATTGATTTAACTCTGAAACTGTATGCTAACTTATATATATGGTTCTAACAGTTTTCTGCTGGTGGGATCGTCAAATTGCCTAAGTTTGAGATGGTGATGTCTAAATCCGAAGCAAATAACAAGCCTGTCCTAGCTGCTGCTGATGTTCACATCGTAACAGTGTATGCTTTCTGTCCCTCTTTTTTTTAAATACAAATTTCACATAAATTCCAATAACATTTCCCAAATTTGGCAGGTATGGTAGGATTTACTGCTTGCAGCTGGATAGAGTCGGCATGGCATTGAACCTGTACCGATTCTACCGTGATGCTGTTGTACAACAGGTTTGAACGATATGAGCCGATCTCCAATTTCTTTTCTTAAGAAATACATGTCATGTTCAGATAGTTTCTTTCCAAGTTAGGTGTCTGTTTCAGTTTGTAGATTCCGATAATAAGTTAAGTAGCATTTATTTAATATTTATGAAAATTACCACCCTTCGTCATGTTCGCAACATATTCTGCAATGACTTTAATTTAAGGTGATTAAGATTAAGGCGATGGGGATCTCTTGTGTAACTATCCACTTGCTGGTATGATTGCCGACGTGTGACTCACGGTGGTTGCCTGACTTGAGATAAAGAACAGAGGAGAGGCACAAGAGGAGGAGATGACTTTTCTGTTTATTCATCAGCCGCCAATTCAATCACAGCTTGCAAGCCTTTGTAGCCAACCAAACACACCCTGACACATAGGCCTCACATGCCCACGATGCTGCGGCACCACTTTCCACCGTCACAACTCATGCTCCATAACAGGACACTCAAGGGAGAGCGTGAATGTACCAAAAAAGCAATGTACAATCCCCCAACTCCCCTTTAATAGTAAAGACGATGGTAACTGGTTCTTATAAGGACATGAAGAATAGACTGTAATGTAAGCTTACATTACACGCTTCGATTCCAGTGTGTTGTTTCCTTCCCTAGAAAGCTGTGGTAGCTGGAGCTAAAGTTGACACAAGGTCTATGAGTTGTGCCTCAGTTTGACATCCTGGGCCTGGTTAGGTTGTAGGAAACTACTCGGTTTACATTAAACTGTAGGTCTGTTTACAGTTACACAATTTATAATTAAAATTTAAATGTTCATTTGTCCCTTGTAAGTAAACACTTGCGTTCCTGAAAAGTTATAAACTGCTCTAAGTTTGGCTGAAAAATGCCGTATTGCTGCTTTTGGCCAAGTTCTGCCACTGGGATACCAGCAAATTTCCTTTTAAGATGAGAGATTTAAGGAGTGTCTTAGTCGGTGATCACAAAACCAATTAGTCTGGTCTAGGTTCTGAAATCCCTGTTGGGGAATGTTCTTCTATTTCGTCTGTCAAGAAAAAACCATAGTCCCCTAACTCATAGCTTGTTATTTCAGGGTACTCTCCCAGTATATTCAAGCAGAATTGCAGTTAGTGCAGTTGACAATATAATCATGGTCCATCAAATTGATGCGAAAGTTGTCATACTTTACGATGTATTTATGGATTCTTACGCACCAATATCTGCACCACTTCCATTGCTTGTGAGAGGACTCGCCAGCAATAGTAAGCAAGCAGCACAACCTGCAGATCAGCAATCAAGTGCATATGGCGGGACTTTATATGGAGAAGGTTGGAACTTTCTCATTCCTGACCTCATCTGTGATGCTGAGAATGGGCTACTCTGGAAACTTCATTTAGATCTGGAGGTAAGGAATCGGCAATGGATTATTCCTTGATTAATTCATCCTCAACACAAATACAATTTTCCTGACATGAGTAGCTTGAAATCTAGGCTATTGCTGCTAGTACTTCTGATGCTCCTTCGATTTTGGAATTCCTTCAGAGACGAAAGTCTGACCTGAGTATGGTAAAATACAATTTCACTACTTCGTGATAGTTCAGTTTTCGCCATCTATTACCATTGTCATAATACTTCTTATTGAAACTTATGGTTCAGGTTAAGACACTAAGCCTTGCTATAGTTCGAACAACCATCTTGGAAAGGAGGCCAATAACTTTGGTTGCAAAGGCAATGGATATCATTCTTGATTCATACTCTCGTTCGATGAAAACGGTAGGCGGTGCTGCTGGGGTTAGGAGGACGTCTGAGCAAAACCAACAGTCAAGTTTTCAGCCTGTTGAGGACTCCCGTGTGGTTTCTCAGGAACCTCCTGGAACCATGATTGGACCTGTTATCAACACTGATTCAGCAAGTGGGGTTGAGAGTAGACAGTCACAGTCAAATTCAGGAGTTGAGCATGGAATTGCTAACCTGGCAGCACATGTAGATAGGTCATCTTTAAACACATCCTCTGATTCTGACGGTATTACCAATACATCGAGAGCGGTAAGTCAGGCAACATCAAGCTCCCAGATATCTGACGCCACTGGCAAAAGACCGCAGGTTGTAGGCAAGGATAGCCAACCATTGGCTTCTGGTACATCAATGCAGCATGGAACACATGTTGCTAGTGTGGCAATTTCACCAATTGAAATGGTCCAGTCCGTCTTTGTGCTTGTTGAAGATGAAATGATGGGTGATCCTGCATACCTTATTGCTGTCATCATGGAGTTTCTACGAAGGTACTTTTAGTGTTCTTTAAAATTAATTTAGAAGCAACAAAGAAAAGGAACGCTAAGTATTGTCCTGTTTTTGTACAGCCTGTCAAAAGCTGGGCTGAAGGCTCCTCCTGACCTTTATGTCATGATGACTGCTTTGCTGGCCTGCAGCAACCGTTATGCTGAAATAGCACTGTTTGTATCGAACAAGGTCAGTATGTTATTCCAACACCATTATTAATGATCAATGTGGCAATTACCATTAAGTAGACTAGCACAATCAATCATGATGTTGTATCTAAGAAGGTCAATTTGTTATTCCAACACCACTGTTAATGATCAGTGGGCGATTACCATTAACTAGACTAGCACAATCGATTATGTCGTGTGTGCTGGTGGTTAAATATATTACCTTTTTTTTCATTATTTCAACACCATTATTAATGATCTGTGCGGCAATTACGATTATAATGTCAGGCGTGCTGATGGTTAAATATATTACTGTTTTGCGAAGAAAATTGAAATCACTAGCGCAAGTAGGGTTAAATATGTTGACGAGTATGATTCCAAGCAAATTGTTATCTTTCACATGCCTTAAATTTGTATGAATAGTGTCCAATCGAACAACCTTTTTCATCCATCATTGGATGAAAACTATATGAACTAGATGATACCCCGCACATTGTTGTGGGAATGTTTTGCATATATTTTAATGAGATTTGGTTGTATGGAACATGAATATTTGGAGTAATAATATGACAACTAAAAATTAAAATACTAATGATTTATTGTGTTTGATTATTGTTTAGTTGTAAAATATTTATTAAATTTGGATAAAATAAAAAATCGCATGCATGTTTGCATGTTGAGGTAGCTTTTACTTATGCATGGGTGCATGTTGAGGTGGGCCTTTTCCCATGCATGTTGAATGATGAGGTGGCATTCTTGCATGTTGAGAGAAATAGGTTAGTGGGGGCTAGCTATTTAGACATAGAAGATAATGTCCAATCCAACATGATTGGAAACGAGCAGAAGCCATTCACTTCTGAAGGAAATACATATGTCAACCGTAGTTTGCAGTTTCCTTTAAGTAGTACTATTAGTTTTTGAATATTGTTTATGTAAAGTTTCAGTTGAGGCTTGTCTCTAGTAACATTGACTATTGTTGAATCTGAGCCTGCACCTGACTCGTCTGATGACACCCCCCTGTACTTGAGCTTCGATCGACAGGCCTCTAATTGAGCCCATCAGTTCATTGCACAGATGGAAATTCATCGTGGCCATCAGATTTTGGTAGCACGAATCACTATGCTTTTATGCTTGCACGCTGCAGTGACTTTTGAGAGTTCTACCAAAAAAACAAATTGACCTTTTCCACGTAAAAGAACAAAACAAATTGACCACTATCAACTCCCTAAGTGAATGTGGCTAAGAAGTATGGTTTCATTTTGGCGATGGACCAATTCCTGCAGATCCTAGAGCCGTCCAGGGAACTCGCAATGCAGCTCATTGAACTGGGTCGACAGCATTCACTGACAAGGAAGCTGGGAGTCGACATGCTCCGGGAGAGGTGCCTGCACCATGACTACGTTGCCGCATTACTCCAAGACGGGTACTACCTGGAGGCTCTACGCTATGCTCGAAAATACAAGGTATTCGCCTACCCCTACTGTTGCTATGTTATCTTTGGGTGCTTCTTGTTGCTGCTTCCATGTGTCGATTTGAAAACAACTAATTATTGTTGAGTGCTTCCCGTTTCTATTTCCATCCATGTATCAACTTGAAAACAACTACTCCCTCCGTTCCTAAATATTTGTCTTTTTAGAGATTTCAAATGGACTACCACATACGGATGTATATAGTCATATTTTAGAGTGTAGATTCACTTATTTTGCTCCGTATGTAGTCACTTGTTGAAATCTCTAGAAAGACAAATATTTAGGAACGGAGGGAGTAATTAGGAAGTGTTATTGTATTCATTGCAACTTACTACAACCAAGTTTGTTACTCCCTGAGTTGCTGATTGTCTGAAAATCGGTGCTCAAGTTAGTCCATCCTGACTTTGTCCGAATGCTTTGTTCCAACGGGCTGTTGCTGACATGACGATTGGTCCAGGTTATCACCGTGCAGCCTTCCCTGTTTTTGGAGGAAGCCGTGGCCAAGAACAGCACGCCGAACCTTGCCGCCGTGCTGAGCTTTTTTGCTGAGCTCACGCCGAGTTTCAAGACGACGTTGGACTATAGCAGATATCGGCACATACTGTTGGAAATGGTCTGAACTATGCATCGTTATTCCGCGGGACGGTTCTCTTTTTGATGCTGTTGAGGTTTGGAGGAAGCGTGTAATAATTCACGACTTTGTTCACCCTGTTTAAAAGATATCTATGCTTGTACTCCGAAGTCATCATTAATGGTCTCGGTTGCTTTGGGTGGATTCGCTGATTTGGCTTGGCTTTGGTAGCTCGTCTGAAAATTGGTTATAAAATACTCCCTCCGAATATAAAAACGTTTTTGACACTACACTAGTGCCAAAAACGTTCTTATATTATGGGACAGAGGGAGTACAAGAGAGCTGACAACGAGTCAATTTCGAGCAGACCTGAAAAGTTTGGTATAAAATACATAGTATATCACGATGCATATTTTCATATTGTATATAGTTGGTATTGTAGATATAAATAATTTTCTTTAGACTTTGTCAAAGTTTGTAAGTTTGATTTTTCAAAAAATATAGGAGGTGTTTGGTTCCAGAGAAACACCGCAAATTACGCTGGGACTGTAAACGTGAACGAACAAAACTCAAACTTGCGGACTGTAACGTAATCAATTCGTCTCCAGAAAAGAAAAAAGGCTAACAAATCTCAAAGCAGCAGCCACGGCAGGGCTCTCTCTGGGTCTGGCATGATCGTGATTGCTGATGCAGAGGGGCGACACACCGGGGACGTTGCTGATGCAGTGGGAAGGCTGGCGGCCCACGGGCACCAGGGGTTGGTCGGCGACAGCGGCAAGCGGCATGCCCGGCGGTGACACCCTGTAGACGTGGTCGTCGCCGATGAACCCCTCGAAGAACAGGAACGACGGGCACCTCGCGTTGCTGAGGATCGAGGGGAGGCAGAGGGGGGCTCGAAGCAGGGGAAAGGTGGCGGCGCTAGGCTCGGGGAGTGGGCATACCTTGGGCCGGGCCAAAAAAAGCCCAAAAAAAGAGCCCGGCCCAGCACGACCGTCGGGCCTACTAAATTGGGTCCGAGCCCAACCCAAGCCCGACATGGCCCGTCGGCCCGGCCCGGCTACGGCTAAAATCTTGTTTTGTGCAAGCCCGAGCACGGTCCGACCTGCCTGATGGGCTTGATTTTCAGGCCCCGGCCCGGCCCGATGGCACGCTCGGGCTCGCTCGGCCTGGGATTTTCGGGCCGGGTCGGGTCGGGCCGTTCAGGCCGGGCTGCCCATGGCCAGGTATACCGGTGGGTATCAACCGTTAGCTAGGCTGGACCTGATTACGGAGGGACTCAATTACGGACAGACACAACCAAACGCCCGTAAGATTTTTGTTTATGTCGTGAACAGTTGACGGACGAAAAACGATGAAACAAACACCTCCCTATATGCACCACATTATGAAACCGAGGGAGTACTTTCTTTTCAAAATACATAAATATGCTTTCTTTCTAAAATTTGCCGTCCCAAGTTAAATTAGTAGGTTTGGTTAAAGTTGTAGAAAAAAAGTACTTATGTTCACAATAATTAGTTGATAACATTGGCGGAAAGTCAATTTGGCTCCCGGGGCCAAAAACAATTCTTGAAATGAAAAACAAATCAAGACAAAATTTGTTTGTGTACTTAGTCACATCCAAATGCTACCTGCAAATTTTGAGGCAAAAAGATTAAACATTTTGGCTTGTACAAAAAAACATAAAACACCAAAAGTTACCCCAAAATGTCATCCCAAATTTGTTTTTTTTGCCGACGAAACACGCAGCTCCGTTTTGCATGAAAATTGTCATGCATGTTTGCGACACTAATACAATCATCTACAGAAAAATTCAGAATTTTTCGAAAACATTTAATATTTTTTTGTGTTACTGTTCACTCAGGAGCAAATGCTCCCGCGAGCCAAAACGCCAGCCCCCATAACATTGGATCCATCATGAAAATTAATTACACATTGTATTTATTTTGTACTGTAGATGTTGATATTTTTCTATAAATTTCGTAAGCTTCCAAAGTTGGACCAAGAACAAAACCAATTACGTAATGTATTTCAAATGGAGTATTTAAACTAGCTCAGTATGCTCCCTCCGTTTCTAAATACAAGTCATTTTAGAGATTTCAATGCGGACTATATACGAATGTATATAGATATATTTTAAAGTGTAGATTCACTCATTTTGCTTCGTATGTAGTCCATACTAGGATCTTCGGCCGAGGTTGGTGGTCGCAGCTTGGGGTGCTGTGGCCGCCACCTACCTCCTGAGGTGGTCACGACCAGGCGCGCTGGTGGCCGCCTCGGTCGGCCTTGTGCCGGGGGCTTGCTGCCTGACGACCTGCGTGGGGTCGTTGAGCCGGATTGACGGCCGTGATCAGGGGGTCAGGGCCATCGACGTCTGCTCGTGCATCCGTGGTCCCGTCGTTGGTTTGGGGCTCGGGGCCGGCATTGACCGGTTGGCTTGGCAGGGTCCGGCGGTCTTCTCAAGATGATGAGCGGTGCTATGTTCATATATTTTCTTCCTTGGCAGGGCGGTCACGTAGCAGTGCCTAAGGAGGACGGTTCACCGAAAGCTGTGCAAGGCCTTGGTAGTTGTTGGCAACGACAACGTCTACGGACGCGACCGTCCATCCTCCCTAGGCTATCCGACATCCCTAGCCGCTACTACGGCCACCCATCCCGGCATCTTCTTCGATGGTGTTCACCAGTAATTTCGGCACCAATGTTCCTCCAGGGGCTTCTTGTTGCCGGCAATGTGCTTCGATGTGTCCTTTGGCCTCTTTTAGACGATAATCTTCTTGGTATGCGAGGTCATCCTAAGACCAGGGGGTTGCCGGGATCGGTGTCATGCTGATAGGGTGTCAGATGTATTTCTTTAGGCAAGACGCATTGGGTGTGGTAGTTGGTTGCCAGTGATGCTCTCTCGGGTTTGTTGGCGTGGCACCGGCAAATGTCGTGCTTGACCTTGTCAGTTCGCCGCCGCCGCCGTCCGTGGATGGCGGTCTCCTCTTTGGAGGCATCGTTTATTTGACCCTCCTCCGTCAAACTGATGGTATCTTATTTCGACCGGCAAGTTGGTTGATGTGTGCCCTGGAGTGGTGATGCTATCTTATTTTTGTTCCATGTTTCAGTTGTTTGTGTGTTTGCACGTTTTATCTGTATTGATCGTGGCTTTATATATAAATAAAAGCGGGGTGAAAACCTTTTTGCCAAAAAGATGTTAGAAAAAAGAAGAAGACAGCAGTAGCACAGCACGAGCGGTGGGTGATGGTACCTACTAGAAGTAAACACAGTTTACTCACTCTACTCTGACATTGAGCTCGTGCTGCCTCCTCCCGTGCTCCTCGCTCGCGTCTCTTCCCATCCAGCTCCAGCTCTATCCACTCGCTCACGCACACGCAGTGGCGGACCTAGGAAAAAATGGAGGGTGTGCACACTTCAAAAAAATCTGCCTAGTCTAAGTGTCATATCATGTATGGCAAAAGAATAACACAAATAGCTCAATCAAGTCTCACAATATTATGTTTTAGAAAATAATTTCAAATTTGCGAAATTACAATACAAATAGTCTTACATGAAAGATACACAAGAATAACTTCGGTTTGCCCTTCAGCTGCAACCTTCTTTATTTGACCTCATGTTTTCAACAAAATGGAGATAATACTACCAATCGGACGTGGTGTTTCTGCGCTCGAGCGCGAATGCACTCTATATATGGGCGGTTGAGTACCGTCTCGGGATTTGATGCATTAAATAGGCATGGAAGATTCACGAGCGTCTGTAAATATTGAAAAGAAGAAATACACTTGAGCTAGGACCAGTACGGAGATGCAGGAACGGCGGACGTGGACAGGAGGAAGTATCAAATCTCGTTATACCTAGTTTTTTCCCCCTCTCGCAGGGCAATTAGGGAAAGCCTTCCCCCCCTCGATTCACCAGCGAGTACGTGGATTCGCCTTCTCTCCGCCTGCCACTCCGGCGGCCGGTGGCAGGGAGGGGATTTCTGATGTGTCGAATCCGGCTAGTAGATAGGTAGGATTTTAGTCCTCGCAGGGCGGCGTTCAGACGAATGATGGCGTTTCTTCTTCGAGTCAGTCTTCCGGGCTCCAATCCTCCTCAACTTCGTTCGTTGGGACGGATTAGACGGAGCTCCGGCGTAGATTCCTGCCAGCTCCTCGGGGAAGACTTCCTGGCACGTGCACGAAGACTTCCCGGCTGTCATCGACAAGATCAGGCCGTCTCCAGTAGGGGAGCGACGACAGCGGCGCGTCGGCGGCACTGGTCGTTCGGTGGTCCATGGATCTCGATGTAATTTTTATTATGCTTGAGGTGTTTTGTACTTCCAGTGAACCTTTATAGTTTATAGTTGATTTGATCCTTTTCGCAAAAAGAAAAACGTTGAAAATAGCACATGATAGGTCGAAGTTGTCTCAAGAAATAACGGGGCAGACCGAAGAGTCCTAATTTTTTTTTCGTTTTTTCTGTTTGCAATCTACACGAGTCGCTGCTAGGGTTGATTTTTTTGCCAACATTGATCGATGAAATTGATCTAGCTAGCTTCTACCGGGCTCATGTATGTGTACAGGAGTCTTTAGCTGGACACACACATAGTGCTGCTAGTAGAAAAAAAGTTGAGCTGCTTCTACGGTTTGCTAGGTTCGCATGTACGTGTACAGCTTCAGATGAATTAGTTCTAGTACTGTAAAACCAATAAAATCAGAAAAAGATGACATATAGTGAAAAAATCTGTAAAATGCTGGGTGTGCCACGGCACACCCGGCACACCCTCTGGGTCCGCCAATGCGCACACGCACTAGCACCAACTCCACGGCGCAAATCCAGTCCAATCCACCATACCAACGCTAACTAGGGACCTCAGCCACTGGCAGCCAAGCACGCCGGAGGGAGATCGCGGAGGAGGAGGAGGCCGCGCGCCGGAGTCGGATCGACCGGCCCGGCCGCGCGGCGGAGGCGGCGCTGCGCGTCCCATCCAGATCGACGGGCCGCCCGCGAGGGGTTGGGAGCCGCGGCTTCGGACAAGGGCGCCGCCACCCGGGGCGCGTTTGGGCGGCGAATCGCTCGAAATCCCGATCTGAAACGGAGGGCATGGAGCAGCCAGTTAGTTCGGCTGGTTCTTCGAATACGGAACCTTCGGTGCGCAAGAGGAAGAAGCATTCCACTTCCCCGGAACTCATTTCCAGCAGCGACGACGAAGATGATTTCATTCCCCCACGGCGATCCAAGCATAAGAATACCCATGAATCAAAGGCTGCCAAGGTGATTTACGTTGTCTCATCCTTGCTGAATCTCCATGTGTTGCTACTTGTTATTTACATACTGCTGTCAATTCATGTCTCTTTTTGGGTCACACCTAGGTACCAATTAGTACCGTTTTATTTGGGAAATTGGGTTGCTATTGCTGTTCTAAGTCTAATAGTTTGCTGCCTCTACCTATTATATTTTTATATGCAGGCTAAGAAAGTCTCCAACAACTCTTCCACCATCCCCACAAAAAATGACGAGAAGAAGAAGAAGAAGAAGTGTCGTCCCACCATAAGGTGTGCTCCAGAGTTTATTAAATCAGCGATTGAAATTCTAAAAGATTGCCAGAGGAAAAGGATCAAGAAGTTAGGTTTTGGGTGGGTGCTCAGTTTGACTGTTGATGCGCTCCGGACAAGGAACCTGCCCGTGTTTCTAATGGACAATACAAGTGAATCCCTTGTGATCAATGTTGGCACGCAAGGTGGTCTTAAGATTACACCCCATGCTGTGCATTGTGTCCTTGGCTTACCCAATGGCGGCATAGATCCACCTCCTTTCTCCTGTGCACAAAAAAGAGAGCAACTTTTGACGCTCAAGAAACTACTTGGTGTCCCTAAGCAGAAAAACATTGATTTTGAAGTCTTGTACCAACGCATACGCCTCGGGGGCGATGACGACTTGACGATAAGATGCTTCATTATAATTGTGTTCAATCGTCTCTTATTCCCCACTACGAGTAAATATATCACAGGGAGGGATGCGGCTTGGACTTCTGACTTACACAATCTCCCAAATATTGATTGGTGCAAGGTCCTTGTTGACGACATTAGCCACGCTGTAATTTCCTGGAAGTCCAAGAGATTGGCTTATCCCAAGAGATTGGCTAATTCCAAGAAATTGTCTGAACCAACCCTGTCCCTCACTAGTTGCACCCTCTTTTGTATTGTAAGTCATTCCCTGTTTGGTTACTTTGTTCTTATTCTTCTTTTCTCTTTTAATCAAAGGATGTGATCTGCATTTGATATACTATGTTGTTACTTTTTGCAGATTTTTTATTTGGACAACCTATTAAGTATGAATCGGCTTGATGCAATTGAAATCCCACGTATCGCACACTTCACCAATGATATTATAGCGAATATCTTGCATGAGGATACACAGATAGCTAATGGCCTTGAAACATATGGTAAACTTGCGGTGAGTGCTACTGTTCTCACCATACATCATTGATACATTCTTTACTGTAGTCTCAGATTTTAAGTGACACCACTATATTACTTTTAACAGCTTAGGCCCAAGGAGGGTACCTACTATTTCGAGGATTCCCAATCTCAGCTCTTATTTACAGCCTGTCCACCTTCCCCGCCGCCTACTGTTCGAGTTCTCACAAATTATAGTGACAATCGTGCTTCAGTTCATGATGGATCATCTGGTGAACCCAATGTTAGTAAGGAGGTGCCTGCAAAATTTGATCATTTATCTCCGTCCGGACAACCCTCCCAAACTGTTGAGACATTAGAGACAGGACGTAGTGCCCTTGCCCCAGTTATACCAAGGTTCTGAATATGATGGATCTAGATGTCCATGTTGTGATGAGATCTGTTCATCTGTATGGTCCACCATTTCATTACTATTTTTTGTGTTTTCATACCTTTTAACGACTCATTTTGCATTACCTATTATTTTTTCAAGATGAGATGATGGAGGAAACAAATCTTGATGTTAGGCACAAGACCAATGCTACAATCCTACCTGACAAGAATCAAGGTTATTTTATATTCACACTCTCTTCTTTTTATGCTAGTTTGATATCATTTGCATTAACCCATCTTTTCTGTAGCTCGATCACCTTCCCTGCTGCCTACTGTTGACAGCAGCAGAGATGATCTGGACAACTCTGCTTCAGTTCATGATGGTTCATGTGGAGGTATATGAAGGTGTTAGAATTTCATGGAACTGGATGTTCAAGCAAACTACATATCTCATGAATTTGCAATTGTTGTGTTTGTATAACTTTATATTTTTCTTTTCATGTTGATTTTACATCACAGATAAAACTCTTAACTGCAGCTCACGGAGACATTCACACCAGGCAGGGGAGCGTGTTTATGACCGCCAATGCTGTCAGAACAGATTATCTCTCCCTGGAGCAAGAACGCAGAAAATCTCCAAGAGATAGCCAGCAGTTGCGGTCCAACGGGCCTTCCTCCAAACCTCAGGCTGCCCAAGTATGTAGATGCTATTCACTTTTGTCACAGCGTTCTAAGAGTTTGCGGAAGAAATTTCTGTGCATAGTCATAGTGGGTGCTAATTCCACACGGCATGGCATGTATGTTATGTGTTGTACTCCATGATTTTTTTGCAGACTACGGAGGGGACGCAAGTTGCTCCAGGCACCTCCATGGTAAGAAACAGGGGTTCTCTGTTGACGATGGAGAAAGGCGATCGGAAGGCCAGAGTGGAAACAAGTTTGCTTGACTGCCGCCTCTGCTTCCGCCCCTTAAAGCCTCCTGTCTTCCAGGCAAATACTTGACCAATTCTTTGTTCCATTCACCTGAGAAAGGCAGCATTAATACTAACCTCTTGCTATGATCTTGAATTTGTGCAGTGCAATGGCGGGCATTCAGCTTGTGGCACATGCCTTGTCGAGCTCCCTGGCGGACAGTGCCCGATGTGCAAGCATGGCGGTGGAGGCTTTGCCCCCTGCCTTGCAATGGACGGCATCGTCTCGTCGGCAACGATAAAGTGCTCCCACGATGGCTGCCAGAGCCACGTCACCTACCATGAGCATGACGATCACCATAGTGCGTGCCCACACGCACCCTGCTTCTGCACGGAGCCGGGCTGCAGCTTCGCCGGCCCGCCACCGGCGCTCCTCGGCCACCTTGCCACCCTGCATTCCTGGCCTGTGCACAAGATTGAGTACGGCAAGGTTCTCTGGCTTCAGGTTCCGGTGTCAGAACCGCGGCGTCTGCTCCTCGCGGAGGACGGCGGCGTGTTCCTTCTTGTTGTGGGCTTGCTCAATGCGATCACTGTTGTGTCAGTGGTGTGCATCAGGGCCAGCACGTCCCCGTCGCTGCAGTACCCAGCCATGATGTGGGCATATGGTCCGCCGGACGTTGCAGGCGTCAGATGTATGGTGGACACGGAGGCGGTGACGAGCAGCTCCAAGCCCCGCGATGTCGTCGCGGAGAAGCTGCCATTCGTCTTGCTTGTGCCGCCTACGCATGTGTTTGGGGCTGGGGCATCCAAGGAGTAGTCTCTTGAGATTCGAGTTAACAAGATGTGATTCTGAACTTAGTTTAGTAAGAATTAGTTGGAACCGGAGTAGTATGTGATTGGTAAGTAATGCTGCCTTTTGGTTGCAATTAGGATGTGTTGTTGCAGCTAGTGTTTTGGTAACCGTGATCCAATGCTATGTGTTGCTGGCTTGCTGCTCCATACAATGCGGCCATTTCTGTGAATGTAGCAACAAGACAGTTTTCAATGAATGGAAGTGCGCATTGTTTAACATACAAGAGAGGCTAGTTAATTCAGCATGCTCACGAGAAATACATTGAGAGATGGTGACATGTGTATGATCTTTGTATGATAGGAGGAAGAATTAGCATCAGGGAATTGACAGACAATTCCTAAAGAACAGCTATAACAATGTTCCAAATATACCCACCCAGCAAGAGGACAATAAAAATTAAGTGGTTAATGGATTCATCAATCCATATATCACAAAAAAAGGCTGCTAAGAGTCACAGGTGCCACCTCTCTTTTGTAAAACATCTCTGGCCAGCATACCATTTTTCATCAAGACCAAATAGATGACATGGGAAAATATCTGGTGCTACTATGCATAGGGTGATATGCTGCTAGAGCATCTTCAACAGCCGCATCAAACAAGCGTCGCGCCGCAAAATTGCCCATTTTAGCGCGCGCGCAACCGGTATAGTGGCTCCAGCGGGCGCGCAAAAACTGCGTGCGCGGCATATCTAGTTCAGCGCGCGGGCCGAAACTCCATCGCGTGCCGCTTATTTGCTGCGCCCGCTCCCGCGCGCTGGACTCTCGCGCGCTCGCTCGCAACTCACCCTCCGCCCTCCAGCCGCGGCGCCGCCACCGCCCGCGCCACCCGGCGACCGTTCCGGCGCTTCCCCGGCCTATCCCCGCGCCGCGGCGGCTTCCTCCACCCCCCTCTAGTCACCGCCGCCCCTCGCGCGCATCTGTCCTCCGACGAACAGCGCCCGGGCGCTCGCTGCTGCTCGGCGCCCGCAAGGTGTTCGACAAAACGCCTGCAAGGTATGTATTGCTCAAACTTCATGAATTTGGTGCATGTTGATTGTAGTTTTTATAGCATAGTATTGAACATTGTAGATGAGTTCGTCGTATGATTCTTCCGAAGAAGAATTTGATATGGAAGAGGAGGAGGATCTTGCAATGATCCTAGCTATGCACATCAATAAAAAACCGAAGCACGGTGGTTCGGTTATGGGTCGGCAGAAAATTTGGAGGGATATGATCGATGCCCACAACAGATTGATCAGGCATTATTTTGCGGAGAATCCCACATACCCCGAGTCGTATTTTCGTCGCCGGTTTAGGATGAGCACCGAGTTGTTCAGGCGCATTGCAGAGAAACTAGCGAGCCATGACCAGTTTTTTCAGCAAAGGAGGAATGCCGCCGGAGAGCTCGGGCATAGCACCTTTCAGAAGGTGACAGCTGCTTTGCGTATGTTGGCATACGGTATCCCGGCTGATCTAGTTGATGATCACCTGGCTATGGGTGAGAGCCAAGCCATCATGTGTGTCAAGCGCTTCGCAGTCGGAATTGTGCAAGTGTTTGGCCAGGAGTATTTGAGATCTCCCAATGCTGAAGACGCCGCAAGGCTATTGGAGATGAACAAAGCTCGCGGCTTTCCTGGTATGCTTGGCTCAATAGATTGCATGCATTGGAGTTGGAAGAATTGTCCAAAGGCATGGCATGGGCAATTCCACGGCCAAAAAAAGGGTTCCACTATAATCCTTGAAGCGGTGGCCGATCAAGAGACTTGGATTTGGCATGCATTCTTTGAAATGCCTGGATCTTTGAATGGCATCAATGTTGTCAACCGGTCACCACTGATGAATAAGATTGCAAATGGTGATTTACCACCGGTGCAGTTTGTAGCAAATGGCCGTACATACAACTATGGCTATTATCTAGCGGATGTCATCTATCGAAAGTGGCAAACCTTTGTGAAGCCGTTGAAAAAGCCGGAAGGTAAGAAAAATCTTGATTTCCACAATGCTCAGGCGGCGGCTAGAAAAGATGTGGAGAGAGCTTTTGGGATTTTGCAAGCCCAATTTGCTATTGTGAGAGGACCGGCTAGATTTTGGGATCAAAAAATGCTTTGGTACATCATGCACGCTTGTGTGATCATGCATAACATGATCATCGAGAATGAGCGTGGCCAAGATGTAGACTACTCTCAGTATGAGCTCTTGGGATATCCCGTGCGAGTGCGACGGAGGGCTGAAAGGGTGGCCCGTTTTGTTGCCTCCTATCATGCCATTCGACGTCCCGCAACGCATGATGATCTTCAGAAGGATCTCATTGAGGAGTGGTGGGCATGGAATGAACGACAAAGAGCATCATGATTTGTGCGTTCGATATTGTATTGTTGAACTATTTGTTGTTTTGAACGATAAACTGTTTGTTTGAGTTGTAATAACGAAATTGAACTATTTATTTTGATTTATTTTGTTTGTGTTTGATCTTTTTGCTTCTGTTTTGTAATGCATATGTTGTTTGTGCGAGAGTCGTGTGCGCTGCATTTTTGCGCGTCGCTGGACCTGCGCGCGCGCTGCATTTTAGCGCGGCTGCTGGAGCCAGCGCTGCCCGCCGCGCAAAACCAGGCGATGGGCGCGCGGCAAAGTAGTTTTTAGCGCGCGGCGCGTTCAGCCGCTGTTGGAGATGCTCTAAAACATGTGGTGCGTTGGATGTGAGAAGAAGGGACAAGATCAAGTTGCTAGCATATTTACATGCCCCCCCTGAAACATTTGCATCTTACCCCAAGAAAGCAGCATGTTCTTGCAAAAATTGCCCAAGACTACATAGCAGAAAACAGACATGTACCAGGAACAGAATCAAACAGATCAGCATGTGCACGCGGTGTATTCTCAATGTAGGACGGCACTCATATCAATTAGCCAGTTATATACATGATGACAGAAATAAACCTAGGGCACCCTTTCATTTCATTCATAATCTCATCGTTGCAAACAGTGTCCTGATAACATCAGGTACACAGATCTTCGACTTCTCGACAGATTTTGCCAAAAACATGGGCTGCCTCATTAGTCCAGCGACTTACAGGCTTGAACTTCCAAGATAAAAACATTGATGCTCTAATATTAATATCTTGGACAATGGCGTCTACCATGCCTTCATTGATCTTATATGACTATTGATCTTATATGTCATGAGATAGTTGGTGCGGATATGGTTATTGTTGTAGTTTGTCGATCGCACATCAGATCGCTTTGGGATTTTTTTTCTCGCCTACGCATAGCTTTGGTCTTATATGACTTTGCTAGTTGTGGACGTGTTTTTTGCGTGCGTGTGTGGTGTTGGCTGTGTGCATCCTAGCTATGCAGAGGCCGGGTGTATGCTCACTGTGTTATGTATCTTCTTGATGCTTCATTTTGAGTCAATAAAATTCACCCTTTATCGAAAAATGCCTTCATTGATACTGGGTTTCTGTTCACTCCATTTTTGATGTCTTGCCTATCATGAATTGATTGAACGGAAAAAGAAATGGATAAGAATAGACAAGAAAAGTTGATCTTCATGAACACACCTATTACAACAAGAATAGACAAGAGAAGTTTTTGTTTAGGCATTTCTGCAAAATAAAAGATGCACGATCATCATGAACACCATGAGAATCACTTGATCTTCGACTTCTCGAGATGCAGCAGGATTGCGCCATTCAACTTTCTCATGGGCATCTGCCGCCGAAGGCGCACGACCCGCCGGCGACAAAGCTCACGCATAACTTGGTCTTGAAGATGCTCTCAGGTCCCATCGGCTTCACGAGCTCCCCCTCGCCGCCTAGGTCCAGGTTTTTCATTTTCTTCGTAACAGCTTGGTCATGTTCGTGGTGGCTGCTAGGAAAGTGTTAGGGTACCGGATCGATCTATTACACTCTCAAGAATCAAATCAGTTCATACATCGATGGTGTTCTTGCGGGAGAGGGAAGGAAAGGAAAGTAGGTGAGAAAGAGAGCCGCCGTCCTTTGCCTGATCCCTATGGATGCCGATCCAATCGATGCTTCCGGACTAAGTAGCTGGCGGCGACGCGGTCAGCGGGTCCAACCGGGCCCGATGAACCTTCTGTTGGGCTGAATGATTCTCTTGGGCCTCCTGGACTCCCTTCTCGCCATGTAGCCGTCTTGGGCCTGTTTCGCTGCCATGGTTGTGCTCTGGTCTCCCGTCGTCATGGCGGCGGCTCCCTTGCTCTGCTTACTCGTCGTGGCGCTGACATCCCCCCTCCTTGAGAAGTGGCTTGTCCCCAAGCCAGTAGTGCGGGGTAGCGTTCGCGCGTGGCCTTGGCGTCCTCCCATGTGGCGTCCATGATTGACGGGTCTGACCAGCGCACGAGTAGTTGTTCTCGCCGGCCTTGCGGGGTTTGGCGCCATCTTGTGTCGATGATCTCCACCGGCTTCAATGGCTCGTCTGTGGGTACTGGTAGCACCGTCTCGACCTGGGTGGTGGGGGAGAGAGCTCGGCGAAGTTGAGACACGTGGAAGACGGGGTGGACCTTGGCGCCGGCGGGTAGCTCGAGTTCGTAGGCGACGGGGTTGATGACGCGGATGATCTTGTAGGGGCCGAAGTAGCGGAAGGAGAGCTTGTAGTTGGAGCGGCGTACCACTGTTTTTTGGATGTAAGGTTGTAGCTTGACAAAGACAGAATCGCCCACCTGGAAGGAGCGCTCGGTGCGCTTCTTGTCCGCCTGGGCCTTCATGATATTGCGAGTGCGGTGGAGGTGCTCCGAGATGACCTGTTGCATGTGCTTTCGTTCTTCTAGCCAGTCTTGGAGCTGTGGAATCTTGCAAGTGGAAGCAGCTTCGATTCCCCAATGGCGAGGCTCATGGCCGTAGAGCGCGACGAAGGGGGAAGTGTTCAGTGCAGAATGGAAGCTGGAGTTGTACCAGAACTCTGCAAGGGCCAACTACTGATGCCACTTGTGTGGGTTGGCGTGTGTGAAGCACCGGAGATAAATTTCCAAGCACTGGTTGACGCGCTCCGTTTGCCCGTCAGTTTGCGGGTGGTATGGCGTGCTCATGTTGAGTTCAGTGCCAATTGTCTTGAACAGCTCGCGCCAGAAACTACTGGTGAATACTGGATCTCTGTCGAAGATGATAGCTTCAGGTAGCCCGTGCAGTTTGTACACATTCTCCAGGTAAGAGTGAGCAACTTTGGCAGCCGTGAAAGGGTGACTGAGGGGCAAGAAGTGCGCGTAGCGCGTGAACTTATCCACCACAACAAGAATACAGTTGAACTTGCCTGATGATGGTAGTCCGTCGATAAAATCCATGGTCACCACTTTCCATGCGCCGTCTGGAATTGGAAGTGGTTCGAGCAAGCCGGGATAGCGCACACGCTCTGGTTTGGCCTGCTGACAGATTGAGCAGGACTGAACGTACCGTCTGGTGTGCTCCTTCATCTTTGGCCAGGCGAAGAGGTGGCAGAGGCGGCGATAGGTAACGGGCACGCCGGAGTGGCCACCCACTGTACTGTCATGGAAGGCCTGGAGCATGCGTTGTTGGAGGGTGGGGGAACCACCCAGCCAGAGCCTGTCTCTGAAATACAGCAGATCGTCGCGCATGGAGAAGCGCTGCTTGGGGTCCGGTCGTCGCTTGAGATCACTGATAATCTTCTGAACTTGTGGGTTGTGCTCATAGCTTGCTGCGATATCATCCAACCACACTGGTTTGCAGACTGAAATTGCTGTCGCTGTTGCATCAGGTGCTCGTCGCGACAGCGCATCTGCAGCTAAGTTCGTAGTGCCTGGGCGATAGCAGATTTTGTAGCGCAGACCCAAGAGCTTAGTGAATGCCTTTTGCTGCCACGGGGTGGAGAGATGTTGGTCATCAAGGTGGATTAGACTTCGCTGATCTGTCCGGATGATGAACTCTTCATTCTGCAGGTAGGGGCGCCATTGCTCTATGGCCATAAGAATCGCCATGCATTCTTTTTCATATGTGGATAGTCCTCTGTTCCTGGGACCGAGGGGTTTGCTCATGTACGCTATGGGGTGACCTTCTTGCTGAAGAACTGCACCCACCCCGTAGGCGCAAGCATCTGTATCGACAGTGAAGGTTTTCTTGAAATCTGGCAGTTGCAGTACAGGAGCTGTGATCAATTTTTGCTTCAGAGCATCGAATGCTTGCTGTGTATCACTGGTCCACACAAACTGATGATTTTTCTTGAGCAGATTGAAGAGCGGCCGAGCTATGATTACAAAATGTTGGACGAACTTTCTGTAGTACCCTGCCAGGCCTAAGAACCCGCGCACCTCCTTGGCGCAAGTGGGTGTTGGCCAATTCTCAATTGTCTGAATCTTGCTGGGGTCGGTGGAAACGCCCTGTTCGTTGATGACGTGTCCAAGGTAAGATATCTGTCGCTGTGCGAATGAGCACTTGGATTGCTTCACTTGCCAATGATCTGCTCGAAGTAACTGTAGCACTTGCTTGATGTGCTGAATGTGCTCTTTCAGCGTCTTGCCGAAGATGAGAATGTCGTCGAAGAATGAGATAGCACAGACACGGTTGACAGGGCGGAGAGTGGTGTTTATGGCGCCGTTGAATGTAGCTGGTCCTCCAGTGACCCTGAATGGCATGACGCGGAACTCCCAATGGCCAGAATGGGTTTGGAATGCCGTTTTGTACTCTTCGCCTTCTGCCATTCTGATTTGATGGAACCCCGCGCACAGGTCTAATTTGGAGAACCACTTGGCGCCCGCAAGCTCGTCCAGTAGCTCGTCGATGAGGGGAATTGGGTATTTGCTGGCCACCGTCATGGAATTGAGTCATCGATAATCGATGCAGAGACGCCAGGTACCGTCTTTCTTTTTGACAAGTAGTGCTGGAGAGGAGAACGGGCTGGAGCTTTTTTGAATGATGCCGACGTCGAGTAGCTCTTGTACCTGCCGCTCGATTTCTGTCTTGAGTTTAGGCTTATATCTGTATGGCCGCAGGTTGACTGGTTGTGCTCCCGTCATCAAGGGAATTCTATGATCACATTCGCGTCGCGGGGGTAGGCATCTTGGGTCTTCAAACACATCAGTGAACTGTTCCAGCAAGCGCAGAACTTCAGTTGGTATTGGGGTGTCAGTTTTGCTGCTTCCATCCAGTGAATTCAGGTGTACGACATGGGCGACCGAGCCCTGTTTGCAAGCTTTGAGCAGTTCTGGAGCTGATATGACGGAGCATTGTGTCTGGTCTGAAGAAATTGCAACCAGTTTCAGTTGGCCTTCGGGTGTAGTGACTGTCAGATATTGCTCGATCCAGTCGATGTTCATAGGGCTGTGCTTGCGGAGCCAGTCCATACCAAGGATAGCATCGTACGATCCCAGCTTGAGGATTTTGAAATCTGTTTGGAACTCGTGTCCTTGTGTGACCCAGTGACATGCAGGTATGTAACGAGTGCATGGAATGGTAGCTCCGTCTGCAACTCGCACGCGGCATGGTCTCGGCAAGGAAGTGGCTCCAGTAAGCTTGGCCGCGAGAGTACTGTCAATAAAAGATGTTGAACTGCGGGAGTCCACTAACAGAAGTATTTCTTGCCCTTGCACCCATGCTTGTAGTTGCAGGACACCTGGGTCTGATGATCCGTCTTCCGCCTGACGTGAGATAGTGCACAGGTTCTCTTCTTCAGAAACGGGCGAATCGGGTGGTGAGTCACCAGTTGGATCATCCAGGCTGAACATGGCAAGCAGTTCGTCGACGATGTGCATTTGTACCGTTGGTGGGCACACATGGTCCTTGCCCCAGCATTCGCCGCATTTGAAACAAAGCCCTTTTGCTCGTCGGAACTGATGCAGCGCTGCGATCTTGCTTGTTTCAGATGTGGCTCGAGCTGCATCGGTCCCACGCCTATCTTCAGAGCCATCCACAGGTGTCACTGGTCGACTGAAGAAGGAGGGTGGGGTCGATCTGACCGTGTGGCTTGGCCTTGGGCTGGTGTTGGAGAAGCGCCTGTAAGGCAATTCGCCGTCGGCCACTTCCTCCTGAAGTAGGGCCAGCGAACAAGCCGTGTCCAGGTCCGGTAGTCGTTGCACAAGCACCACCGCGCGGATGTCCAGTCGCAATCCCTCGACAAAACGTGTCAAGAAAAAATATGGGTGAGTACTTTCAGAATAGGAAATGAGGTGATTCATCAGTGATTCAAATCGTTCGATGAAATCCGCGACAGTACTATGCTGTTTGATAGCGTAAAACTGACGGATGAGCATCTGGTGTTTGTCACGCCCGAATCGAGTGCAGAGTAGGGATGTAAATGACTCCCAATCTAATCCAATCAGTTTCTTCTGAACTGATTGGAGCCAGATGCCTGCAGGGCCGGAGAAGTTCAAAATTGCCATAGGAACGCGGTATGCATCATGAACGGCGAACATCTGGAAATATTGCTCACAGAGTGTTTTCCAGAGCTGCGGGTTTTTGCCGGTGAACAGTGGAAAACTCATGGGGGGTGGATTCTGCCCCAAATTGGCGAGGAATGATGGAGATATGGGTTCTGGAGGAGCGATTGTCAGGTGCTGAGACGTACCCGTGACCGGGAGTGCCGCCGGTGACTCGATGGTCACCGACGGGAGCCCCCCGGTGAGATCGACGTCGCCGTGGCCACTGGGCCCGTGGAGTATTCCTCGCGCTTGAAGCAGCGGTGGCGGAGGAGCTTGGGTCGTCACTCCACTCGACAAAGGCAGTGCGGCTGGTTGAGGAGGGGTCGCCTGCATCAGGGCGACCGTGTTCTCCAGCTTGGTGAAGCGGGCTTCTAGATCGGGTTTCCAGCGGAGAAGATCTTCGATCTGCGACGACTGCGCTTGCAGCTGCTTGAGGACGCTTGCGGAGTCGCTCTTCGCGTCCTAATGGAGCTTGTTGAGGTATTCCTTGAGCGCGGGATCCATGGCTGCGAGGAGGACTTGCCGAGCGTGGGTGCGTTGACGAGTTTCCAGGGTGTCGCGGCGGAGATTGGTGGTGGTGGTGGGCTCTGATACCAGGATGTTAGGGTACCGGATCGATCTATTACACTCCCAAGAATCAAATCAGTTCATACATCGATGGTGTTCTTGCGGGAGAGGGAAGGAAAGGAAAGTAGGTGAGAAAGAGAGCCACCGTCCTTTGCCTGATCCCTATGGATGCCGATCCAATCGATGCTTCCGGACTAAGTAGCTGGTGGCGACGTGGTCAGCGGGTCCAACCGGGCCCGATGAACCTTCTGTTGGGCTGAATGATTCTCTTGGGCCTGCTGGACTCCCTTCTCGCCATGTAGCCGTCTTGGGCCTGTTTCGCTGCCATGGTTGTGCTCTGGTCTCCCGTCGTCATGGCAGCGGCTCCCTTGCTCTGCTTACTCGTCGTGGCGCTGACAGAAAGTGATCGAGGAAACTGACTGTGGTAGTTACATCGGCAGTTGCTGGTGCTGCACAATGGAAGAAAAAGAAGATCCACCGCGATGAAATTGAGAGAAAATTATCCATCTGTTGCAAGTAAGTGCAGATAGCAATATTTTGTCGTAGATACAAAAGGTTGTTGTTCACAACATGACATCCTTTCAGAAAAAGGTCTGCAGTTCTGATGGAACAACATGATATTTATGATTGCAGAATATTAATCTAAAAACCCTGGTGCATACCTTCTTCGATTTTGCTTTCTGCCTGAGCAAAACTCATTTGTACACTTGTACATAGCTCCTTCCTGAAGTTCTTTCCAAACGCATTCGTCACATGATAGGAGCCACTAGTTCTGATTTGGCTGCATACCCGTCGATCATAAACGCATCTAAAGTTTTTGCCCCGCAAGAGTCACCATTAACATGTGCACTGGACACCGACAAACCACAGAGCTAACAGATATTCACTATTGCCAGATGTAGATTCATAGTTGACAGATTTGCTACAGAAGTCAAATCACCTTCCTTTCCCATTCATAAGTTCAATAGGTCGCAAAGAGTCTTACACAATCTGTATGTCATAATGGATTAACATCCTAATCCAGGTTGAAATCAACCCCCAACAATTACCTTCTAAAAAATTAATAGTTTGAAACATTTGTATCTTGCAGCCTTCAGGTTGCCACAAAACATTCTCGTAACGAATACAATAGCCTATGAATCCCACAAATAAGGGAAAACTCCTAAAAAGGGCAATACATGTCTAGGAGAATAGCCTGATCTGTAGCAGCAAGTTTGATTCCAAGAAAAAAATCATAAAAGGGTGAATGCTTACTTGATTTATATAGCCACACAAACACATAAAAAAAGTTGTCAGAGCTTTTGCTTATGGAATTGGCCATTTTGTTTTTTTGCCTAAATCGCCACCCATTAAAACCTAGAGTTTCCACCCATTATCATTTGTGAGCTAAATTTTGGTACTTCTACACTGAACATTGAATAATACTTGCACGGATTGGCATGCTACTTGTTTTCCTTGGTGTACTATTGAAAGGATCGATACGGTCGACTAGAGGGGGGGGGGTGAATAGGAGACTACAAATTTTACTCTTTCTTGTCAATTTTAAGGCTTAGCGGATAAAAAGGGTTCACTAGATATGCAACTAGGTGAACACAACCTATATGACAAGCAAGCTCTAAGCTAAATATGCTAGGCAACAAACTAATTAGCAAGCCAACAAGCATACAAGGCTAAGTAAAGTGCGGGAAAGGATTAACCACAAGTGAGACGAGGACGCGGATTTTATCCCGAAGTTCACTCTTCCTTGGGGAAGAGCTATTCTCCGTTTGGAGCGGTGCCGGAGCCAAAGCTTGCGGAACGCCACCGAAGGCTCACCGTAATCTCCTTCGAGTCACCCCCAACGGATGAGCCTCGAATCACTCGGGGTTGGTCTTGAAGGCGACCACCACACCTTTACAAACTTCTCCGGAGCACACCACAAGCAAGGAAGCTTCCGGAGGAACCTCTAACCGCCTAGGAGCCCAAGCTCCAAGAGTAACAAGTCATGGTGGATGAATGTTGCGGGGAACGCGATTTGGTTTGGTTAAAGTGTAGATCGGGTCTTGCTCTCCCAATCCCCAAAGTTTCAACAAGATTGGGTGGAGGGATTGAGAGTAGTGAGCAAAATGGGGTGTAGCAATGGAGGAGCTCAACAAGACATTAGGGTTGAGGGATGGAGGAGGAAGAAGGGGGCTTATATAGTGTTCTTGGCCGGGAGGGGATTTCTGCCCGTTGGACCCCGTGCGCACGGGCCAAGTCAGCCCCGTGCGCATGGGGTGTCCCGAAATATTCTGACTACCCCGTGCGCACGGGGTGTCCAGAAGATTTCTGATGAAACATCACAGGACACCACGGCAAAGCACACAATAAGTGGAATATCTGAGGAGGTGTAGGAGGGCTGGTGTATCTGTCTTGGAGGCATTCCCACACGACACTAAATCCACGAAGACCCCTCTTGATAGTGCGGTTTTACCTACGACTCAAATCGAACCAAAACGAAAAACCTTTGAGTCGCCGGTAACCACGCCTTTGATCTATTTGGACTGGGGGGTCGCACACCTCCATCAATGGACACCTTGGAACCAAAGTCCTGAGATAAACTTTAGCAACCAACATTAGTTCCACTAACCACATTGTCATCACACCAAAATATAATCTAAGTGATACTTGCACTTTCAATCTCCCCCTTTTTGGTGCATTGATGACAATATGATTAGGACATGGCATACAGGATACAACTTAAGTAAACAGCCATGCGACAATAGTTGATCAAAGGAGCCCCCCCTATATATGTGCAAGGAAAAAAAATGCTTGATTATGCATCAAGCACACACATATGAGGCTCCCCCTAGATCCACATTGTCAAGGCATGCGATCAACATAATAATACCCAACACGGTGCCTAGATCACATGCAAGTGTGGTGAGCAGAAAACGTGACTAACCTATAGAAGCTTGATCATACTCCACAAGATATATCAACATAAGCATAGATAAATTCCATAAAGTAGATAGTCTCTCACATAGACTAGGTAGCTCACGACCACACCGCGAAAGCAAGTAAATAAGAGTATCTCAAGCCAAATAAACACAACCAAAACAAACGAGGCCTTGAGATCTCACCCAACTGAAACCAACTGCAAACGCCCCTAATAGAACACTTCTCCCCCTTTGTCATCAAGACAACAAAAAAGGGAAAAGGCGATGCTAACGAGACTCTAGACAAGAGGAGGTGCGCTCGAAGCATCATCATCATCATCAAAGTGCCATCCCTCCAAGGGAAAAGAACGAGCTGTGGCCACACTGTCGTTGTCCTCGGACCCTGGACCAACCTCCTCACCAGCTGCAGCACGCTCAGCCTTCTTCTGACGCCTCACCAGCTTGCCCTTGTTGATCTCCTTGACCTGACGGCGCTGAATGGACTGGCACATTTTGAACATGTTGCTCACGGTCTTCAGAAGAGACTTCTTCTCCTCTCTGGTGAAACTGGCATCAGTAGCAACCTGCTTCCCTTTGCTACGCGGAATCCGCACATAGGATGAACATCCCTCAGTGTAGGTAGCACGATCCTCAGGCCTGGGGTTGCGCCCTTTCTTGGGAGGCACATATGGTGGAGGAGCAGCCGGAAGCCAGTTGGCATCACGCTTCGGAAAGGAGATGCGGTACTTGGCAATGTACCTGGCGGGACAGACAGACTCAATCAAAGCTTGGATGAACGGAGCATAGATACATGACTTGTTCTCCTGAACACACTGCCTGATCTCAAAGAACATGAAGTCCAGAACATCCACTTTCTTCTTGTCATGAAGGTAGACAAAGATGTCCAACATGGAGCTCCTCAGATTGTGAGAGTCCCCGGTCTTAGGATTAAGCGTGTACCTAAGAATGTGACGCATAGTATCATAGGTTGGCTTCAAATGTTTGATAGAACCGGTGGTGAAGGCCTTGTCTGGCTTGTAAGCAAAAGCAATCTCATCCTTGTCTCTACCTGTCTCCCGAGCACGGCCATACTCAGGATGCTCCTCAGCAAAGAACCGATACGGAATGATGTCAGAGAACTTGGCCATGGAGGCCTCACACTCATATGTGCCAGACATCCAAGTCATAGTGCGAGCCTCATCACTGTGGAAGTATACGGTGGAAAAGAACTGCATCACAAGATCTTCACTATACGGATGGTGGAAGGCGACGAACGGGATCAAGACAAGCCTCCCAAGAGCATTATACACACCGGGATAGATATGATCATTGTCCCGAAGAGACTCCACATTGATTTGCTTGTGGGGGGCAAACTTGTTTTTCTTGGTCATGATCAGATCAGAGAACACACGGTGTTGAAAATCATTCTTGAATCTTGGGTCAACCCCTCCATCAGTGTTTGGCACATAGGGGAAATCCTGCCTGCGAGCCCAAAGCTCTGCCTTGGTCCACTTAGAGAGAGGTAGATTCTTGACATTCCGACCTCCTGGGAGCACATGTTCCTCTCCTTCCTCCTCATCAACATCATCAGCAGAATCATCCTCATCTTCTATCTCTGCATCTGCGGGGTTCTCATAGTGAGCATCTTCCTGCGAATCATACTCCTCTTCTGAATCCTCGGAGGCTTCAATCACTGGCTGCTTGGAGGCGGCACGGCGAACACGGCTCAGCTCAGAGCCCTGACCAATTCTTTCGGACGGCTGACGAAGAGCCAAAGTGAATTCCCTGGAACCTGCCTTGGTGCGCTTGCGACGGAGCTCGGACCTCTTGCCAGCAGAGTCTGAAACACAACAACAACAAAACACAACAAACACGAGAGACACAAATAAGTACAAGTGCTCGAGAAGCTGGCGAGGAATGGAAGACAGAGAAGAAACAGGACTGGCACCACTGTGTACCCCGTGCACACGGGGGTCTGACCACCGTGGACACGGGGGTCCCGTGCGCACGGTACAAGGCCCGTGGACACGGGGTTCGCCCAACGGCAACCACTTCCAGATCGAGATCCGGGAGTGAGTGCGGCAGGGAGAACCGCCACAGTAATGCCCATCCGATTCTAGTCTATCACAAGGGAACGACTGGTCTAGACTAGTAGAGGAGGAAACCCTTGACTAATAAGGATCCAAGGAGGAAAAAGAAGGACAAGGGGAGGGGGATACCAGAGGAGGACCCCATCCCGGGAGATCTCCACGGAGCAGCGAAGTCCCACGGCGCACGGAGGAGCACCGGCGACAAGGAGGCGACGGCGGCGGCCTGGAGGCGATTTGGGGCGTGGAGGGGGCGACTGGGTGGGAAAGAACCCAAACCCCCCACGTCCCACCTCTTCAGGGCCAGAAACCGCAGACCCCGTGCGCATGGGCTAAAGGCCCCGTGCGCACGGTACAAGGGCCGTGGGCACGGAGTCCCCGTGCGCACGGTACAAGGGCCGTGGGCACGGGGTATCCAGAGGATTTTGACAGGAAGAAGCTTGTTGGGTTATGGCTGAATGCAAATTCTTACCAAGACCCCAAAGAGCATTTCCGCCTCACTTCTGAACACGTCGCAGAAGAAATCCAACACTACTAGAAAGGAGTATGTGTAGCACTTGCACTGGAAGAGAATCGAGAAACACACACACACCGAAACACGAACACAAGGACAAGAAGAACCACAAAAAAAAGGAAAAAAAAAGATCCAACCTCCAATGGAGGGCGGTGGCCGAAGCCACCATGTTTGAGTTTGTTTGGTATGGCACCGCGAAGATATGAACCTTGGGCCCAAGACCAATACTCATCTTTGAAGCACAAATGCCATCTTCAAATGGCTAATGTGAAAGATTTTGTTCAATTTATGCACTAGTAGGATAAGATAGCTCATTAGTTGAGCTAGCTCCCCCTACTTAGGTGCCTACATCTAAAACAAGATACTAGTAGAGTATGTGTGTGTATGCAAGAACCTCAATCCAAGTTACTTATATCCACGATATTCAGCTCATGCCTTAACTCGCGGAATCTTGCTTCATCAAGTGGCTTGGTGAAAATGTCGGCAAGTTGCTTCTCGGTGTTGACATGGAATAAATCAATGTCTCCCTTGGCCACATGATCTCGAATGAAGTGATGACGAATCTCAATATGTTTGGTTCGGCTATGTTGCACTGGATTGTCGGCGATCTTGATTGCACTTTCATTGTCACAAAATAGAGGCACTTTGTCACATTTGACACCATAATCCATCAAAGTTTGCCTCATCCATAATAATTGTGCACAACAACTTCCTGCGGCAATGTACTCGGCCTCGGCGGTTGAAAGGGACACACAATTCTGCTTCTTTGAAGACCAACTTACCAATGACCTCCCTAGGAATTGACATGACCCGGAAGTGGACTTGCGGTCTACCTTGTCTCCGGCCCAATCCGAATCCGAATATCCCAATAACTTGAAAGTTGCTCCTTTGGGATACCAAAGGCCCAAGTTTGGGGTATGAACCAAATATCGAAGGATTCTTTTCACTGCCGAAAAATGGCTCTCCTTGGGAGCAGATTGAAATCTTGCACACATACACACACTCAACATAATATCCGGCCTAGATGCACAAAGGTAAAGCAAAGAACCGATCATAGAGCGATATACCTTTTGATCCACATCTTTACCATTGGGATCAAGATTAAGTTGGCCATTTGTGGGCATGGGCATCTTCATGGGCTTGACATCTTGCATTTTGAACCTCTTGAGCATGTCTTGAATATAAAGTGCTTGGTTGATGAAGGTTCCTCCTCTCAATTGCTTCACTTGAAATCCGAGGAAAAACTTCAACTCTCCCATCATGCTCATAGGAAATTCCTTGGTCATAAGATTCTCAAACTCAACGTTAATAGCATGGTTAGTGGAACCAAAAATAATATCATCAACATATATTTGGCACACAAACAATTCTCCTTTTACCCTCTTTGTGAAGAGAGTGGAATCTATTAACCCGATCTGGAACCCCTTCTCGCTTAAGAACGCCGTAAGGTGATCATACCAAGCACGAGGTGCTTGTTTAAGTCCATAGAGCGCCTTATGGAGTTCATAAACGTGAGAGGGGTGATCGGGATCTTCGAAACCGGGAGGTTGTTTGACATACACCAACTCCTTAAGAGGACCATTAAGAAATGCACTCTTCACATCCATTTGATACAATTTAAAATCATGATGTGAAGCATATGCAAGCAAGATACGAATGGACTCAAGACGGGCAACGGGGGCAAAGGTTTCACCGAAGTCCAAACCTTCAACTTGGGTGAACCCTTGTGCCACTAACCTTGCCTTGTTTCTAGTGACTTGTCCATGCTCATCTTGTTTGTTCTTAAAGATCCACTTTGTTCCAATGACATTATGATGTTCTTTGGGTCTCTTCACAAGAGTCCATACTTTGTTGCGGGTGAAGTTGTTGAGTTCTTCATGCATGGCATTTACCCAATCCGGGTCGTCAAGTGCATCTTCAACCTTAAGGGGCTCAACACAAGAGACAAACGAGTGATGTTCACAAAAGTTTGCCAAACGTCTACGAGTAGTTACCCCTTTGTTGATGCTTCCATAAATGTTGTCGGTGAGATGTTGAAGATGCTTTAACTTGGCGGCCGCTTTTTGCACTTTGAGGGTAAGCTCTTCTTCACTTGGTTTTGAACTTGTGGAAGAAGCTTGGCCTTGGGAATGCTTTAGCCTTGGAGACACCCTTCTCTTCACAACCTCTAGTTCTTGATCACTTGGATGTGATGATGTGGAAGACACTTGAGGTTGGGATTGATCTTGATCTTGATCAAGAGCTTGACCTTGGGCCTCACGGATTGGTTCTTCGCCATTTGGTTGAGCTTGCCCTTGATCTTGCTCGGGAACATGAGGGACTTGATCTTGTTCTTGGATAGGTTCATGATTTCCCATAGCATCTTGACCTTGTGGTGGCGGTGATGACTTCCCTTGTGGAGAATCCACAAGAGGGGCTCTTACTCCTTCTTCTTCTACTTGGACTTGGGGTGTTTCTTGTGGACGAATGTGGCCTATCCCCATAGTCCTTATAGCTTGTGAAGGAGCCTCATCACCTACAACACTAGGAACAATTTGCTCCGCACGGGAACCGTTATCTTCATCAAACTCCACATTTACCGTTTCCTCAATACATCCGGTGGATTTGTTGAGAACACGGTAAGCATGAGAGTTTGATGCATATCCAACAAATATGCCCTCATAAGTTTTAGGCGCAAACTTAGCTAAACGGGATTTCTTATTTAGAATGAAACACTTACAACCGAATACTCGAAAGTATTTGACGTTAGGCTTTCTCCCGATTAGGAGTTCGTAGGGAGTCTTGTTCTTGAGCTTACGAAGATAAAGCCGGTTTGTAGCATGGCACGCGGTGTTGATGGCTTCGGCCCAAAGCTTGTATGGAGACTTGTACTCGTCAAGCATGGTCCTTGCCATCTCAATGAGAGTCCGGTTCTTCCTTTCCGCAACACCATTTTGTTCGGGAGTGTATGGCGCGGCATATTGATGCTTGATCCCCTCATCGCTCAAGAACTCGTTCATAGTGTAATTTTTGAACTCGGTGCCGTTGTCACTTCGAATTGCCTTGATCTCACAATTATGTTGACGTTGAGCTTCTTTGGCAAAGTTGATGAAGGTGTCTTGAGTTTCATCTTTAGTCTTGAGAAAGAACACCCATGTATATCTTGTATAGTCATCGACAATGACAAGGCAATACCTCCTCCCTCCCAAACTATCATAAGATGGAGGCCCAAAGAGATCCAAGTGAATGAGCTCGAGAGGCCTCAAAGTGGTAATGATAGTCGTCACCTTATGAGCTTTTTCATGAAGTTTTCCGGCAATGCAAGCACTACAAGGACGATCTTTGGCAAAAGACACATTGGTTAGTCCAAGGATGTGCTCCCCCTTTAAGAGAGCTTGTAAATTTCTCATGCCAACGTGTGCTAGCCGACGGTGCCAAAGCCACCCCACGTCGGCCTTGGCCATTAGACATGTTGCAAGATAAGTTTTCTCATTTGAGAAATCAACCACGTAAAGGTTGTCTTCAACATGCCCAACAAAGACCACTTTGAGATTGCTTCTCTTAAAGACGGTCACATGAAATTCACCGAAATGAGAATCATAACCGGCACGTGCCAATTGAATCGTAGAAAGTAAATTGTAGTGAAGGGATTGAACAAGCATGACATTCTTAAGTGATGCATCACTAGAGATTACCACCTTGCCCAAACCCAATACCTTGCCCTTGCTATTGTCACCAAAAGAGATGTTTGAAGTGGCCTTGAGCGAATCAATGAACTCCACAAGCATCTCCCTCTCTCCGGTCATATGATTGGTGCAACCACTATCGATCACCCATTGTGTTCCACCGGAGGTATAGTCCTACAAGAATCAAGCTTTGATTTTAGGTCCCCATTTTGCAATGGGTCCTAGAGAGTTAGCAACAAGGGTCTTAGGAACCCAAATAGTCCAAGCATAATCATCATAGTTAGTGCCAACAAATTTAGCAAAGGTATAACCATCATCTCCTCTCATGAGGACATAAGATGGGTTGTTCTTGCCGGCAAACTCTTTGGGAATGGCCTTGTCCCTAGTGACCTTGCCATCCCCAACATTCCCTTTTTCCTTCTCCTTCTCCTTGTGTCCTTCATGAACAAATGCTATCTTTTGTTGGGGAGGAGGAGTAGGACCGATCTTCTTCTTGTGGCTCTTCTTCTTGGTCTTCTTCTTCTTAGAAGAGGGGTCAAACCCAATTCCCTCCTTGGCAACACACTCCTTTTGGTTGCTCAAGAGGTCATTGAGGTTTTTCTCCCCTTGAATGCACGACACAAGCCCTTTCTCAATTTGGGCTTTTAACTTCTTATTCTCCTCTTGGAGAGAGATGCAATCATGAGCAAAGTTAGCCGTACAAGATTCATCATTTAAATCAATATGAGGGACGGAAGTAAGAGCCTTAATGGTTGTAGCTTTAAGTTGAGCATAAGACTCGGTGAGGGCAATGAGGTCACCTTTGACAACCTTGGAACTAGTCACAAGGAGCTCATGTTCCTCAACAAGTCTCGTGTGATCAACTAGAAGCTTTTCAACCCTTACTTTAAGGGCATCTTTGTTCTCAAGAGCAAGTTGCAACGCATCATCGGTTTTAACGAAGTCAATTTTATGAGAAGACAAGGCTTCCTCAAGTGATGCTCTCATGACACTCTCCTCATGTAGCTTGTGCTCAAGGAGTTCGACTCTCTCTTTTTCCTCTATGAGGAGGTTTTCAACGTTCTCAATAAAATCATCGCGTTCGGCGAGTGATTTAAGGAGATCGCTAAAACGAGCACGAGCTTCACCATGAAGAGTTTTCATGAAAGCCATCAAGGATTCCTCATCATTATCCACACCATCATCACACTCATCCTCCACTATCTCACATGAAACATTGGGAGTGTGGATGAAGGGTTTTAGAGATTTGGACTTTGTTTTTACCTCTTTGGCCATGAGGCAATGATGAGTGAACGGCTTGTCCTCGTTGGGAGAGTCGAAGAGGCCGGTGGTGGAGGAGGAGGTAGTGGCATGCATGGCAATGGCGGCCGTGCCCACATGATCATCATCACCGTCATCTTCATCTCCGGACATGTACTCCTCATGAACAAGAGCCTTGTCATCTTTCCTCTTGGAAAACTTGGTGAACTTCTTCTTCTTGAGCACAAGCTTCTCGGACTTGTCTTCACGTCTCTCATAAGGACAATCGTGCACAAAATGTCTTGGGCTATCACAATTGTAGCATTTTCTTCGTCCAAACGATCTTCCTTGCAGATTCTTCCCTTTGTTTGCCATGGTCCCGGAATATTTCTTGACCAAGAGAGCCAAGTCTTCCGCAAAGTCATTTGCCGGGCATGAGGTGTCAACATCTTCCTCACAAGTCTCTTCAACAACTTCTTCATCCCTTGAGGGTTGGGCAACTACTTTCTTGGCCTTCAATGCAAGATTTGAGTTCTTGGTGGCTTGAGCTATGGCAAAGGTCTTCTTGGACTTGGTCTCCAAAAGAACATGAGTTGAGAAAGTGGATACAACTTGTGCCGCGGTCAACTTTTGATAGTCCGGGCGTTGATGTATCATCATCACCATGGTATGTTCCGTGAGAACCATAGCATCAATGAACTTGTCCTTAATGAAATCATCATTTGCCCAAGTGCACCCAAAGGTTCTCAAATTGAGCACAAGAGACTTCAACCTTCGATATACCTCTTCCGCGGACTCACCCTCATTTCTCACAAATAGGTTGACTTCTTGCTTGAGCAAAGCCAACCGAGATCTTCGAATTGCTTCATCACCTTCGAGGGCCTCCTCAAGGCAATCCCAAATTTCCTTGGCGGTCTTGAGTAGAGCAATGGAGTCACTATAGTCATCGGTCACCGCGGTGCGCAACATGTTGTGGGCGGTAGCATTGAGTTGATCATCAACCGCTTCTCTTGGAGTGAGATTCATGGGATCCTTGGGGTTGAAACCGTTGACCACAATCCACCATAGTTGTGTAGATGCACTGCGAATATGAGACTCCATATCTAGCTTCCACTTAGCAAACGCGTTAGCTTTCAAAGGGGGCGGAGGCCCCACAGGATTAATGCGAGGGTGCTGCAAGGGTTGTGGTGAGTAAAAGGGTTCCACGGCATTGTACTTGGGAACTTGAGTGCGAGCCGGGGATGCAAGAGGTTCTCTCGAATCATCCGCATCATGAACCGCATTTGGATCAAATGAGTTTGAGGCGGATGTCGAGGGCTTTAAGCGAGCATCAATTTCCTCCTTGACCGAGGAGCGAACTTCTTTCAACATAGCAGTTTTGAGGTCCGCAAACATTGAAAGAATATCGGCCGCGGTCAACGGGGCCCCCGGGTTAATGGGGGCGACGGGAGCAACGGCCGGAGCAACAAATGCGTCGGCCGCGGCGGGGGGGTAGGTTTTGGCCATCCTCCGCAAGTGGTGCGTCACCTCCCTCATTCCCTAGATCGACCATATCCTCTAAGGTTGTAAAACCTTATATTAGAGCACGAGGCTCTGATACCAATTGAAAGGATCGATACGGTCGACTAGAGGGGGGTGAATAGGAGACTACAAATTTTACTCTTTCTTGTCAATTTTAAGGCTTAGCGGATAAAAAGGGTTCACTAGATATGCAACTAGGTGAACACAACCTATATGACAAGCAAGCTCTAAGCTAAATATGCTAGGCAACAAACTAATTAGCAAGCCAACAAGCATACAAGGCTAAGTAAAGTGCGGGAAAGGATTAACCACAAGTGAGACGAGGACGCGGATTTTATCCCGAAGTTCACTCTTCCTTGGGGAAGAGCTACTCTCCGTTTGGAGCGGTGCCGGAGCCAAAGCTTGCGGAACGCCACCGAAGGCTCACCGTAATCTCCTTCGAGTCACCCCCAACGGATGAGCCTCGAATCACTCGGGGTTGGTCTTGAAGGCGACCACCACACCTTTACAAACTTCTCCGGAGCACACCACAAGCAAGGAAGCTTCCGGAGGAACCTCTAACCGCCTAGGAGCCCAAGCTCCAAGAGTAACAAGTCATGGTGGATGAATGTTGCGGGGAACGCGATTTGGTTTGGTCAAAGTGTAGATCGGGTCTTGCTCTCCCAATCCCCAAAGTTTCAACAAGATTGGGTGGAGGGATTGAGAGTAGTGAGCAAAATGGGGTGTAGCAATGGAGGAGCTCAACAAGACATTAGGGTTGAGGGATGGAGGAGGAAGAAGGGGGCTTATATAGTGTTCTTGGCCGGGAGGGGATTTCTGCCCGTTGGACCCCGTGCGCACGGGCCAAGTCAGCCCCGTGCGCACGGGGTGTCCAGTGAGTTTCGAGGTACCCCGTGCGCACGGGGTGTCCCGAAATATTCTGACTACCCCGTGCGCACGGGGGTCAGAGACCCCGTGCACACGGGGTGTCCAGAAGATTTCTGATGAAACATCACAGGACACCACGGCAAAGCACACAATAAGTGGAATATCTGAGGAGGTGTAGGAGGGCTGGTGTATCTGTCTTGGAGGCATTCCCACACGACACTAAATCCACGAAGACCCCTCTTGATAGTGCGGTTTTACCTACGACTCAAATCGAACGAAAACGAAAAACCTTCGAGTCGCCGGTAACCACGCCTTTGATCTATTTGGACTGGGGGGTCGCACACCTCCATCAATGGACACCTTGGAACCAAAGTCCTGAGATAAACTTTAGCAACCAACATTAGTTCCACTAACCACATTGTCATCACACCAAAATATAATCTAAGTGATACTTGCACTTTCAACTATAACTATCTCCACCACAAGAAGCCAAATCCTTTGCGTCCTTTGAAAGAATAAATAAATAAATGATGTATGATGCAACAATGCTTAGACAGGTACTCAACCTGCTTGATACTATTTAATAGATGTGATACAAGTTACTAGATGCCATGAAATTGTGTAATAGCATAGCGATGCATATAATAATTTATAATGGGCCTTTAAAATTTTCTAATTTGAGTTGCTCACAACTGAGAATAGCTTCAGTTGTCTTTCTGTTTTAAATTTTTGGGCACATCAAGCATAGGAGTTCTGATACTCCAGCCCCTGTCTAAAACTAACCCATGACTCGCCGAAGGAATTTGCCAAACAAAGAACAATGAATACTACTATTAGATTAGAGGATAAACTAACCACATAGAGCTCGGATCCTCCCATATGTGCTGCAATTCCTGAGGAACGGGCTGCCGCCAGATTACAACTCTCGGTTGGTCGAGAACCACCAATGCACATATCACCACAGTTGGAGGAGGCTGCAACCGGCACAGACAACTCTTGTACCGATAGATCGAGCTCAGCTGCTGGCGATGATTGGACAGGACCCATGGTAGCTGGCGGCCCAACCGGGACTTGCTCCATGGCACCCCCCAACTCCAGCGGCTCAGAGAGGAATCGCCCGAATTTGCTGCCTCTTACCTGATCCTCGCCGCCTAGAATCTCCAGCTCCAGCGGCGGTGGGGAGAGATTTGTCTCGGCTCCCATCGTACAATCGAGCATTTGGATCTGATCCGAGCAACGTGTTCGGCACGCACGCTGCATCTGAATAGTTTGTGTGTAGTCGGGGCTAGCAAGAGTGGATGGAGCATGGCGTCATGGTGGCGACGGTGGTGGGAGAAGTCCTGTGGTACAGGATTCAGTTCGAGGCGTACAGGATGAAGGGATATGCAGTAGTCGCTCATTTACGGAATAACATAGGGTGCACGATGCATATTTTCCAGTGGGAAAGAGGTTGCTCAATCCTGTCCCTATAGTCCAGATCTAACGCTCCAGATCATACCGTATTACCTCATGAGCCGTATCACCAGATATGCCCTCGAGATGACATCTAGTGGCGGCGAGCCCGAGTCGGGAATGACCGGGAGATGGGGATGTTGCGGACGACCGCAGTCGGCGGAAGCAAGGCAGCAGCTTAACTGATGCACCAGACGGGTGTGGAGGGTTGTTGACGCCAAAGAAAGGTTGGGTTTAGAAGGATGGGGGCGAAGGAGGTGGCTTGGGGAGGAGGGATGATGAGGTGATGCGGCACTGCCACTGGCCACGGTTGGCGGTGGCGGGCGGCTCTGTTGACGTCAGAGGGAGGTTCTCCGGCGTTGAAGGAAGAAGATGGTTCGAGGAGCTCCTAGGATTTCCATCCAACAATCTGCACCGATTCGACTCATGTCGCCCTCTTTGATTTGCCAAAGAATGAGAGAGTTGTGATAATTTCAGTATCCGATCCCTTTTTTTAGTTTTGTCGTAGCGACATTTGTACTTTCATTTGATGTCTTGCAACAATCAACAACAAATTTACTTGTACCAGAATTTCACAATTTTTTTTAAAAATCTATAAATTAATGAAAACAATGAAACTCCAATATAGCTGCTCATTGGTCACTGTATATGTTTTTCTTCCATGGAGAATTGTCAAAATCTAAGCATGGTCCCTCACCTTTTTAAGGGTTTATTTGGGTTCATCTAAGGTAATAAAAACATCTGGATTTCGGATGGCGACACTTCATATGAATGGAGAAAATAAGAAGAAAATAATAAAGCAGGGAGAAATAAATACTCCAAAAATGCTAACAAGCTTCTATGATATTAAAATTCATAATATTTTAGACAAGCATTTGGGAAAAAGAATCTCAAAACTGATACTGAAGTTACAGATTTTGAGGCTTGACAGCCAATTACGTGGATGTGAATGACACTATAGAGTACTGTAAAGGTTAGTATGAGAAGAATTTGACCCAATGCGTTTGCCGTTTGGTTTTTATGCCTATGAATTGATGATAGACAAGGAAGACTCCAGTCCGATGCAGCATGTTGCATGTCTATGCCCAGGCCTCTTGGTGCCTTAGCTCTATACCAAGCTTTAGTGTAACCAATGATCACTCTCTAACCAAACATAATTTATTTATTCATTTGAATAGAAGGAGGTGCCCTAGGGCGCCTTTTCTTGCAAATTCAACCGCATTTTATATCTAGGACTTTGAAATCCTTGTGAAAAAAGTTGCCCAGCCTGAGAAACATTGGGCACTACATAGTCCTGTGAGCTGAAGTGAACTAGTACAGTAAGCAGAGAAGGGTAATAGACATCTTTTCCAAAGAGTCTAGCAAAATTATGTTCAAGTTAGATGATCATAATGGACAGCTAAATTGCACTAGTGCATTAAGAGAGCAGCTGGCAGCAACACAGCTTGCAATGATCATGCTGTTGATCCTATCACGTTCTTTGCAAATGTAGATTCCAATGCATGCAACAAGTTCAGAGAGGCATCTGCAAAAAAAAAAAAAAAAAACTTAAACCTGCAATGTTCAAGTCAGTTTAAACTTTCCGTTGATCTCATTAATTAGTGGCCTTATTAGCTCTTACCTTCTTACCTCACATGTAAAAAGACGAGGGAAGAGGGACCATGTTAATATTTGCCAACTTTTAATGGGTAGCTCCGAGAGAGGGTCAATCATCAACATCCATCGTTGCTCCTAGAAGTTAATCTTGATGCCCGTGCCCAGTTGCCTCCCTCCAATGCTGAATTGCTGATCACTGCATAATAACATATGAATATCTCCGTCCCACTACATGTTCGTCGCAATCTACTATTATTTCCACTCAAGGGAAAAATTCAACAAGTACCTGACAGTTTTGTCAACCTGTTGAAGCAACAAGAACATGTATGAGATCTTCAAGCAGCCATGCAATCCCATATCCTCTAGATCCCTAGATTTTTGGCTAAAAATTCAGTTTCCATGCTATGCTCTTCAACAACATTGTTTGCTAAAAAAAAATTGCAGTGACATCAGCACTTGACAGGTACCACTAATCTTTTTTAGGGTGACCGATAGCACTAACTAAAGCCACAAGATTAATTAGTATACATCGGCAAACCTGCAGGCAGAAACCATCATTATATCAATTCTTGGATGATAGAACAACTAACTCTGGATATACTCCTATCATCAACTCAGCTCAGCAATGGACATCCTTTAAGATGAATTTAAAGAATGGATATGAGTTGGGAGAGCAAACTGTAGAGTTTTTAAAATAGTAAGACTAAGCTATTGTCTACAAAAACAACAGAGCACATCTCTCACGCTGCAAGAAAATAGAGGTTCATTACAAGAAAACCCATTCACCCGATACTGTCTAAATTTTTCTAAACCACCACTATCATCTTCATCAACACGCCACACCTCCTTTACACTACCATAGATAAAGTGCGGATTATACATTCAAATGAGGAACTCCTACATATATGTGCACTTTGATGGTTTCAGTAGCAATACCAAGCACGTTCAACATATATATAGACTAGAAGGGTTGGGCGCACTTTGCTGCGCCGTTGGTGTTGTTGGGTATCTTAGAAACATTACTCACTCTGTTACAAATATAATGTGTATTACATTTTTAAAAAGTCAAATATTTTTAAGTTTGATCAAATTTGTAGAGAAATATATAAAAATCCATAATACCACATCGGTATAGTTAGATTCATCATGAAATGAATTTCCATATTTTTGTTTAGTATTGTGGATGTTGACATTTTTGGCTCTAAACTTGGTCAAAGTTAAAGGAATTTGACTTTCCAAAAAAAACAAATACCCTTATATTTTGGAATTGATGGAATATTTAGTTCGGTGGGGCGGAGAGATGATGGAGTGTGTTTTATTTTTTATAACTCGATGATTTGGTGGGCCTTTCTCGATGTGATTCTGTGTAATCCGCTAAGAAACTCATATTTATGTGGGGAAATTTCTGTGTCGGTAGTTGCATGTATTATATTGATGCTACTGTATTATATGATGGCGTTTCTTTTTTCTAGGTGGTAGGAGGGTGCGGAGTTGATATTTTTTTACAGGCGGTTGATGCTAATTGATTTGAAAAACTATTGGCCCGATCAAAATCTTAAACCAAATCCATAATTGAATATCTCAATCCAATTGAAGAGCTTCAAAATTAGGGAACAATAGTTGAAAGGGAGAGCTCCTTGAGAAATTGTTGACCCAGTCAAAATTGAGTGACTCATTTTAAATTGAAGACCTCAATTAGTTGTGAGGCCTTCAAAATTAGGAAGCATATTGTATCTATACCAATATAAAAAGACCCAAAGGGGCAGATCCAATTAATCTCGGCCATCAAATCATGTCAATCTAACAACCTAGAGACTGCTTCAATGTTGAGCGCTCAACACGTTTAGCGTGCAGTTAATTTCATGCCAAATATAGTGCTAATCACATAATAACACACAAATAATATCCTACTTAATATTCGCATGCACTTAATATACTTCCAAATTAACGTGCATTGCACGTACACATTGACTAGTAGTATCAAAGAATTGAATGAGAGTGCTTTGAGAAATTGTTGACCCGGTCAAAATCGGGTGATCCAGTTTTAATTAGACCTCAATTGATTATGAGCGCTTTAAAATTAGGGAGCTTAGTGTTATAGAGGATTAGAATCTCCAAAAGGTCTTATATTTAGGAACTAAGGGAACCAAGGTCTATCTTTTTTATCAGAGGTTGAATCGATCATCAGAAGAAGAATTAGGCAAAAATTTTGGATACATTCTGGGAAAATGAAACTTCTATTGAAAAGAAGCAAATGAAACACTTTCATACAAATTATCATAGAATCGAGAATGAAGTTTTCATTCTGTACATGCCATATCATGAATTAGTAACTATACACTTTAATTTAGTATTTTTACAACAATTTTTGATAATTATGAAGTGATAATAACTCATAAGGAATCCTCGAATGAAAAGCATCCATACTTTTGAGAAGTTAACCCCATAAAGCTTGCCTTAGGCATATCCAACAAAGACCACTGCCCGTTAAAAGAAACAAGCAAAGACCACTTTTAAGACCATCTCTTCTAAATATCATTACATCAAACATGGTAAATAAGCCAATTGATCGGAACCACATAATTGAAAAATGGAAAGTAAATTGCAATTGAGGAATTGGACAAGCATGCCATTTTCAATGGAAAAATCATTAGTAACCTAGTACATTTCATTTCTTGTTGTCACCAAAGATAATGACAAACAACAACAACAACAACAACAACAACAAAGCCTTTAGTCCCAAAAAAAGTTGGGGTAGGCTAGTGGTGAAACCCGTAAGATCTCGCGACCAACTCATGGTTTTGACACATGGATAACAAACTTCCACGCACCCATGTCCATGGCTATTTCTTTGGTGATACTCCAATCCTTGAGATCTCTCTTTACGGACTCCTCCCATGTCAAATTCGGTCTACCCCGACCTCTATTGACATTATCCGCACGCTTTAGCCGTCCGCTATGCACTAGAGCTTCTGGTGGCCTGCGTTGAATATGCCCAAACCATCTCAGACGATGCTGGACAAGCTTCTCTTCAATCGGTGCTACCCCAACTCTATCTCGTATATCATCATTCCGGACTCGATCCTTCCTCGTGTGGCCACACATCCATCTCAACATGTGCAACTCCGCCACACCTAACTGTTGAACATGTCGCCTTTTAGTTGGCCAACACTCAGCGCCATACAACATTGCGGGTCGAACTGCCGTCGTATAGAACTTGCCTTTTAGCTCTTGTGGCACTCTTGTCAGAGGGAATGCTAGAATCTTGGAGCCACTTCATCCATACGACTTTGATTCAATGGTTCACATCTTCATCAATACCCCCATCCTTCTACAACATTGACCCTAAATATCGAAAGGTGTCCTTCTGAGGCACCACCTGCCCATCAAGGCTAACCTCCTCCTCCTCATGCCTAGTAGTACTGAAACTGCACCTCAGTCGACCATTGGTCGTGCGACTTTTTAAAAAAAGGTTCGGCTAAGGATCACTACATGCCTGGCGCAAGCACCATGAAGAAGGGAACTGGTCCACAAAGCCGATGATTCCCATACGTACCTCGGCTTCGAAGACTAGTTCGGGGGCTACTGAGGGAGTCCTGGACTAAGGGGTCCTTGGCCCGCCAGCCTATATCCTATGGGCGGGACAGGTGGGCCACCCTGTGATTATTATTGGAGGGACGAATTGTAAGGCGACTTCGTGTACGGGAAGGAAACCTCCGAAGCCTTGGTGTGTCCTCCAAGTCGACATGGCATATGCACGTTTGTCACCTGATGGTAATCGGCTATATGTAACCATAGGTACCCCTGGTGTCTATATAAACCAAAGGGTTTAGTCCGTAGAGGCTAGAGGAAGAACCATCATCCTACTCTCCTAGGGTTTAGTTCATATGATCTCGTGGTAGATCAACTCTGTAACCGTATGCACACATCAATATAATCAAGCATGATGTAGGGTTTTACCTCTTCGAGAGGGCCCGAACCTAGGTAAACATTGTCCCTGTGTTCCCTGTTCCCCATTGATCCAACATCCACAGCTCGGGACCCCCTACCCGAGATCCGCCGGTTTTGACACCGATAGCTTCCTTGCCGGAATTAGCCTCTGACTCCGATGCGGTCGGATTAACCACAAGCAACGGATCAAAACTAGTTATCAACCCCTCAAGTAATTCTTTAAGCATGGATTTGACCTCGGCCGTCATAGATGTCTTAAGATAAGCCATAGCTTCCTTTAAGTCATCTCGGGTGATCGAGTTCAACTCCATGCACTACTGCAGGATGCTGCTAACGCGACACTACGATCAGAGACCCTTCGACGAAACTGTGTGCGATGCAATAATCGCGAACGGTGGTGTAAAAAAAACCCGTCAAAAAAGGTGCAAAACGTTTGCGACGGAGGATGCATCAAACATGGTTCAGATTTTAGTTGCGTGTGCGATGTAGGGCATACGGTTCAGTTCAATTAACTGTTTGCGATGATGAGGAACAAAAGAAACGGGCAGCCATATGAAGGTGTGTGCGATATATAGCATACGGTTCACTAGGATGAACTGTGTGTGATCAGGCAACACAATGGAAACGGTTCAACTGAACAAGATGTGTGTGATACGCGACAAACAGGTCCGTAATCACAAATGTGTGCGAAGACTAATAAGAACATAGACGATTGCTGCTAATAAGCCATGTGATTTGCTCTGTTTGCAGAAGAATAACATGTACAAGGACTTGATTCCATAAACAGATTGAACATCGAATTACATATGTGGCTAGTACACACATGACCTTTGCACACATGAAAGTACGTTCCAAAATGCCTATGAAACTCAAATAATGTATAAAGAGGCAAAACAAACCGTGATTAGCTTCATATTTTTAGGACGACGCTACTATATATAGTTGCATGTTGCCTCTGTAAAATAAATCAAGGCGGGAAGAGACATCGTATGTCGTTTCACACACATAGGTGACAAGGTCCCTCTCGGAACCATGAGCCTTTTTGAGAGAAACTCCGGTTTGTAAGAAGATTGTACCAAAACTTGTCCCAAATTGGACTATTTTTTTACCACAACATGTCGGTGCTATGACATAACACCATACCAAGTTTCATGATTTTGAGGCGAGTTTTGGATTTACAGTCATTTTAAAACCAGGTTTCTCAATGTTTACTGTCGAGTCGGCACCGCCCTGGATAGGCTTTTTCCTCGTGGGTCCCAAATGATAAATCCAAATCTGTGACTACCATGCAGCTTTTCTTATTAAGAATTACAACCCTTGGTGTGCAAGCTGAAAATAAGTTTGTGGGTGCTGGTGGGCACTAAAAACTTGCGGTTCTGTAATGAACAAAGATCTCAAGGATCCCGCGAGAGTGATGTTCTTTGCCTATGTTGTGAATGCTTATAATATTTATGTCTTAATTAAAGAATGGAAAGCCATTGGCCCAGTATGAAAGAAAATATGGGTCAAAGCCAAGTTGAAAAGGGCAACAATATCTAACTCCAGCTAACAAACAGTACAAAAGCACGAGGATTAATTGCTCATCAGGTTTAGACAAAATCCGGATTGAACAGGACAATGAAATCTAACTCAACCAAAGTTTTTGGCAGTCACAATCAAATGGATCGTTCTGATCCATAAAATCAAGATCAACGGCCAGAAATTCTACTGGTCCATGATGACAAGCTGTTGTAAATAGAAGCCGAGCACGATCAAAAGCCCTTAGGTCCACATGAAACTTTTTTTATGTTGTTCAACACCTGCAGTCGTAAGAAATTTCTTGTTGAAAAACTTAATCCTCATGGACAATAGTGCCCTCGCATTCAACATGAAGAATGTGACAAAGCTAGTGTTTGCATTGTTGGATGCATATCCTTCCAGTGTTACTGTCTTCAAACGAATGTCGTGAGATCTAAGAAAATCCCGGTGCTTCTTGAACCATCAATTGGTTATACCTTTTTCTCCATGTGTTAGTGCCTAAATAGAGATGAAGATTGAAAACAGTTAATGTCTAAAAAAGATTATGTTGAAAGAGTGATAGCTGAACGATTAATTATAGTGCATTATATATGGGCTTTCAATGTGCGTGAAATCATCACCTTCATATACAAATTCTCCAGACATGGAAAGCATTGCAGCAAAGCAATAATGATGTTGAGATCAAAACACCACATAGTGATATATAAGGTCTTGACAGAATCCACCACCACTGATAGGATGGACAAGCGCTTCATTGAGCATAGAACATAATATTAGCACTGAAAGTGTACTCCAAGATGATACTTAACTTATGCGCACAAATGAAAAATGCAAATTACAAAAGTGTACGTGAATAATATACAGTACCTCAATAGGTGTGGAGGCAAACACCATCTCGAACCATTCAAACCGATCACTAATTGCACCCAAGGTCTCCAGTTTAGGCGCAGAGACCACAGTTATTTGTGAAGGTTTATAACAACAATTAAGGAGCAACCTTTGAAGTGAAGGGGCGTCTTCGATGATGAGCTCCTGTCCTTCAAAATGAATTCCGATGCTTACAAGGTGAGACGACTTTATTTTGAGACAAGGGATATGGATTCCTATTCCAAAAACAAGCACCAAACGCTGCAGTGCAGGGCAGCTAGAGTGGATGATGCTGTGAAGTGAGGCCACCGACAGATCAACCAACACAAGCGCAAGTTTTCTCAGCACTGGCAGTCGAAGCATTTGTACCAGATAGTCTGCTAGATGGCACCGGGTCAAGGTGGCGGTGTGGAGAGAGGAGGAAAACCATGAGATGGGCATCAGTGGTGAGGGCACAGATGCAGCTCTTGGTGGTAACCTATCGCTGTAATGGTAGAACTCAAGCTGCTGGAGTTTATCGAATTAACGGGATGTCAGCCAGGCGGCCACCGTGCAGGGTATGTCCAGCAGGTAGCATGCCTGGATGCAGATGCGTTGAACGGAGCCCCCGTGGGAGGAGATGATGGCTCCGGGGAGTTCAGAATCATCATTGACAGATAGCTGACGACAATCGAGATTAAGAGGCGCGGTGCACCACAGAGTGCGCCATCGAGATGCGAGGACTTGTGTGCGGCAACCATCCTTCGTGGGGAGAAGGGAGATGATCTCCCCAAGGATTCCGTTCGGGAGATCGCTGATGCGGTCCGCCGGAGATTCTACTGGTTCCTCAGGTCCAGGGGGGTGCTTCTGGCCGCACAGCCGGGTCCAAGACCTACATCCGGCGGCGGCGCTGGTCGGAGCCTCATCTTTGTACATACCAATATGAAAGAAAAAAATGGCATAACATGTAGGACATTCGAAATCAATTCTCAAGATCAGGAAGAAAAAAGGCACAAACATATATGTAGGTGACTAACCGGTTTTCCGTCGGAGTCGCAGTTGTTGCCGGAGTTGCTGTTGACCTCCGGTTCCGGCTGGGGGGGGGCACGACGGCGCCGATGAATTCAAGGTCATGCTGCTGCCCGCGCGAGACCTCGTCGGCGGCGACGGAAACCTCTGTGGCCAGCTTGACGCGTTGTGCAGGTGCTTCACCAGCCCCAGCATCGCCACTCCCTCCGATGATGCGCTTTGGCGGCATCGTCATCCACTCCGGAGTCCAGACATCGGTGACCACTATGGACCGGGGGTGCGGCCTCCTATTATGGTCGGCGGCTCGGGCGCGCAATTAATACGGACCAGTGGGAGCGAGGCAGGCTGCAGTCAAAAGTTGTCTCTGTTGGGGACGTAGTAATTTCAAAAAAATTCCTGCGCACACGCAAGATTATGGTGATGCATAGCAATGAGAGGGGAGAGTGTGTCCACGTACCCTCGTAGACTGAAAGCGGAAGCGTTAGCACAACGTGGTTGATGTAGCCGTACGTCTTCACGATCCGATCTCATAGTCATAAGAACATGTATAAGTCATGAAGAAAGCAATAGCAACATACTAAACGATCAAGTGCTAAGCTAACGGAATGGGTCAAGTCAATCACATCATTCTCCTAATGATGCGATCCCGTTAATCAAATGACAACTCTTTGTCTATGGCTAGGAAACATAACCATCTTTGATTAACGAGCTAGTCAAGTAGAGGCATACTAGTGACACTCTATTTGTCTATGTCTTCACACATGTATCATGTTTCCTGTTAATACAATTCTAGCATGAATAATAAACATTTATCATGATATAAGGAAATAATTAATAACTTTATTATTGCCTCTAGGACATATTTCCTTCAGTCTCCCACTTGCACTAGAGTCAATAATCTAGATTACATAGTAATGATTCTAACACCCATGGAGCCTTGGTGCTGATCATGTTTTGCTCGTGGAAGAGGCTTAGTCAACGGGTCTGCAACATTCAGATCCGTATGTATTTTGCAAATCTCTATGTCTCCCACCTGGACTTGATCCCGGATGGAGTTGAAGCGTCTCTTGATGTGCTTGGTTCTCTTGTGAAATCTGGATTCCTTTGCCAAAGCAATTGCACCAGTATTGTCACAAAAGATTTTCATTGGACCCGATGCACTAGGTATGACACCTAGATCGGATATGAACTCCTTCATCCAGACTCCTTCATTTGCTACTTCCGAAGCAGCTATGTATTCCGCTTCACATGTAGATCCCGCTACGACTTGTTTAGAACTGCACCAACTGACAGCTCCACCGTTCAATAAAAACACGTATCCGGTTTGCGATTTAGAATCGTCCGGATCAGTGTCAAAGCTTGCATCGACGTAAGCATTTACAACGAGATCTTTGTCACCTCCATAAACGAGAAACATATCCTTCGTCCTTTTTAGGTATTTCAGGATGTTCTTGACCGCTGTCCAGTGATCCACTCCTGGATTACTTTGGTACCTCCCTGCTAAACTAATAGCAAGGCACACATCAGGTCTGGTACACAACATTGCATACATGATAGAGCCTATGGCTGAAGCATAGGGAACATCTTTCATTTTCTCTCTATCATCTGCAGTGGTCGGGCATTGAGTCTTACTCAACTTCACACCTTGTAACACATGCAAGAACCCTTTCTTTGCTTGATCCATTTTGAACTTCTTCAAAACTTTGTCAAGGTATGTGCTTTGTGAAAGTCCAATTAAGCGTCTCGATCTATCTCTATAGATCTTGATGCCCAATATATAAGCAGCTTCACTGAGGTCCTTCATTGAAAAACTCTTATTCAAATATCCTTTTATGCTATCCAGAAATTCTATATCATTTCCAATCAACAATATGTCATCCACATATAATATCAGAAATGCTACAGAGCTCCCACTCACCTTTTTGTAAATACAGGCTTCTCCAAAAGTCTGTATAAAACCATATGCTTTGATCACACTATCAAAACGTTTATTCCAACTCCGAGAGGCTTGCACCAGTCCATAAATGGATCGCTGGAGCTTGCACACTTTGTTAGCTCCCTTTGGATCGACAAAACCTTCCGGTTGCATCATATACAACTCTTCTTCCAGAAATCCATTCAGGAATGCAGTTTTGACATCCATTTGCCAAATTTCATAATCATAAAATGCGGCAATTGCTAACATGATTCGGACAGACTTAAGCATCGCTACGGGTGAGAAGGTCTCATCGTAGTCAATCCCTTGAACTTGTCGAAAACCTTTTGCAACAAGTCGAGCTTTATAGACAGTAACATTACCGTCAGCGTCAGTCTTCTTCTTGAAGATCCATTTATTCTCGATGGCTGCCGATCATCGGGCAAGTCAACCAAAGTCCATACTTTGTTCTCATACATGGATCCCATCTCAGATTTCATGGCCTCAAGCCATTTTGCGGAATCTGGGCTCACCATCGCTTCTTCATAGTTCGTAGGTTCGTCATGGTCTAGTAACATAACCTCCAGAACAGGATTACCGTACCACTCTGGTGCGGATCTTACTCTGGTTGACCTACGAGGTTTAGTAACAACTTGATCTGAAGTTTCATGATCATCATCATTAACTTCCTCACTAATTGGTGTAGACGTCACAGGAACCGGTTTCTGTGATGAACTATTTTCCAATAAGGGAGCAGGTACTGTTACCTCATCAAGTTCTACTTTCCTCCCACTCACTTCTTTCGAGAGAAACTCCTTCTCTAGAAAGGATCCATTCTTAGCAATGAATGTCTTGCCTTCGGATCTGTGATAGAAGGTGTACCCAACAGTTTCCTTTGGGTATCCTATGAAGACACATTTCTCCGACTTGGGTCGAGCTTATCAGGTTGAAGCTTTTTCACATAAGCATCGCAGCCCCAAACTTTAAGAAACGACAACTTTGGTTTCTTGCTAAACCACAGTTCATAAGGCGTCGTCTCAACGGATTTTGATGGTGCCCTATTTAACGTGAATGCGGCCGTCTCTAAAGCATAACCCCAAAACGATAGCGGTAAATCAGTAAGAGGCATCATAGATCGCACCATATCTAGTACGATTACGATGTTCGGACACACCATTACGCTGTGGTGTTCCGGGTGGCGTTAGTTGCGAAACTATTCCGCATTGTTTCAAATGTAGACCAAACTCGTAACTCAAATATTCTCCTCCACGATCAGATCGTAGAAACTTTATTTTCTTGTTACGATGATTTTCAACTTCACTCTGAAATTCTTTGAACTTTTCAAATGTTTCAGACTTATGTTTCATTAAGTAGATATACCCATATCTGCTTAAATCATCTGTGAAGGTGAGAAAATAACGATACCCGCCGCGAGCCTCAACATTCATTGGACCACATACATCAGTATGTATGATCTCCAATAAATCAGTTGCTCGCTCCATAGTTCCGCAGAACGGCGTTTTAGTCATCTTGCCCATGAGGCATGGTTCGCAAGTACCAAGTGATTCATAATCAAGTGATTCGAAAAGTCCATCAGTATGGAGTTTCTTCATGCGCTTTACACCTATATGACCCAAACAGCAGTGCCACAAATAAGTTGCACTATCATTATCAACTCTGCATCTTTTGGCTTCAACATTATGAATATGCGTATCACTACTATCGAGATTCATCAAGAATAGACCACTCTTCAAGGGTGCATGACCATAAAAGATATTACTCATATAAATAGAACAACCATTATTCTCTGATTTAAATGAATAACCGTCTCGCATCAAACAAGATCCAGATATAATGTTCATGCTCAACGCTGGCACCAAATAACAATTATCTAGGTCTAATACTAATCCCGAAGGTAGATGTAGAGGTACCGTGCCGATGGCGATCACATCGACTTTGGAACCGTTTCCCACGCGCATCGTCACCTTGTCCTTAGCTAGTGTCCGCTTAATCTGTAGTCCCTGTTTCGAGTTGCAAATATTAGCAACAGAACCAGTATCAAATACCCAGGTGCTACTGTCAGCTCTGGTAAGGTACACATCAATAACATGTATATCACATATACGTTTGTTCACCTTGCCATCCTTCTTATCCGCCAAATACTTGGGGCAGTTCCGCTTCCAGTGACCAGTCTGCTTGCAGTAGAAGCACTCAGTCTCAGGCTTAGGTCCAGACTTAGGTTTCTTCTCCTGAGCAGCAACTTGTTTGCTGTTCTTCTTGAAGTTCCCCTTCTTCTTCCCTTTGCCCTTTTTCTTGAAACTGGTGGTCTTATTGACCATCAACACTTGATGCTCTTTCTTGATTTCTACCTCCGAGCCTTTAGCATTGCGAAGAGCTCGGGAATCGTCTTATCCATCCCTTGCATGTTATAGTTCATCACGAATCTCTTGTAGCTTGGTGGTAGTGATTGAAGATTCTGTCAATGACGCTATCATCCGGAAGATTAACTCCCAGTTGAATCAAGTGATTCTTATACCCAGACATTCTGAGTATATGCTCACTGACAAAACTATTCTCCTCCATCTTGCAGCTGTAGAACTTATTGGAGACTTCATATCTCTCAATCCGGGCATTTGCTTGAAATATTAACTTCAACTCCTGGAACATCTCATATGCTCCATGACGTTCAAAACGTCGTTGAAGTCCCGGTTCTAAGCCGTAAAGCATGGCACATTGAACTATCGAGTAGTCATCAACTTTGCTCTGCCAGACGTTCTTAACGTCGTCAGTTGCATCAGCAGCAGGCCTGGCACCCAGCAGTGCTTCCAGGACGTAATTCTTCTGTGCAGCAATGAGGATAATCCTCAAGTTACGGACCCAGTCCATGTAATTGTTACCATCATCTTTCAACTTTGCTTTCTCAAGGAACGCATTAAAATTCAACAGAACAACAACACGGGCCATCTATCTACAATCAACATAGACAAGCAAGATACTATCAGGTACTAAGTTCATGATAAATTTAAGTTCAATTAATCATATTACTAACGAACTCCCACTTAGATAGACATCCCTCTAATCATCTAAGTGATCACGTGATCCAAATCAACTAAACCATAACCGATCATCACGTGAAATGGAGTAGTTTTCAATGGTGAACATCACTATGTTGATCATATCTACTATATGATTCACGCTCGACCTTTCGGTCTCAGTGTTCCGAGGCCATACCTTCATATGCTAGGCTCGTCAACTTTAACCTGAGTATTCTGCGTGTGCAAAACTGGCTTGCACCCGCTGTAGATGGACGTAGAGCTTATCACACCCGATCATCACGTGGTGTCTGGGCACGACGAACTTTGGCAACGGTGCATACTCAGGGAGAACACTTTTATCTTGAAATTTAGTGAGAGATCATCTTATAATGCTACCGTCAATCAAAGCAAGATAAGATGCATAAAAGATAAACATCACATGCAATCAATATAAGTGATATGATATGGCCATCATCATCTTCTGCTTGTGATCTCCATCTCCAAAGCACCGTCATGATCACCATCGTCACCGGCGCGACACCTTGATCTCCATCGTAGCATCGTTGTCGTCTCGCCAACTATTGCTTCTACGACTATCGCTACCGCTTAGTGATAAAGTAAAGCAATTACAGGGCGATTGCATTGCATACAATAAAGCGACAACCATATGGCTCCTGCCAGTTGCCGATAACTCGGTTACAAAACATGATCATCTCATACAATAAAATATAGCATCATGTCTTGACCATATCACATCACAACATGCCCTGCAAAAACAAGTTAGACGTCCTCTACTTTGTTGTTGCAAATTTTACGTGGCTGCTACGGGCTAAGCAAGAACCGTCCTTACCTACGCATAAAAACCACAACGATAGTTCATCAAGTTATTGTTGTTTTAACCTTCTCAAGGACCGGGCGTAGCCACACTCGGTTCAACTAAAGTTGGAGAAACTGACACCCGCCAGCCACCTGTGTGCAAAGCACGTCGGTAGAACCAGTCTCGCGTAAGCGTACACGTAATGTCGGTCCGGGCTGCTTCATCCAACAATACCGTCGAACCAAAGTGTGACATGCTGGTAAGCAGTTTGACTTGTATCGCCCACAACTCACTTGTGTTCTACTCGCGCATATAACATCAACGCATAAAACCTGGCTCGGATGCCACTGTTGGGGAACGTAGTAATTTCAAAAAAATTCCTACGCACACGCGAGATTATGGTGATGCATAGCAACGAGATGGGAGAGTGTGTCCACGTACCCTCGTAGACCGAAAGCGGAAGCGTTAGCACGGCGCGGTTGATGTAGTCGTACGTCTTCACGATCCGACCGATCAAGTACCAAACGCACGGCACCTCCGAGTTCAGCACACGTTCAACTCGATGACGTCCCTCGAACTCCGATCCAGCCGAGCTTTGAGGGAGAGTTCCGTCAGCATGATGGCGTGGTGACGATGATGATGTTCTACTGACGCAGGGCTTCACCTAAGCACCGCTACGATATGACCGAGGTGGATTATGGTGGAGGGGGGCAGCGCACACGGCTAAGAGATCCAAGGAATCAATTGTTGTGTCTATGGGGTGCCCCCCTCCTCCGTATATAAAGGGGGGGGGGAGGAGGAGGGGGCCGACCAAGGGGAGGAGGCGCGCCCAAGGGGGGCAATCCTACTCCAAGTAGGTTTTGCCCCCTTTCCTATCCCAACTAGGAGAAGGGGGAAGGAGGAGGTGGAGAGAAGGAAGGAGAAGGGGGGCCACCGCCCCCTTCCCTTTCCCAATTCGGATTGGGGCAAGGGGGGCCGCGCGCCACCTCCTGGCTGCCTCTCCTCTTCCACCACTTGGGCCCATGAGGCCCAATAACCCCCCCCCCCGGGGGGGGGGTCCGGTAACGCCCCGGTACTCCGGTATATATCCGATAACCCCCGGAACCATTCCGGTGTCCGAATATAGTCGTCCAATATATCAATCTTCATGTCTCGACCATTTCGAGACTCCTCGTCATGTCCGTGATCACATCCGGGACTCCGAACTACCTTCAGTACATCAAAACACATAAACTCATAATATAACCGTCATCGAACTTTAAGCGTGCGGACCCTACGGGTTGGAGAACTATGTAGACATGACCGAGACACGTCTCCGGTCAATAACCAATAGCGGAACCTGGATGCTCATATTGGCTCCCACATATTCTACGAAGATCTTTATTGGTCAAACCGCATAACAACATACGTTGTTCCCTTTGTCATTGGTATGTTACTTGCCCGAGATTCGATCATCGGTATCTCAATACCTAGTTCAATCTCGTTACCGGCAAGTCTCTTTACTCGTTCCGTAATACATCATCCCGCAACTAACTCATTAGTTGCAATGCTTGCAAGGCTTATAGTGATGTGGATTACCGAGTGGGCCCAGAGATACCTCTCCGACAATCGGAGTGAAAAATCCTAATCTTGAAATACGCCAACCCAACAAGTACCTCCGGAGACACCTGTAGAGCACCTTTATAATCACCCAGTTACGTTGTGACGTTTGGTAGCACACAAAGTGTTCCTCCGATAAACGAGAGTTGCATAATCTCATAGTCATAGGAACATGTATAAGTCATGGAGAAAGCAATAGCAACATACTAAACGATCAAGTGCTAAGCTAACGGAATGGGTCAAGTCAATCACATCATTCTCCTAATGATGTGATCCCGTTAATCAAATGACAACTCTTTGTCTATGGCTAGGAAACATAACCATCTTTGATTAACGAGCTAGTCAAGTAGAGGCATACTAGTGACACTCTTCAAAAAAAAGTAGAGGCATACTAGTGACACTCTGTTTGTCTATGTATTCACACATGTATCATGTTTCCGGTTAATACAATTCTAGCATGAATAATAAACATTTATCATGATATAAGGAAATAATTAACAACTTTATTATTGCCTCTAGGGCATATTTCCTTCAGTCTCACCTCCCGGTGAGCCTGCACGGCGGACGTGCCATTCCTACCATCATTTCACACAGTTACTCGCACGCCTCCCCGTCAATACACACACCTACACGCATGCCTCCTGGTATGCCTATGCGACGGACTGCTCGCATGCGTCCCGTCAACTCACGCCTGCTCGCACGGCACACGGGGCGTGTGGCAGCACGTATAGTTTTTGGTTTATTTTCTGCCACTTTACTGCTTCACTGAACCGTTTGCGTTGAAGAGATGCACAAATCCTGCGTTGAACATCTCGCACGCTTCCTAGTGAACCTGCGCACCGGACGAGTTTTGGATTTACTAGAATTTAAAAACCAAGCATATCAATGTTTTGCCGACAATCATTGGTGCCCTGGTGTTTGAAATTCATTCCCATTTCTTGCATGGGACCTAAGTATGCACATAAGGACACATATTTGATTTTCAACCAATTTATATGCACTGGAGCATGTGCATGTAGTTCAAATTTGAGTTATGCACATAAATGCATTGAAAACTTAGTTAATGCATAAAAATGTCCAAACGAACCCCGAAAAATCACAAAAATTGACACAACACTCCTGTTGTTTTATGTTGACACGAGAAATTGTTTGGAAGCAATAAGAGGCAATGGATATCGTTTCGTCGCCAAAGGTGGGATGTTCCCTACCGAAACCATCATGCTTGTTGTGAGAAGCTCTGGTTTGTGAGAAGCATATACCCAAACCTGCCACAAATGGGACAAAAATTTTACGATGACATGTTGATGCCGCTCCATGATAGCATGCCAGGTTTCATGAATTTCAGACGAGTTTTGGATTTACTAGAAATTAAAAGCCATGTATCTCAATGTTTTGCCGGCAATCAACGGTGCCCCGATGTTTGAAATTCATTCCCATTTCTTGCATGGGACCTAAGCATGCACATAAGGATACATATTTGATTTTTCAACCAATTTATATGCACTAGAGCATGTGCATGTAGTTCAAATTTGAATTATGCACATAAATGCATTGAAAACTCTGTTAATGCGTAAAAATGTCCAAACAAAACCCCGAAAACTCACAAAAATTGACACAACACTCCTGTTGTTCTATGTTGACACGAGAAAAAAATTGAAAGCAATAAGAGGCAATGGATATCGTTTCGTCCCCAAAGGTGGGACGTTCCCTACCGAAACCATCATGCTTGTTGTGAGAAGCATATACCCAAACCTGCCCCAAATGGGACAAAAATTTTACCACGACATGTTGATGCCGCTCCATGGTAGCATGCCAAGTTTCATGAATTTCAGACGAGTTTTGGATTTACTAGAATTTAAAAACCAGGCATCTCAATGTTTTGCCGGCAATCAACGGTGCCTCGGTGTTTGAAATTCATTCCCATTTCTTGCATGGGACCTAAGCATGCACCCAAGGACACATATTTGATTTTTCAACCAATTTATATGCACTGGAACATGCGCATGTAGTTCAAATTTGAATTATGCACATAAATGCATTGAAAACTCAGTTAATGCATAAAAATGTCCAAACGAACCCCGAAAAATCACAAAAATTGACACAACACTCCTGTTGTTCTATGTTGACACGAGAAATTTTTTGGAAGCAATAAGAGGCAATGGATATCGTTTCGTCCCCAAAGGTGGGACGTTCCCTACCAAAACCATCATGCTTGTTGTGAGAAGCTATGGTTTGTGAGAAGCCTATACCCAAACCTGCCCCAAATGGGACAAATTTTTTACCACGACATGTTGATGCCGCTCCATGATAGCATGCCAAGTTTCATGAATTTCAGACGAGTTTTGGATTTACTAGAAATTGAAAGCCATGTATCTCAATGTTTCCGACCGAGTGACGGTGGCAGGGTGTTTGAAATTCATTCCCATTTCTTGCATGGGACCTAAGCATGCAACCAAGGACACATATTTGATTTTCAACCAATTTATATGCACTGGAGAATGTGCATGTTGTTCAAATTTGAATGATGCGCATAAAATGCCTGGAAAACCCAGTTAATGTATAAAAATGTCCAAACGAACCCCGAAAATTTCCAAAATTGAACACAACACTCCTGTTGTTCTATGTTGACACTCGAAATTTTTTGAAAGCAATAAGAGGCAACGAATATCGTTTCGTCCCCAAAGGTGGCACGTTCCCTACCGAAACCATCACGCTTGTTGTGAGAAGCTCTGGTTTGTGAGAAGCTTATACCCAAACCTGCCCCAAATGGAACAAAATTCTTACCACGGCATCTTGATGCCGCTCCATGATAGCATGCCAGGTTTCATGAATTTCAGACGAGTTTTGGATTTACTAGAATTTAAAAACCAGGTATCTCAATGTTTGCGGCCGAGTGAGGGTAGCAGGGTGTGTGACATTCATTCCCATTTCTTGCATGGGACCTAAGCATGCAACCAAGGACACATATTTGATTTTTCAACCAGTTTATATGCACTTGAGAATCTGCATGTAGTTCAAATTTGAATTATGCGCATAAAATGCCTGAAAAACCCAGTTAATGTATAAAAATGTCCAAACGAACCCTGAAAAATTCCAAAATTGAACACAACACTCCTGTTGTTCTATGTTGACACTCGAAATTTTTTGAAAGCAATAAGAGGCAACGGATATCGTTTCGTCCCCAAAGGTGGCATGTTCCCTACCGAAACCATCACGCTTGTTGTGAGAAGCTCTGGTTTGTGAGAAGCTTATACCCAAACCTGCCCCAAATGGGACAAATTTTTTACCATGGCATGTTGATGCCGCTCCATGATAGCATGCCAGGTTTCATGAATTTCAGACGAGTTTTGGATTTACTAGAAATTAAAAGCCATGTATCTCAATGTTTGCGACCGAGTGACGGTGGCAGGGTGTGTGACATTCATTCCCATTTCTTGCATGAGACCTAAGCATGCAACCAAGGACACATATTTGATTTTTCCACCAGTTTATATGCACTGGAGCATGTGCATGTAGTTCAAATTAGAATTATGCGCATAAAATTCCTGGAAAACCAAGTTAATGTATAAAAATGTCCAAACGAACCCTGAACAATTCCAATTTTTTTGACGACACACCTATAGTTGCATGTTCACTGCAGATAAAAGTTCTAACAATTCAAACACCATCCTTTGTAGCTATGACCCCATAACGTAATTCAAATCAAGACAAGAAATCAAGTAGATCGCACACAGTTTATTATCACCAACCGTGTGAGATGCATCACAAAATATCTTGGAGCACCGTCGGTGTATAGTACGCCTATGGCTTATGCGAGAAGGTGCGTCGGCTACAGTCCACAGCTGGCGTGTCAAGCACACTAGCTCACTCCCCAAATATCATTTCACTATTCATTCGTCGCCGGTGAAAGATGGGGACGTGGACCCACGTCGTGAGGGCAACTTCGGTGGCCCACTACGGCAAGAGCGTGGCCGCAGCCGCTAGGCGCGTGCTAACAAGCTTCGTGAGGGCGACCGCAGTCTGCGTCCGGGCGGCCAAGGCAGCCCAAACGGCCGCTGTTGCTTCTCTGGCGGCGGCAGCAGCATCTCCCTCGGGGATAGCAACTGGCGAGAGCGGCACAGTAGTTGTCCGTTCCGCAGCGGCGACCTTAGCCCTGATGGAGGCCGCCCACTACCATGTCGAGGCCGTCGATGCCCAGCTCGTGGCGGTCACCGCACAAATCGAACGAAGCTTCTCCGATAACGGTCGGCAACCCACGGCCGAAGAGCTGGCAATCGCTGAGAGAGTTCGAGCAACCGTCAGTTCCTGCGCGGCATACCTTGCCACGATGGAGCCCGCCAGAGCCCAGATCGCGGCCGCCCATGCCCTGCTCGTGGCGGCCTATGCCAAAGATATGGCGGACGCGGATGGCGAGATGCTTGCCAAGTATGGTGCAATTGATGCCATGGAGCCCCTTCCCCAGGAGACCGTCGGGCGTGAGCTGGACATGGAGGCGGCGGCGGAGATCGACGAGCACCAGCCGTAGTAGTACTCTTTGTTTTGTTTAATTAAGAGCGCCGGTCTTTAATGTGTTAGAGTAATGTTTAGGTCAGCTAGCTCTGTTTAATTGCTGAACTTGCTCGCTTAAGAAGTTAGTCTCCTTTGTGTACCCAAATTATGCAATGACGTGGATGACCACTGTAACCAGGGAAATTCGAACCAAAATTTTTGATGTTCAAACTCAACACACATGGATTAAGCTATCTGAATTGTTTGTGATGTTCACATATCATACATAGTTCTGAATAAGGGACCGTGTCTGATGACACTTTGCGCGCCAGTTTTTTGGCTGAAGCGATTCCAAATTTTCGGCTTCTGTGGAAATATCTACCTTCCCACCCCATCCCCCTTACCAAAAGCCACATTTCTCCTGTTCCGCCTTCCTTTCCAAGTTGAAACCTTCACTCCTTTCTTGCAGCGCCGCCTCCTCACCGGCGACCCGCCTTGACGCTGCTCGGACTTGCCTATCCAGGCAGGTAATCCACACCCGACCCCCATCCTCCTCCTCCCACATCCCACATGCCCCGACCGCTGGCGCGAGCGCGACACCTTCCACCCAAATCACCGACCCCTCCACTAAATAAGCGCCGCCCTAAGCCATGGTGCACGCAGTATAACTAGGATCTCAAGGAGCATTTGGTAGCGTAGAAGCAATCGCGGCCGCACGCGCGGATGAGGTCGTGATGGCTGCCATTCGTGCCGACCCCCAGATCTTGGAGGAGCACCTCGCCGTCGAGGCCACCGTTGACGCCTCGCGCACCGATGCCATGACACGGTTGGCTGCTTTAAACGACAGTTCGTGGCATTTTCTCGAGGCCATCGTCGGTGCCTTGGACGAAGACTACGAGGTGTTTTCTCAGCATGCACGTGCTTACCTCATCTCGAGAGCCAGCAGGTTGGTGCCCGGAGCGGCTTAGGCAACTCACCACTACAACGAGGGAACCCACAATGCGGAGGCCTCGCCCTCTTCCATGTCCAAGGAGCCAATCGTCATCGATATCTCCGAAATTGAGGAGTAGCTTGTCTTATTAGCTCACTATAAGGACCCATGTTCAGTTTGCTAGCTACTGCCTTTCCTTAACAAATTCTAGTGAATTGTGCTATCTACTTTTACCATGCAATCTTCTGCTATAGTGTATATGTTCTATATGTCGTGCAATGTGGTGTTCAGTTAACTGCTTGGTTCAATTCTGCAAATGTGATGTTCAATTCTTCAGGGTGCAATATTTCCAAGTTGTTAAGCATGCTTGGTTTGGTTAACTGTCTGATCTTCTATTACGAGTATGTTATATTGTGCAATGTGGTGCTCAGTTAATGTTTGGTTCATTTGTTGTGGTGTTTAGTTAACTGCTTGGTTCAATTCTGCAATGCGATGTTCAATTGTTGTGGCTGCATTCTGTTATTGTATACCATGTGAGGAATAAATCGAATTTGGCTGTACTAAATACATGAGAAACAAATACAATTGCTATATTTCCAAGTTGTTAAGCATGCTTGGTTTGGTTAACTGTCTGATCTTCTATTAGGAGTATGTTATATTGTGCAATGTGGTGCTCAGTTAATGTTTGGTTCATTTGTTGTGGTGTTTAGCTAACTGCTTGGTTCAATTCTACACTGCGATGTCCAATTGTCGTGGGTAGAATTTTGTATTGTTGTGCATGTGAGGAATAAATCGAATTTGGCTGCACTTAATACATGAGAAACATATACAAGTGCTATATTTCCTAGTTCTTAATCATGCTTGGTTTGGATAAATGGGTTTTCCATGTGGCTTGAATTAATCTGATGAATCTGCAATGTGCTTATTTTTCATCAACATATTTTACTGATAGCATGCGAACCCTTACTTAACCTGATGACTAACTACCTTATATGTGTTGCAGGGAAACAATGGGAAGCACTGAGGTTTACAATCGAGGTTAGCACGTGCATGGTCCGTTCTCTAATAGCACATTATTGTGCAATTGCAGGAACCATTCTAATATTTTGGTTTTTAACAATTTGGTCTTGCACATGTAGGTCCTGCTGTCAGAGGTTTTGACCCACTATTCGACCCTTTTTGCATATGGGGAAATGAGTTGTCCATGAATATCAATCAAATCAAGAAACTTAGAAAGATTGTTAGGATAAAGAAATTAGCGACAAAAAACAACAAGATCTTTGTCTGCACAATGAAGAAGACATTAGTTCACTACAAGATGGTACTAACTATTATACCTTGCTTTTTTATTCCTTTGCCCCATTTCCAATATAGAGAAGATATTTATGCACATCCTTGTTTTCAGGCCTTTCCAAAGCAGTTCACTGATGATTACCTCTCAACCCACCTCTACGGCCAGGAGGCGAGGAAGGTTTTCATACAACACCCACAGTTCAATATTGAAGTGTTCCTAAAGAGGACGAAGGACGGACGGTCAATCATCCACAGGCACCGGCCTAAAGTTGCAAAAACCTTCAACATGAATGAAAGCTCAATATTCGCCTTCCACTTGAGCAGTTTTCCAGATGAGATGCATCTGTCTATATACCGTCTATGATGCTAATTTTGAAAGGTTCTACATGTTGCATGTGAAAGTTGGTGCTGGTGCAGTTGTGTAATGGGGTAGTTGAGTGCTGAAGCTATATCATGTTGTACTCTGATGTATTTCAATTATGAAATTCTGCTTCCTTAATATGGAAATGAAATATATTATGTGCTTAATATGAATTTCAATTAGATTAATAAATGGATTATTAATAATAGGGCAATTAGCCTGCTAATTGGGTTTTGCTATTGCAAACGGTTGTTGAAAAAAATACCGTGGGCGATGACCTCAGGCAACACACACAGTTTCTAGGAATAAATCGTGTTGGATCAATGAACAATCACACACGACTTTCTCTTGAAAACTGTTTGCGCTAGGCCACCTTGCGCAAACGTTTACCACATAAAAACTGTGTGTGATGGACAACCTTTGCCACACAGTTTCTTCTACGAACCGTGTGTGATACATTCAATAACGCAAACGATTTAACGGGAAAAATTGTGTGTGATGTACCTGTGAACGAAAACGTTTTCCTTGGAGCGACTGTGTGGGATGTACATACGAACGGAAACGTTTAGCGGGGACTAACTGTGTGGGATGTACTTGCGATCGAAAACAATTTTGCCTGTATAATTGTATTTTTTAGCTCTACTGTACATATTTCCGTATTTGAGCGCTCGCCGGTCGCACACGACCTCATTTTGCCGAGCGTGTGTGCCAGGAGGGCATATCCCCGACGGTTTCTAGGTTGTGTGGGAAGGACCCCCCTATCGCCCACACTCACTTGGCGACGATTCCAAATGCCATCACGGAAAGGGGTTAAAAACCGTTTGTTTAGGACCGACGCGTACCAGTGATGGCCTCGGGCACTGCCTCCTCTCCGTCAACCATACTCTTCAGGTGGTGAAACCCTTAATAAAGAGACGTGGCTCTGATACCAATTGAAAGGATTGATAAGGTTGACTAGAGGGTGTGAATAGGCAACTACCAATTTTTAGTTCATCTTAACAAATTAGGGTTAGCAACAAATAGGTGATACGTCTCCAACGTATCTATAATTTATGAAGTGTTCATGCTGTTATTTTATCATTCTTGGATTTTTTAAAATCATTTTACAACAACTTTATATCATTTTTTGGGACTAACCTATTGACCCATTGCCCAGTGCCAGTTGATGGTTTTTTGCTTGTTTTTTACATCGCAGGAAATCAATATCAAACAGAGCCAAACACCGCGAATTTTTTTGGAGATTTTTATGGACCAGAACACCTAGGATGGGCCAGAGCAGCACCTGGGGGGTGCCCCGAGGGGGGCACAACCCACCAGGGCGCGCCTGGGGGCCCAGGCGCGCCCAGGTGGGTTGTGCCCACCTTGGTGGCCTCCTGCACCCCCTCTTTACCCTATAAATTCCCAAAAATTCCAGAAACCCTCGGGGTTAACCTAGATCAGAAGTTCCGCCACCGCAGGCCTCTATAGCCACCGAAAACCAATCTAGACCCCATTCCGGCACCCTGCCGGAGGGGGGAATCATCACGGGTGGCCATCTTCATCATCCCGGCGGCCACCACGATGAGGAGGGAGTAGTCCACCCTCGGGGCTGAGGGTTTGTACCAGTAGCTATGTGTTTAATCTCTTTCTCTCGTGTTATTGAGATGTCACGATCTTGATGTATCGCGGGCTTTGTTAATATAGTCGGATCATATGGTGTTTTCCCCTCTTTATCTTGTTGTGATGAATTGATTTTCCCTTTGAGATTCCGTTGTTATAGGATTGAATACTTTTATGGATTTGAGAACACTTGATATATGTCTTGCAATTGAATACTCATGGTGACAATGGGGTATCGTATTGATTCACTTGATATATGTTTTGGCACTCAACTCATGGATTCCCGAGGTGACATTGGGGTAATCTATGCATAGGGGTTGATGCATGTTCTTGTCTTTGTTTCTCCGGTAGAAATGTTGGGGCACTCTTTGAAGTTCTTTGTGTTGGATTGAGTATTATGAATATGAATATGCTTTGGTGTTATTTTAGTACGAACTCTAGGATAGATTGAATGGAAAGAATAGCTTTATGTTATTTTAGTACGAACTCTTGAATAGATCGAACGGAAAGAATAGCTTTGAGGTGGTTTCGTACCCTACAAACAATTTATTCTCATGTTCTCCGCTAGATAGGAACTTTGGAGTGATCCTTCATCACACTTTGAGGGATGGTTATATGATCCAATTATATTAGCATTGTTGAGAGATTACACTAGCGAAAGTACGGACCCTAGGCCTCATTTTCAAGCATTGCAATACCATTTTTGTGCCTGTTTACTATTTGCTACCTTGCTGTTTTTATTTATTCAGATTATAAAAATATATTTCTACCATCCATATTACACTTTTATCACCATCTCTTCGCTGAACTAGTGCACCTATACAATTTGCCATTGTATTGGGTGTGTTGGGAACACAAGAGATTTCTTGCATTTGGTTGCAGGGTCATTTGAGAGAGACTATCTTCATCCTACGCCTCCCACGGATTGATAAACCTTAGGTCATCCACTTGAGGGAAAATTGCTACTGTCCTAAAAACTCTGCGCTTGGAGGACCAACACGTGTCTACAAGAATAAAGTTGCGTAGTAGACATCAATAGGTTGTCTAGATATGAAACTAGGTGAGCAACCTATATTCATGCTAGCAACACAAGAAAGCAAGCAAGGATACAACACAAGTAAAGCTTGCACAAAGTAAAGGTAAGAGATAACCACAAGTGGAGTCGGGGGAGACGAGGATGTGTTACTGAAGTTCCTTCCCTTTGAGAGAAAGTACGTCTCCGTTGGAGCGGTGTGGAGGCACAATGCTCCCCAAGAAGGCACTAGGGCCACCGAATTCTCCTCACGCCCTCAGACAATGCGAGATGTCATGATTCCACTAGCGGTGCCCTTGAAGGCGGCAACCGGACCTTTACAAGCAAGGTTGGGCTCTCTCGACAACCGAATTGGAGGCTCCCAACAACACCACTGTAACAGCCTGGTTTTTGGCCCTTTTCTTTTTCTTTTTGATTTATTGGTTTTTGATCTATTTTTCTTTCTGGAATGGTTTTTTGGTCTTGTCACCTGGGAAATCATCTTCATTTCCTCTCCCAAGTGACTCATCATCCTCAAAACTTTCCCAAGATCATGTCACTTCACTGCTTGACCAAACCCTAAATTCTTTTTGTCAGGAATATTACTTTTTCTATTATAGGAATAACCTCATCTGCCCTAGGTTGTGAAGCAACCTATATTTCTGTCCACCCAAAGGAGACACTCAGAGGTATACGTAATCACCGGGTTCAAAGCTGACCTCACGATGTTTTCGATCGTAATAGCTCTTTTGTCGGCTTTGAGCTGTCTTGAGTCTGTCCCTGATCTGTTTAACCTTCTCCTCGGCTTCCTTGAGCATGTCTGGGCCGAAGATACGACTGTCACCTGTTTCTGACCAATTTAGTGGGGTACGACACCTCCGTCCGTACAGTGCTTCAAAAGGTGCCATTTGCAGGCTGGCTTGGTAACTGTTGTTGTAAGCAAACTCGGCATACGGCAAACTTTCTTCCCAACTGGATCCATAGGTGAGCACACAGGCTCTCAGCATGTCCTCTAGGATTTGGTTCACACGTTCCGTTTGCCCATCAGTCTGAGGGCGGTACGCTGTACTGAATGCTAGTTGCGTGCCCAGAGCTTGTTGTAAGTGATCCCAAAATTTAGAGACAAATTGAGTGCCTCGGTCGGATATTATGGTCTTTGGGACTCCATGCAAACAAACTATGCGGGAGAGATAAAGCTTAGCTAGCCTTTGAGTGGAGTAGGTCGTCTTCACGGGAATGAAATGTGCTACCTTGGTTAGCCTATCTGTGATGACCCATATGGCATCATTTCCGCGTTGTGACCGAGGTAGTCCGATGATGAAGTCCATTCCAATTTCATCCCATTTCCACTCAGGTATCCTGTTTGGTTGTAGCAGCCCTGCTGGTTTTTGATGCTTGGCTTTTATGCGCCGACAAGAATCGCAACAAGCAATGAATGCGGCTATATCCCTTTTCATACCGTGCCACCAAAATCTTTCCTGAATGTCTTTGTACATTTTGGTTCCTCCAGGGTGAATCGAATATGGAGCGGTGTGGCTTTCGGTTAGGATTTGTTGTTTGAGTTCCTCAATGTTTGGTACGCAAAGTCTGTCCCCGTACCATAATATTCCTTTATTGTCTGTGACGAACTCTGAAGCCTTGCCAAGGCTCATTTTCCTCTTTATACCTTCGATGCTTGGATGTCCATGCTGAGCCTTCTTAATTTGTTCCATTAGGGTGGGTTGTATCTCCAGATTTGATACGTTGCCCTCAGAGACCAACACCATGTTGAGTCTAGCGAACTCCTGCTGAAACTCAGGCCTCAAGTTCTGTGGACTGTCGTTGCCCGGGCTGGGGTTTCGACTAAGAGCATCTGCCACTACATTTGCTTTCCCTGGATGGTAGTGAATGCTGACATCATAGTCCTTGACCAATTCCAACCAGCGTCGTTGTCGTAAATTTAGCTCTGGTTGCGTGAAAATATATTTAAGGCTCTTATGGTCCGTATATATTTCACAACGATTTCCCAACAGAAAGTGCCTCCACTCTTTGAGTGCATGGATGACTGCTGCTAGCTCCAAGTCATGAGTTGGATAATTTTCCTCATGCTTCCGTAGTTGCCTGGAAGCATACGCGACAACTTTGCCGTCCTGCATCAATACGCACCCGAGGCCCTTCCGGGATGTGTCACAAAACACTTCAAAACTCTTGTGTATGTCTGGCACAATCAAAACCGGTGCTGTTGTTAGTTTCTTCTTGAGTTCTTGGAAGCTTTTCTCGCACGCTTCCGTCCATCCAAATTTCTTGTCTTTCTTGAGCAACTGTGTCATTGGTTTTGCCACAGTGGAGAATCCTTCAATGAACCTTCGGTAATATCCAGTCATTCCTAGGAAACTCCGTACATCTGTTACGTTGGCTGGTGGTTTCCAGTCAAGTATGGCTTTGACTTTCTCTGGGTCTACGGCCACGCCTTCTTGGGTCAATATATGGCCTAGAAAACCAACTTGTCTTAGCCAAAATTCACACTTGCTAAATTTGGCGTACAATTGATGTTTCCTTAATTCTCCCAAAACAATTCTGAGATGTTCAGCATGCTCTTCTGGTGTCCTTGAGTATACCAGAATATCATCAATGAATACCACAACAAATTTGTCCATAAATTTTATAAACACTTTGTTCATGAGGTGGACGAAATATGCGGGGGCGTTCGTTAGTCCAAACGGCATTACTGTGAACTCATATAATCCGTATCTGGAGGTGAATGCTGTTGGCTTTGTTCGAAAAGGCGGCATACTTGAGACAAGGCTGCCTCGCTGTCCTGTTGACTAGACTGTCCCTGAGTGAAGTTGTTGCTTGTCTGTGTCCCATAAACTTCTTCTGGTGGATTTGGCATGGAACGAGTCCACGGACGAGACATTTTCCACTCTGGGGGTATTATTTTGCAAAAATTATGAGAAGAACTGTGTGGCACAAGGAAAATTTTGCAGAGACGAAAACTTTAAAAGATCTCAAGATTTTTCAAGAACATAATTGATTTCGCACGGAGAAGGACTGTTTAGCACATATCTTACACGTGATATGCAAACATACGATACATCACTCAGGATGTGTGTACACACTCCTGACATGTTATTAAGGCTAGCACACTCCTCCGGGATTCTACACGATGCGCACACAAGTACTACAAACTAACGTACATATAAAACATATCATACATGCAGACACATCGCGCGGCGACTAGGCGCACTCAGTCGGAGATGGTGAAGATGTCCTTCCCCTTGCCGAGGGTAAGACCCAGCGGTGCAGGAGATTCAACCTCCACCTCCTCCCTAATAGGCTCCAGGCGCGTAGCACTGCGCTGAGGTGATGGCGCGGGTGCGACAGGCGGTAGTGTGGGTGCAGCAGGCGGTGCAGCTCTGACTGGAGTAGGAGCAATAACCCGGTCGAAATCCTCAGTGGTAGGCAGGCGGCGAGCGGTGGCCAAAATGGCAGGTGAATAGGATGCTGAGGATGAGACAAACGTCAGTGGCGGTGCCATGTGGAGAAGCTCCCTCCTGTTGGCAGAACAACCCCGAACTAAGTCCATGCGGGCAGCCACAAGACCGTCCACGAGGTTGTCGAAAGCTTCCTCCAGAGCTTTGAGATACTCAACAAGCATCTCGATAGCTTCATCCCGCTCTCCCCTATGGCAGGCGAATGCATAGTGACAAGTATATGGCACATGGCATGGGAGGTAGCGGTAGCGACGAGTCTTCATCGAAGGAAGAATATCCCGAAGGCGAGCTATCGCCTCACGGGCGGCCATCTGCATGGCATGCCTCTCCGTAGGCATGGCCCTTCCCACAAAACGGAAGTGGCGAGACACAGAACGTCCTCCCTTGAATTGCACCACGGCCTGGTGCATAGACACGTCGTCGCTGAGCTTGTGCTGGTAAAGCGTGAACTCCGGACGAGTCGCTGGCCCGATCGCGAGCTTGGTGATGGAGGCGAGGAGTTTGACAAACCCCTCGGGCACATTCGTGAACACCCGAGTCTTGCAGTTGCTGCCAGCCATCTACAAAAGTAGGCAAGAATTCTGAGTAGTCAAATCATAAATTTATGATGACCAACAGAAAATAGCTACATTTGCAACATGCTGAAAAAGCACTAAAAACGCTAATAACCAATTAGCGATCGCACCTAGTGGCTTCCTACAGTCAGCCTGGCTCTGATACCAAGCTTGTCACGACCGGTTTTCCAATAAAAATATTTACTGAGAAACCGATCCCTTTTACGGACCAGTAGAGAAGAATTCCTTCTCACGGGTAGACAATTTCTTGATCACAGAAGAAAAACCAGGAGTACTGAATATAATACAAGGTTGAGCGGAGACTGCTCAACAACTTATTACAAACACGCCAATGACACATAAAGGCGGATAGGGTGGCATAACTACTAACTCACGATAAAAGCGGTGGTGGAAAATTTCACAGCGAAGTGGGTGTCATGACTCCTGAATCTAACAGCTCTTCGAGCGTCGGAGTGAGGCTCGAGGATCCTTATTGTGGGTGGCGGAAGCGTATATAATACAAGTGACCAATATCCAGGATCGCACGGGACTGACTGGGATTCCTCTAGGCGTCGGACTCACTATCAAACTCTTCATCCAAGAGATCGCCTTCGTCAACATCTAGCCATATCAACAAGCCAGGTGAGTACTATGAAAGTACTCGCAAGACAGTTCGGACATAAGATATAACAAATGTAAACATGATGCATATGAACAGATTTAATAGAACGCACTCAAACAACGAGATGGAAATGCATGGGAAATAAAAGGGAAGTCGGGCGGTAGTCCTCCCGAAATCCCAAAGTAATACTGAAGGCCAATCGAGTGTCTGAATGACTCCTCGAAAGGATGCAAATGAAATAACAATGCCGCAGTCGGGCGTCAAGGCGACACCACATACAGAGCTTATAATGGAAAAATAAATAACAGGGCGTGCCATAGTCGGACGTTTGAAGCGACATCACATAAAGGGCTTATATCAAAAGTAAATAACGGGCGTGCCACAGTCGGACGTCTGAGGCGACATCACATAAAGGGCTTATATCAAAAGTAAATAACGGGCGTGCCACAGTCGGACGTCTGAGGCGACATCACATAAAGGGCTTATATCAAAAGTAAATAACGGGCGTGCCACAGTCGGACGTCTGAGCGACATCACATAAAGGGCTTATATCAAAAGTAAATAATGGGCGTGCCACAGTCGGACGTCTGAGGCGACATCACATAAAGGGCTTATATCAAAAGTAAATAACGGGCGTGCCACAGTCGGACGTCTGAGGCGACATCACATAAAGGGCTTATATCAAAAGTGAATAACGGGCGTGCCACAGTCGGACGTCTGAGTGACATCACATAAAGGGCTTATATTTCACAACTTAATATTTCAGTAGCTCATGAATTTAATTCATTTCCAGGGAACATTCAAGTACGAGATAAACAAAAGGTTAGTCCATCCACAGGAATAACGATCCAACGGGTATACTACTCAAGCTTGTTCACCGGGGATTTACCACGAGGACTGACATAGATATGGATACACTGGCCATGGTCCTTGACCATAGACACGATGACTCAGAATGTTTTGACTCTGAAGGTTTTGACTCTGCAGAGTTTGTACTTTAACCACAGCCAACGGATTTCAGTAGTCACAGGGACTAGTTCCGTTTACGGTGTTTTGGAAGAAACACATCTAACCAGTACACACCCATTCAACATTCCGATGCCAGGAATCACCCTCGGCAACGTTCAAGAAAAACCTTGAGACGGGGAGGCTACAACCTCGCGTAGCATGGGATCAAATTTATATACGCGCGCTCTAAGGGGTGCCCCCCTCTCGGTCCAAACCGGAAACACCCATGCCCCCTGACCGGATGACTGGCTTTAATCCAGGGCCATGGAACCCTCATCCCGGCCCCTCTATTTGGTGTGTACACGAAAAGAGGCTAACAACTTACTAAACCGTATCCTTTGCAGAAAACATGTGGCAGCACGAAAGGGGAAGGACGGTAACGTGGCTCAGTCCACGTTAACGTCGGAGTTTATCAGATGACGTAAGACTGGCATGCTACAACAATACCATCTTGCTACCTTTCATGTCACCACATGATCAGGTCATCTCTCAACAAAGATCATGATAACTTTGAAACACACGGTCAGTTGCCTTGCATGCAACGAAATACTCACCGATGCTCCTATGCCATGCACAAACCATTCAAGCAAACATGCAAAACACCCGTCATATCAAAGGTTCAAACATGCTTTCCTGGTTCGGAGAAGTCGGAGTCTAGCTCGGCGAAGTTCGCGGCTCCGTCACCTCTTCCGAAACCTACGATATAACGAAACCGTATACTAACGTGAACATCGACGCGTGCATAAAAAATGTTCCAATTTTTTCCAAATAAATACTATAAAAAACTAGACAAAAATACAAGACTGACGGAAAAAGAATCAATCAAAAATCATCTTTTATTAAAACGTCATAAGGGTTTTAGTCCAGGGACTGATCTGTGATGAAACAGGAAAGAACCAGGGACTTGTTTGAGAAAACAGAAAACGGTTCGGAGTAAAAGGCGCCAGCCCAAAGAGAAAACGCATTTGCCCGAAGGCGCCAACAGAAAACGGTTCGACGGGGGAAAAGAAGAGAGGCTGACGGGGGGGGGGGTCCACCCGTTAGGTTTAAAACTCCAATGGAGCTCGCCGGCGCCCGAAGGCTGCGGTGGTCGCCGGCGTTGAACCACGGCGAGGCAGAGAGATCGGAGGGTACCAAGAGTTTCAGGGTGTTCTTCCGCGTCAGTGGGTGGCGGACTTGGTCGTCGGAGAGCACCACGTCGACGGCGACACTTTCTCCGGCGGACGGTGGTTCGGGCGATGGTGGAATACTCCAGTGGGCGCTGCAAACTCCAAATTGAAGCGCGGGTCAGGAGAGTGGATGCATTAGGAAGCTACTGGCAAGATTTGAGAGGTAGAGGTGCACGCACGGGGGTGAATCGAGCTGGACCCCGTGGCGGGTCGAGGCGGCCGGAGTTGGGGAAGAAGGCTCCCTCGGGGCTCTTCCAGTGGCTTGGCGTGGTATTGGTGGAGTGCAGAGGTGGTGTGGGTTTGAGTTCGAGCTCGGAGCCTCTATTTATAGGTGATCCGAGGGGGTGGCCGTGAACGGGGTAGCTCCGGCGAGCGATTACGGCGAGGCAGTGGTTGGGCAGTGGGTTTAAGCGGCTAGGCACCATCAGGGAGGATCACTGGTGCCGTTCCCCCGCTAAACCTTGGTCGGGCTAGGCGTAATGCGCCGATCCTCGATGGGGCGGCCGTACGGGCACGACGGCGGCAGAGAGCGCGCTCCATGCCTAGCAGTTCACGACGACGGATGGCAGCGTGCACGGGCGAGTGGGTGGCCACGCGGCGGCCTCCGGTGGCTTGGGCGGCGCCGTCCACGCTGCGCCTCTCTCTGGCAGCCGCAAAGCCGCTGCTGCCGTCGCTCACGGGGTGGCGCACCTCCTCCTGCTCGTCGCCGACGCCCGCAAACCTCCAGGCGATCGTGCAGCGCAGGGATAAGAAGGAGGGGACAGGGAGCAAGGCGCCACCGCGGTACTGGCGAGATCGACATCGGGCTCTGAAGAAAACGACAGTAGTTTACTGAAACTGTTACCCTGAAAAACTGAACTTGACAGAAACAGTGCTCTTCAGGTGTTCGACGAAATGATTTGGCATGAAGAAAACTTTTTCTGGAGCTGGGACTTGGTGAGGTGACCTCTCAATGCATCCAGAGGCTGCCTGAATTTTCTCAGATTTTTAGGAGGAGAAAACAATTGAATTTCATCAAATTTGGCAAATATGGTCCAAACTTGCAGCAAGCACAATTTGAAATATTTGAACTGGAGACCAGTGGATCTTCATGGATCTTGGTTGAGGGCTCTAAGGACTAGCCAGGGAAATTTGTTTGGAGGCCAAACTCAAAGTAGAAATGGTAGCTCCTTTGTAAATCTCCAATAGCCAAAGTAGAGGGCAGAAATTAATTTTTGATAAGAATTAAATGGAAGAAAATTCATGGGGAGGTTCAACTTGCTGGATTTGAAGTATATCCTGACCCAAAGATGAGAGATGGCTTTGGGAGGGGATTTCCACTCATGTCATGGCAAGAGGAGTTTTTGGAAAGGGGAAAAGATCACTCCACATGCCATAGGGCTATTAAAAGATTTTTCAAAAGAAAATTTCCCAAATGAAAAGCATTTGGTTTTGAGTCCACATAAGATGGGAAAAACTTCCAAGACCAAAATCAAGTCTTGGGTGAATCCAAACAAAACACTTGTCATAAAAGAAAGTTTTTGAGAGGGAGAGTTCTTTAGAAGAAAGAAATTTTAAATAACCTCCCTCAAATCAAATAAGAGTTTGAAAAAGCCAAATAAAAATTTTGGGTGTCACAAATTGTGAATGAAGTACTAGCTAGGAGTTTCCAAATGAGTTGAAATTATGCACACTCCTTAATGTGCTCATATATTTACACTCCTCCAAATTTCAGCTCCATCCCTTGATCTATGTGAGCACATGACCAAATCTTTGCTTCTGTCAATATTTCCAGGTTGTGAAGCAAGTACATTTGATATTGCTTCATTTTGGCTGAAAAATTACCAGAGCATTCTCTTAGCCTTAAAACCTTTCTCCACCAATTTTGGGATCAATTCTTCAAGCCAGTATTTCTCCAAAATTATTTCAAGTTTCTGGACAGAAGGGATGTTTGTGAAGCAAGTACCAGTTTGGTAAATCCAATTGGTATGAAATTTTTACAGCATCTCTATATGTCCAAATCATTATGATTTGCCAAATTTCTGATCATGTTGATACCCCATGTGAGTGAACCATCATGATCTTTATTCTGGACCATTTTGGTCAGTTGCAAAGCAACTATATTCATTTCTGGCCCAATTATCCTCAAAACCTCCAGGACCGTAGTCCTTCCTTAGTTAATCATCGCAGACAACTCCTTTGACCCCAATCACTTCCCTGTTGATCAGCAGTGCATGCCCAAGTTTGATTCAGTAAACTTCAGACGCCCATTACCATTTAACCATAGCACCCCAGATCAACCCATAGACTCATAAATACTCCACCCTGGAAGGACTAGCCACCAGACAAGGTTTGCAATTCCCTCGTGACCTCCCTGTGCATTGTCCCTTGGTGAACGCGCAGCTGGCAAGCCTGTGCGCGCGCTCTGTGCGCAATGGCCGCGTCCAGCGCGCCGTTTCTGCTTCGTCCTCTTTCCTCTCATCGTCTTCACGCGCGTGAGTATGTCCAGTGGCTTCACCTCATTGTCACCGTTCCCCTGGACAGCTCACCCCCTCCGTCCACTTCCTCACCGACGCTCGCTGCCGAATGCCCACGAGAGCACAGTGCGCCGACCGTCGCCTTCCTCCTCGTCCCTTCCTCCCCGAGCTCTCTTGGCCCCCTCTGCCTCGTGAGCGTTCCCTGTGCCCCCTCCCGTCGTCTACCTCCGACCTCGAGCGAACGCACACGCGTCCGCGGCGCCGACCACGCGTCCGCGGCGACGCCAGCGCAGCACCCCTCCCCTCGGCTATTTAAGCCACTCCCAAGACCTCCTGAGCTCACCAGCCTCCTCACAAACCTGCTAGCACCCCACCCAGCCCCTCCAATCGCTCCCGGAGCCTCTCTCGACACCCATGGCCGCCTGCTACCTCTTGAGCACTGCGTTGGTTTTCCCTTGAAGAGGAAAGGGTGATGCAGCAAAGTAGCATAAGTATTTCCCTCAGTTTTTGAGAACCAAGGTATCAATCCAATAGGAGACCACGCTCGAGTCCCACGCACCTACACAAACAAATAAGAACCTCGCAACCAACGCGATAAAGGGGTTGTTAATCCCTTCACGGTCACTTACGAGAGTGAGATCTGATAGATATGATAAGATAATATTTTTGGTATTTTTATGATAAAGAGAAATAAAGATGCAAAGTAAAATAAAAGGCAATGGAAATAGCTAAGTGTTGGAAGATTAATATGATGGAAAATAGACCCGGGGGCCATAGGTTTCACTAGTGGCTTCTCTCAAGATAGCATAAGTATTACGGTGGGTAAACAAATTACTGTTGAGCAATTGATAGAATTGAGCATAGTTATGATAATATCTAGGTATGATCATGTATATAGGCATCACGTCCGCGACAAGTAGACCGAAACAATTCTGCATCTACTACTATTACTCCACACATCGACCTCTATCCAGCATGCATCTAGAGTATTAAGTTAATAAGAACAGAGTAATGCTTTAAGTAAGATGACATGATGTAGAGGGATAAACTCATGCAATATGATATAAACCCCATCTTTTTATCCTCGATGGCAACAATACAATACGTGCCTTGCTGCCCCTGCTATCACTGGGAGGACACCGCAAGATTGAACCCAAAGCTAAGCACTTCTCCCATTGCAAGAAAGATCAATATAGTAGGCCAAACCAAACTGATAATTTGAAGAGACTTGCAAAGATAACCAATCATACATAAAAGAATTCAGAGGAGATTCAAATATTGTTCATAGATAATCTTGATCAGAAACCCACAATTCATCGGATCTCGACAAACACACCGCAAAAAAAGATTACATCGAATAGATCTCCAAGAAGATCGAGGAGAACTTTGTATTGAGATCCAAAGAGAGAGAAGAAGCCATCTAGCTAATAAATTTGGACCCGAAGGTCTGAGGTAAACTACTCACACATCATCGGAGAGGTTATGGTGTTGAGTAGAAGCCCTCCGTGATCAATGCCCCCTCCAGCGGAGCGCCGGAAAAGGCCCCAAGATGGGATCTCACGGGTACAGAAGGTTGCGGCAGTGGAAATAGGTTTTTGGCTCTGTCTCCGATAGTTTGGGGGTACGTAGGTATATATAGGAGGAAGAAGTACGTCGGTGGAGCAATGTGGGCCCCACGAGGGTGGAGGGCGCGCCTGGGGGGGGGGGGGTAGGCGCGCCCCCTGCCTCATGCTCTCCTCGTTGATTGCTTTGCGTAGACTCCAAGTCCTCTGGATCACGTTTGTTCCGAAAATCATGTTCCCGAAGGTTTCATTCCGTTTGGACTCCGTTTGATATCCTTTTCCTTCGAAACACTGAAATAGGCAAAAAAAACAACAATTTGGGCTGGGCATCGGTTAATAGGTTAGTCCCAAAAATAATATAAAAGTGTATAAATAAGCCCATTAAACATCCAAAACAGAATATAATATAGCATGGAACAATAAAAAATTATAGATACGTTGGAGACGTATCAAGCATCCCCAAGATTAATTCCTGCTCGTCCTCGAGTAGGTAAATGATAAAAACAGAATTTTTGATGTGGAATGCTACTTAGCATAATTTTCAATGTAATTCTCTTATTTGTGGTATGAATTTTCAGATCCGAAAGATTCAAGATAAAAGTTTAATATTGACATAAAAAATAATAATACTTCAAGCATACTAACTAAGCAATTATGTCTTCTCAAAATAACATAGCCAAAGAAAGTTATCCCTACAAAATCATATAGTCTGGCTATGCTTTATCTTCACCACACAAAGTATTTAAATCATGCACAACCCCGATGACAAGCCAAGCAATTGTTTCATACTTTTGGTGTTCTCAAACTTTTTCAATCTTCACGCAATACATGAGCGTGAGCCATGGACATAGCACTATACGTGGAATAGAATGGTGGTTGTGGAGAAGACAAAAAAGGAGAAGATAGTGTCACTGTGAAGCCCGGATAATTAAACTACAATAATCCCATGTTAATGGTGTCATGTCATCTCATTACTGTTGCTAATCCTCACTTGATCCAAATCACTTGTCAAATTCATATCCAAATTAAAGTCCAAAAATTCAAATTTCTCAAACATGAAAACTAAAATGTTCAATTTATGACAAATAATCTATAGATATTTGTCATGTTGATACCCATATTTTATAAAGTATTTAAATGCCCTTTAATGAATAAAATGGGGGCTAAAACAAATATATAAATGCTTTTTCATTTATTAAAACTCTAAACTAATTTATTTTAGTGCCAAAATAATTGTGGTAGTGGTCTAACTATTAACACTCATCTAGGGCTAGTGTTATATTTATAAAGCCTAAAAAATAAAATAAAACTAAAAGAAACCGAAAGGGTTAAAAAAACAGAGCTTTAAAACAGTAGAAAAGGCCCCCCATTTTATTTCTTGGGCCGTAGCCCACCCGGCCGGCCCAGCTGCCACCTCCCCGTCTTTGTCGTCTTCTCCCCACGCCCCCACTGTTCGTCCGACCGCGCCCGCGGTCGCCGACGGACCAGCTCATCGTCCCGCGCCGCTACAGCCCCCCTGGAAGGGATAAGGACGTCGCCTGTGCCCCCTCGATCCCCTCTCCCACTTCCCCCTGCCACTCCACTCGCTCTCGCCCTCTCCCCCCATCTTCTCCACCGCACCCGATGCACTCGTCGCCGTGCCATCGTCGCCATCGCGGACACCGTCGATCCCCGCGCTGCGCTACCGCGTCCTGGAGCTTCCCCCTCGTCGTCTTCGTCGAATCCAAGGAGGAGATCAAGTCGGGGAGCATCACATCGATGCCACACCCTCCTTTCTTCTCCGGCCCCGACCCGGATCTTGCTGACGATTACCATCGCTCCGCTGCACCCAGCGCCTCCCCGAGCAACTCCCCGTCATCGATGTGAGCAGCGCCGCGTTTCCCCCTCCGTCCTCCCCGTCGATTTTCTGTTGTTGCTACTAGCTCCGCCATTGCCGCAGCTCGCTGCCGCCTGGCTCGTCGCCGGTGTGTCTCCGATGACCTAATGGTCATGGGACCATGCTCATCGTCCCTACCGCACCATGTAGGCCCCGCCTAGCCGCTTAGTGCGCTCGAAAGCGAGCTGTAGCCGCGCGCTCGTGCTCACCCGAGTGCCACCGCCACCCTTCGTCGCCGCTCCGGCCAACCTCGGCCTCCCCTGCTGCTGCCACTACCACCGGGCGACGCGCGGCACTGCCCGCGTCCGATCCCCTTTGGCTGCGCGTCGAATGGACGCAGGAGGCGCGATCCCGAACCCCTCTGCCACCCCTGTTATCGCTGGGGCTCTGTCGCCGGCGCGCTGCCGCGGTTTGAACCTCCCTGGGGCACCGACAGGTGGGCCCACGGTCATTAGCCACTTACCCCAGCCCTAAAACCCCCACTGACATGTGGACCACCCCCCACTTTAAGTATTAGGATTAGTTTAAATTAACTCTGTTAATTAACCCAGCCACTGACAGCTCGGTCCCACCTACTAATTAGACTAATTTTTTAAATAAATAAAACCTGTAAATAAACTGTCTCACTAACAGAAGGGACCCACTGGTCAGTTTGACCAGCCAACAGTCAAACTTTGACTGCTGACTCAGCCCCCCTGGACCCACTTGTCGTCCTCTGTGTATATTGCTGTGTACACAGAGCTGGGTGCACCTAGCATTTAGTCTTTATTTCGAATTAATAATAATTCTAGAATATTGTTAAAACTTTGAAAAATCATAGAAAATAATCCGTAACTCGGATGAAAAAGTTTTATACATGAAAGTTGCTCAGAACGACGAGACGAATCCGAATGCGCGGTCCGTTTACCTGTCAGATGCCCCTAACTATCTGAACATGGAACATTCCCTCTCTGGTCATCTGTGTGACACAGGTCCGGAACCGGGAAAACATTCCCGGTTGAATTCCCCCTTCACCTATATCGCGTAGTACTGCGTTAGATCACCTCTAGCATCGCTTATTGTCATGTTATGCATATGTTTGCGTGTATTTACTGTTTCTCCCCCCTCTTCTCTCCGTTAGACCCTGAGACCGCTGCTGATGCCACTGTGATCGACTACGTCACCGACGACCCTCCTTCTTGTCTGAGCAACCAGGCAAGCCCCCCCTTTGATCATCCCGATATCGCCCATTCCATTCTCTCATGCTTGCATTAGATTTTGCTACTGTTATTGTTTGCTCTTATTTTGATGCATAGCCTGCTTTTGTAACCTGCGTATTGTTACCTACCTGCTTATCCTAAACTGCTTAGTATAGGTTGGTTAGTGATCCATCAGTGACCCCCACCTTGTCCTTGTTGCCCCTGCTTCATCATTGAACACCCGATCAACGGGATCGAAGACCAAGCCCCGGCACCGCACATCACTTTCCTCTTAGTTGCTCGACACTACTGGGTTACTATCGAGTGCCGAGGGTGAGACCTCTACAACACTTCTAATGTTAACCCAGTAGTGTAGCTATTCGGTCGTGGTCATCGAGGGTGATTCCGCCTTAACCACTTCCGATACGGCTCTGTCGTGCAACCCCTCAAGTGTGAACCTCGGGGGTGGTTCCTCTTACGTTCACCTTGATGATTACATCGAGTGGAATCCTCCGGGGGTGATTCCTCGGGTTTTCCCCTTGATGTTTGGACACACAGTTACTATGGTTACTATGACTTTACCCTAAACCATGTTACTAAAGACGGGTCGGCCCTGAGGGGTACCCGGGCGAGCTTAATTGCGAGTGATGTGGAGACGGGTTGACCTGGAGGGTGCCCGCGAGATAATTACGAGGCGTGGCCGGGCATTCCTAGCCCTTGCCGCAAGTCCTCGAGACGGGGCAACGGGGTCACATCTTTCATGAGTCTCTGCTTGTTACCGCGCGTTCCTAATCCACTACGATTTGGATATTTGATCCGAGGGGCCTCTGGCCTGATAGCACTAACCATCACGTGGGCATAGTATGGGCGTTATGCGTCGTATGCATCAGCCGAAGCTTAATAGACGTTAGCGACTGAGCGGCGCGTGCCGGGTTGGACTGGTAAGCACCTGCGTTTTTTAAGGAGGTAGCTAGGTCTGCTCACCGGCCGCCCTCGCAACGTGCATGAGTTCCCGGGGAGATGGCCCATGATCCCTGGGGGCATAGGTTTAGTCCGGCGTGCTTGACCTCTCTATTAAGCCTAGGTCGGGTTGCGGCGTATTGTTTGGCCGAGGCCGGGCATGACCCAGGAAAGTGTGTCCGGCCGGAGTTAATCGAGCGTGGTGGGTAAGTTGGTGCACCCCTGCAGGGAAGAAAACATCTATCGATAGCCTGTCCTACGGTAATAGACACTTGGAGTTGTATCCTGATCGATACAACTAGAACTGGATACTTGAGATGAGACTTGGATATGAGGTGATAAATGGATAGTATGGCTCTGGGATTGCTTTCTCGTAGGGAGTCGAGAAAGGATCTCTAGCCGAGGTTGATAACACTTCTACTACTTTACTTTATGCTACTCTACTCCCTCCTGTTGCTGCAAGATGGTGGTTTCCAGAAGATGCTAGTCTTCGATAGGCTAGGCTTTCCCCTTCTCTTCTGGCATTCTGCAGTCTAGTCCACATATACAACCCATTTCATTGATACCGATGCATATGTAGTGTAGTTCCTTGCTTGCGAGTACTTTGGATGAGTACTCACGGTTGCTTTGCTCCCCGTTTTCCCGCTTTCTTCTTCTTTCCGGTTGATGCAACCAGATGTCGGAGCCCAGGAGCTAGATGCCACCGCCGATGCTTACTACTACGTGGAGGCCGCGGACGACTAGGAGTAGTTAGGAGGCTCCCAGGCAGGAGGCCTTTCCTTTTCGATCGATATTGCTTTTGTGCTAGCCTTCTTAAGGCAAACTTGTCTAACTTATGTCTGTACTCAGATATTGTTGCTTCCGCTAACTCTTGTGTATTCGAGCTTATGTATTCGAGCCCTCGAGGCCCCTGGCTTGTAATATAAAGCTTGTATTATTTTAATTTGTGTCTAGAGTTGTGTTGTGATACCTTCCCGTGAGTCCTTGATCTTGATCGTACACATTTGCGTGTATGATTAGTGTACGATTGAATCGAGGGCGTCACCCTCACATCAACTAGGCGTGTCAACGGGCTATGGAGATGCCCATCAATAGATATCAATGTGAGTGGGTAGGGATTGCCATGCAACGGATGTACTAGAGATATAAGTATATGAAAGCTCAACAAACGAAACTAAGTGGGTGTGCATCCAACTCGCTTGCTCACGAAGACCTAGGGCATTTTGAGGAAGCCCATCATTGGAATATACAAGCCAAGTTCTATAATGAAAAATTCCCACTAGTATATGAAAGTGATGTCATAGGAGACTCTCTATCATGAAGATCATGGTGCTACTTTGAAGCACAAGTGTGGAAAAAGGGTAGTAGCATTGTCCCTTCTCTCTTTTTCTCTCATTTTTTTATTTTTTATTTGGGCCTTTTCTCTTTTTTTATGGCCTCTTTTTTTTCGTCCGGAGTCTCATCCCGACTTGTGGGGGAATCATAGTCTCCATCATCCTTTCCTCACTTGGGACAATGCTCTAATAATGATGATCATCACACTTTTATTACTTACAACTCAATACTTAGAACAAAATATGACTCTATGTGAATGCCTCCGGCGGTGTACCGGGATATGCAATGAATCAAGAGTGACATGTATGAAAGAATTATGAACGGTGGCTTTGCCACAAATACGATGTCAACTACATGATCATGCAAAGCAATATGACAATGATGGAGCGTGTCATAGTAAACGGAACGGTGGTAAGTTGCATGGCAATATATCTCAGAATGGCTATGGAAATGCCATGATAGGTAGGTATGGTGGCTGTTTTGACGAAGGTATATGGTAGGTGTATGATACCGGCGAAAAGTGCGCGGTATTAGAGAGGCTAGCAATGGTGGAAGGAAGAAAGTGCGTATAATCCATGGACTCAACATTAGTCATAAAGAACTCATATACTTGTTGCAAAAATCTACAAGTTATCAAAGCAAAGCATTACGCGCATGCTCCTAGGGGGATAGATTGGTAGGAAAAGACCATCGCTCATCCCCGACCGCCACTCATAAGGAAGACAATCAATAAATAAATCATGCTCTGACTTCATCACATAACGGTTCACCATACGTGCATGCTACGGGAATCACAAACTTTAACACAAGTATTTCTCAAATTCACAATTACTCAACTAGCATGACTCTAATATCACCATCTTCATATCTCAAAACAATTATCAAGCATCAAACTTCTCATAGTATTCAACACACTCATAAGATTTTTTTACTAATCTTGGATGCCTATCACTTTAGGAATAATTTCTCAATTTAAGCAAATTACCATGCTGTTTTGTAGGACTCTCAAAATAATATAAGTGAAGCATGAGAAAACAATAGTTTCTATAAAACAAATCCACCACCGTGCTCTAAAAGATATAAGTGAAGTACTAGAGCAAAAACTATATAGCTCAAAAGATATAAGTGAAGCACATAGAGTATTCTAATAAATCCCGAATCATGTGTGTCTCTCTCAAAAGGTGTGTACATCAAGGATGATTGTGGTAAACTAAAAAGCAAAGACTCAAATCATACAAGACGCTCCAAGCAAAACACTTATCATGTGGTGAATAAAAATATAGCTCCAAGTAAAGTTACCGATGGACGAAGACGAAAGAGGGGATGCCTTCCGGGGCATCCCCAAGCTTTGGATTTTTGGTGTCCTTAGATTATCTTGGGGTGCCATGGGCATCCCCAAGCTTAGGCTCTTGCCACTCCTTGTTCCATAATCCATCAAATCTTTTACCCAAAACTTGAAAACTTCACAACACAAAACTTAACAGAAAATCTCGTGAGCTCCATTAGCGAAAGAAAACAAAACACCCCTTCAAGGTACTGTATTGAACTCATTATTTATTTATATTGGTGTTAAACCTAATGTATTCTAATTTCTCTATGGTTTATAAACTCTTTTATTATCCATAGATTCATCAAAATAAGCAAACAACACACGAAAAACAGAATCTGTCAAAAACAGAACAGTCTGTAGTAATCTGTAACTAACGCAAACTTCTGGAACTCAGAAAAATATACCAAAATAGGACGACCTAGACAATTTGTTTATTGATCTAATGCAATTGGAATCAGTATTTTATCACGTTCTGGTGATTTTCAACAATTGTTTTCGTGAACAGAAAGTTTCTGGAATTTTCAGCAAGATCAAATAACTATCATCCAAGAAGATCCTATAGGTTTAACTTGGCACAAACACTAATTAAAAAAAAATCTAACCAGAGGCTAGATCAAAGATTTATTACTAAACAGAACCAAAAAGCAAAATAAAATAAAATTGGGTTGCCTCCCAACAAGCGCTATCGTTTAAAGCCTTTTTAGCTAGGCGTTGATAGTTTTAATGATGCTCACACCAAAGACAAGAATTAAAGCACAAAGAGAGCATCATAGAACAAGTGATAAACACATCTAAGTATAACATACTTACTATGCATAGGCATTTTATAAGCAAACAAATTATCATAGCAAGCAAAAATTAGCATATGCAAGGAAGCGAAAAGAAACAATAGCAATCTCAACATAACGAGAGGTAATTTAGTAACATGAAAATTTCTACAACCATATTTTCCTCTCTCATAATAATTACATGTAGGATCATGAGAAAATTCAACAATATAGCTATCACAAAACATATGCTTAACACGATCCACATGTATGCAAAGTTGACACTCTTCCAAAATAGTGGGATTAACATTAGCTAAAGTCATGACCTCTCCAAACCCACTTTTATCAAAAATACCATAAGATTGAACATTCTCCATCTAAAGTTGACACTCTTCCAAACCCACTTTCAATATTATTGCAAATAGTATTATCAATCTCATATTCATCATGGGGCTTAAATAAATTTTCAAGATCATAAGAAGAATCACCCCAATCATGATCATTGCAACAAGTAGTAGACATAGCAAACTTAGCATCCCCAAGCTTAGGATTTTGCATATCATTAACACAATTAACATTAATAGAATTTATAATAACATCATTGAAATCATGCTTTTTATTCAAAGATCTATCGTGAATCACTTCATAAGTTTCTTCTTTCAACACTTCATCACAATTTTTAGATTCACGAATTTCAAGCAAAACCTCATAAAGATAATCTAGTGCACAAAACTCACTAGCAATTGGTTCATCATAATTGGATCTCTTAAAAAGATTAGCAAGGGGATGAGGATCCATAACAATAGATTTTTAGCAAGCGAAGATGCAAGCACATAAGACGAACGGAAGAGGGGCGAATAAAATGGCAAAGGTGAAGTGGGGGAGAGGAAAACGAGAGGCAAATGGCAAATAATGTAATGCGAAGGATAAGAGTTTGTGATGGGTACTTGGTATGTCTTGACTTGTGCGTAGCCTCCCCGGCAACGGTGCCAGAAATCCTTCTTGCTACCTCTTGAGCACTGCGTTGGTTTTCCCTTGAAGAGGAAAGGGTGATGCAGCAAAGTAGCGTAAGTATTTCCCTCAGTTTTTGAGAACCAAGGTATCAATCCAGTAGGAGACCACACTCGAGTCCCACGCACCTACACAAACAAATAAGAACCTCGCAACCAACGCGATAAAGGGGTTGTCAATCCCTTCACGGTCACTTACGAGAGTGAGATCTGATAGATATGATAAGATAATATTTTTGGTATTTTTATGATAAAGAGTAATAAAGATGCAAAGTAAAATAAAAGGCAATGGAAATAACTAAGTGTTGGAAGATTAATATGATGGAAAATAGACCCGGGGGCCATAGGTTTCACTAGTGGCTTCTCTCAAGATAGCATAAGTATTACGGTGGGTAAACAAATTACTGTTGAGCAATTGATAGAATTGAGCATAGTTATGATAATATCTAGGTATGATCATGTATACAGGCATCACGTTCGCGACAAGTAGACCGAAACGATTCTGCATCTAGTACTATTACTCCACACATCGACCGCTATCCAGCATGCATCTAGAGTATTAAGTTCATAAGAACAGAGTAATGCTTTAAGTAAGATGACATGATGTAGAGGGATAAACTCATGCAATATGATATAAACCCCATCTTTTTATCCTCAATGGCAACAATACAATACGTGCCCTGCTGTCACTGGGAAAGGACACCACAAGATTGAACCCAAAGCTAAGCACTTCTCCCATTGCAAGAAAGATCAATCTAGTAGGCCAAACCAAACTGATAATTCATAGAGACTTGCAAAGATAACCAATCATACATAAAAGAATTCAGAGGAGATTCAAATATTGTTCATAGATAATCTTGATCATAAACCCACAATTCATCGGATCTCGACAAACACACCGCAAAAGAAGATTACAGCGAATAGATCTCCAAGAAGATCGAGGAGAACTTTGTATTGAGATACAAAGAGAGAGAAGAAGCCATCTAGCTAATAACTATGGACCCGAAGGTCTGAGGTAAACTACTCACACATCATCGGAGAGGCTATGGTGTTGATGTAGAAGCCCTTCGTGATCAATGCCCCCTCCGGCGAAGCACCGGAAAAGGCCCCAAGATGGGATCTCACGGGTACAGAAGGTTGCGTCGGTGGAAATAGGTTTTTGGCTCCGTCTCTGATAGTTTGGGGGTACGTAGATTTATATAGGTGGAAGAAGTATGTCGGTGGAGCAACGTGGGCCCCACGAGGGTGGAGGGCGCGCCTGGGGGGGGGAGTAGGCGCGCCCCCTGCCTCGTGCTCTCCTCGTTGATTGCTTTGCGTGGACTCCAAGTCCTCTGGATCATGTTTGTTCTAAAAATCACGTTCCCAAAGGTTTCATTCCATTTGGACTCCGTTTGATATCCTTTTCCTTCGAAACACTGAAATAGGCAAAAAAACAACAATTTGGGCTGGGCCTCCGGTTAATAGGTTAGTCCCAAAAATAATATAAAAGTGTATAAATAAGCCCATTAAACATCCAAAACAGAATATAATATAGCATGGAACAATAAAAAATTATAGATACGTTGGAGACGTATCACCGCCGTGTCCGCCGACGGCCTCTGCTCAAATCCGAGCGAGACTGAGCCCCTCCCTCACATCCTCCACCACCACGGCCCTCCCCTAGTACCCTAGATCCACCCCAGCACTCCCCGTCCTCCTCCGGTGGCCTCTTGCCAGGAGTTCTTCAACGGTCGAAGCCCCTGTCCGCCGTTGCC